>NW_026044061.1:1349770-1665962 GCF_937001465.1 Orcinus orca | reverse complement strand
CTTCCGCAGAAATTGCAAACTGGGCCAAACAGGAGTTTAAAGGCACTGACTCTCCAAGTCGGGAGAGTGTTAGTAAAGCGCCTGGAATGTTGCACCCGAGTACCAGGGGACGAGAACTGAGACATATTTGAACACGTCTCCCGATCACACGGTTGATCATACTGTGGGTTCCACATGCATGTTTTAGCTGAAGGAAGAATCCCTTAAACCTGGAGAGTTGAGACCCGTGGAATGGGTACCATGCAATATGACTTCATAGGGTCTTCATTTGCTCACCGAACCTCTCCAATCCTATCACTGCTGCATTTATGCCCCAGTACTCACGCTTGATTTTCTTTCAGTGACATAGCAATCCTTAGGTTTTAAGATACTTACTAGTCAAGTACATTATTAGGCGTTTAATATGGGGTTTTGAGTCCATTTCGTTGAGCAAGGAGTAGCTCTTGTCTATTCCATATTTGGCTTAAGGAACTTTATCTGTGCTCATTTCAATCTCTGGTTTTATGCAGCACCCCAACTCACCTTTCCCCTTAAGCAAGCATAAGTTGGTTTTCTAAATTTGAGAACCTGTTCTGTTTTGTAATCCAGTTCCTGTGTAGCCAAGTTTACATTCCATGTATTAGTGATATCTTATGATGTTTCTTTTTCTGTGTGACTTATTTCAGTTAGAATCATCATACCTGAATCCACTCTATGCTGCTACGGGCCTGATGACATAGATTTCATTGCTGAGTGATAGTGCATTGTACGTAAGTACCACAACTTCTTTATCCATTTTTCACTTTCTGTGATATTGAACTTGTCCCGTAAACGAGGTTCTTGTAAACAGAGCCGTCCCAAACTTTGGGGTGGCTGTGTCTTTTTGATTTTAATTTCCCTAAGCTATAGGACCATAAGTGGAAGTGCCCTAGGCTCTGTTGCTTTGTTTTTTAGATGTTTCAGGAAACACCATACACTTCTCCCGAGTGGCTGTTGGCAATTTACATCCCACCCATCAGCATAACAAGGCTCCCAGTTCTCCATGGCCTGTCCTGCCTTTCTGGATTTTACACTTTTTCAGATGGCCCTTTTGACCGGTGGGAAGTGAGACTTCATTGTAGTGCAGATTTCCTTTGCAAGCTTGCTTGGTTGGCCAAAAAGGGCGTATGCGTTTTTTCCTGAATATATTCAGGAAAAAACGCATACGCCCTTTTTGGCCAAGTGCATCATTGTTGACATTCTGCCTCTTTTCCTATGCTTTAAATGCAATTCCAGTGTACCTCCTGAAATCGGTTTCCTGCAATTCTGCCCCACTTTCAAGTCCTCTTGGCAGCCTTACTTCAGTATATTTTTGGACGATAGCTATCATTTATAACTCTGCAGGTTTGTGAATTGCAGTGCCCCTGAGCTCCATTCTTCAACTCGCTTTCTTGTGAGCTGGCCGCACCACGCAGGATTGCTTCAGGCCCTAATCTGGTTCCGGCACGGCATGCTGAGCCTTTGGTTAATTCCTCTTCCTGGTGGGAAATGAGAGTTAAATTTGCCCGTCCAGACACCTCCAGCTAGTCTCTCAACGGTTGTCCCTATTCCTATTCATCTTCTGCAGAAATTTCAAACTGTGCCAAACTGGAGTTTAAAGGCACTGACTCTCCAACTCGGGAGAGTGTTAATAAAGCGTCTGGAATGTTGCACCCGAGTACCAGGGGAGGAAAACTGAGACATATTGGAACACGTCTCCCGATCACACGGTTGATCATACTGTGGGTTCCGCAAGCATGTTTTAGCTGAAGGAAGAATCCCTTAAACCTGGAGTGTTGAGACCCGTGGAATGTGTACCATGCAATATGACTTCAAAGGGTCTTCATTTGCTCACCGAACCACTCCAATCCTATCACTGCTGCGTTTATGCCCCTGTACGCACGCTTGATTCTCTTTCAGAGATATAGCAATCCATAGGTTTTAGATACTTACTAGTCAGGTACATTCTTAGGCGTTTAATATGGCGTGTTGAGTCCATTTCGTTGAGCAAGGAGTAGCTCTTGTCTATTACATGTTTGGCTTAAGGAACTTTATCTGTGCTCATTTCAATCTCTGGTTTTATGCAGTACCGCAACTCACCTTTCCTCTTAAGCAAGCATAAGTTGGTTTTCTAAATTTGAGACCCTGTTCTGTTTTGTAATCCAGTTCCTGTGTAGCCAAGTTTACATTCCCTGTATTAGTGATATCTTATGATGTTTCTTTTTCTGTGTGACTTATTTCAGTTAGAATCATCATAGCTGAATCCACTCATTATGCTGCTATGGGCCTGATGACATAGATTTCATTGCTGAGTGATATTGCATTGTACGTAAGTACCACAACTTCTTTATCCATTTTTCGCTTTCTGCGATATTGAACTTGTACCGTAAACGAGGTTCTTGTAAACAGAGCCGTCCCAAACTTTGGGGTGGCTGTGTCTTTTTATTTTAATTTCCCTAAGCTATAGGACCATAAGTGGAAGTGCCCTAGGCTCTGTTGCTTTGTTTTTTAGATGTTTCAGGAAACACCATACACTTCTCCCGAGTGGCTGTTGGCAATTTACATCCCGCCCATCAGCATAACAAGGCTCCCAGTTCTCCATGGCCTGTCCTGCCTTTCTGGATTTTACACTTTTTTCAGATGGCCCTTTTGACCAGGGGGAAGTGAGACTTCATTGTAGTGCAGATTTCCTTTTCAAGCTTGCTTGGTTGGCCAAAAAGGGCGTATGCGTTTCTTCCTGAATATATTCAGGAAAAAACGCATACGCCCTTTTTGGCCAAGTGCATCATTGTGGACGTTCTGCCTCTTTTCTTATGCTTTAAATGCAATTCCAGTCTACCTCCTGAAATTGGTTTCCTGCAATTCTGCCCAGCTTTTAGGTCCTCTTGGCAGCCTTACTTCAGTATATTTTTGGATGATAGCTGTCATTTATCACTCTGCAGGTTTGTGAATTACAGTGCCCCTGAGCTCCTTTCTTCAACTCGCTTTCTTTTGAGCTGTCCGCAACACCGCAGGATTGCTTCAGGCCCTAATCTGGTTCCAGCACGGCACGCTGAGCCTTTGGTTAATTCCTCTTCCTGGTGGGAAATGAGAGTTAAATTTTCCCGTCCAGACACCTCCAGCTAGTCTCTCATTGGTTCTCGCTATTCCTGTTCATCTTCCGCAGAAATTGCAAACTGGGCCAAACAGGAAGTTAAAGGCACTGACTCTCCAAGTCGGGAGAGGGTTAGTAAAGCGTCTGGAATGTTGCACCCGAGTACCAGGTGATGAAAACTGACACATATTTTAACACGTCTCCAGATCACATGGTTGATCATACTCTGGGTTCCACATGCATGTTTCAGCTGAAGGAAAAATCCCTTAAACCTGGAGAGTTGAGACCCCTGGAATGGGTACCATGCAATATGACTTCAAAGGGTCTTCATTTGCTCACCGAACCTCTCCAGTCCTATCACTGCTGCCTTTATGCCCCTGTACACACGCTTGATTCTCTTTTGGAGGCATAGCAATCTTTAGGTTTTAAGATACTTACTTGTCAGGTACATTATAAGGTGTTTAACATGGGGTTTTGAGTCCATTTCGTTGAGCAAGGAGTAGCTCTTGTCTATTACATATTGGGCTTAAGGAACTTTATCTGTGCTCATTTCAATCTCTGGTTTTATGCAGCACCCCAACTCACCTTTCCCCTTAAGCAAGCATAAGTTGGTTTTCTAAATTTGAGACCCTCTTCTGTTTTGTAATCCAGTTCCTGTGTAGCCAAGTTTACATTCCGTGTATTAGTTATATCTTATGATGTTTCTTTTTCTGTGTGACTTATTTCAGTTAGAATCATCATACCTGAACCCACTCATTTTCTTCTACAGGCCTGTTGACAGAGATTTCATTGCTGAGTGATATTGCATTGTACTTAAGTAGCACAAATTCTTTATCCATTTTTCACTTTCTGCGATATTGAACTTGTCCCGTAAACGAGGTTCTTGTAAACAGAGCTGTCCCAAACTTTGGGGTGGCTTTGTCTTTTTGATTTTAATTTCCCTAAGCTATAGGACCATAAGTGGAAGTGCCCTAGGCTCTGTTGCTTTGTTTTTTAGATGTTTCAGGAAACACCATACACTTCTCCCTAGTGGCTGTTGGCAATTTACATCCCGCCCATCAGCATAACAAGGCTCCCAGTTCTCCATGGCCTGTCCTGCCTTTCTGGATTTTACACTTTTTTCAGATGGCCTTTTTGACCGGGGGGAAGTGAGACTTCATTGTAGTGCAGATTTCCTTTGCAAGCTTGCTTGGTTGGCCAAAAAGGGCGTATGCGTTTTTTCCTGAATATATTCAGGAAAAAACGCATACGCCCTTTTTGGCCAAGTGCATCATTGTCGACGTTCTGCCTCTTTTCCTATGCTTTAAATGCAATTCCAGTCTACCTCCTGAAATCGGTTTCCTGCAATTCTGCCTTGCTTTCGATGCCTCTTCATAGCCTTACCTCAATATATTTTTTGAAAATAGTTGGTCTTTATAACTCTGCACGTTTTTGAATTGCAGTGGCCCTTAGCTCCATTTTTCAGCTCATATTTTTGTGATCTTGCCTCATAACCACAGGATTCCTTCAGGCCCTATTCTTCTTCTGGGGCACCTTGCTGTGCCTTTGGTTTATTCTTCTTACTGATGTGAAATTAGAGTGACATGTGCCCATTGAAACCGCTACAGCTAGTTTCTCACTGGTTCCCCCTATTCCCATTCATCCTCCACACTAACTGCAGACTTTGCGATACCAGAACTTAAAGACATTGACTCTCCATGTGGGGATGTTGTTAGTAAAGCGGCTGGAATGTCGATCCGGAGCCCCAGGAGAGGAAAAATGAGGTGCGTTTTAGAAACCTTTCCCGATCATATGGTATACCAGTCGCTGGGTTTCCCAAGCATGGTTTAGCTGTAGGAAGATTCCCTTCAACCTGGATTGTTGGGACCCTTGGAATGAGTAGCATGAAGTATTGCATTAAACTTTTGGCAGTTGCTCACCAAAACTCACCAATCCTCTCAGCCCCAAGTGTCCAGCCTTATGTCTTATCCAGCTGTGGGTTTATATGTGGTCAATCCAGGTTGCATCACAGCCCCTGAGCAAATTTTGTAAGAATTTTTCTCTCTTTCATTGTTTCTGCGTTTTGTTTTTAAAATTTATTTCTATAATGGGGTTTAGCTCATTTTCACTGCTGTGTTTGTGCCGCTCTGCACACACTTGATTCCCTTATGGAGATATATCAATACATGGGTTTTAAGATTCTTATTACTCAGATATATTTCTCTGCAGTGTATAAGGTGTGTTGAGGCCAGTTCATTAAGCAAGGTGTAGATCTTGTCTAATATCTATTTGGTTTATTGAACAGTATCTGTGCTAATTTCAAACTCTGGTTTTATGCATCACCCCACCTCTCCTTTCCCCTTAAGCTGACATAAGTGTGTTTTCTAAATGTGAGACACTGTTCTGTTCTGTAATTCATTTCTTGTGCAGCCATATTTACCCTCCCTCTATAAGTGATATCTTATGATATGTTTCTTTTTCTGTTTGACTTATTTCAAGTAGTATTATCGGACCTAAATCCACTCTTTATCCTTCTACTAGCCTTATTACATTGATTTCATGGTGAAGAGATATTCCATTGTACATAAGTACCACATCTTCTTTATCCATTGTTCTCTTTCCTGGGATATTTAAGGTGTACTGAAGTTGAGGTTCTTGTAAACAGAGTAGCCCTAAACTGTGGTGTGCTTGTGTCTTGTTGATTTTTAGACTTCCCTAGATATACTCCCATGATTGGAAGTGTCCTATGCTCTGTAGCTCTGTTTTTTAGATGATTTAGGAACCACCATACACTTCTCTAGAGTGGCTCTCGGCAGTTCACACACTGCCCATCAGCGTATAAAGGCTCCCTGTTCTCCATGGCCTGTCCTGCATTTCTGGTTTTTACAATTTTTTAGGATGGCCCTTTTGACCAGTGGGAAATGAGACTTCTTTGTTGTGCACATTTGCATTGCTTGCTTGCTTCGTTGCCCATAAAGTGCGTATGCGTTTTTTCCTGGATATAATCAGGAAAAAACGCATACGCCCTTTTGGGCCAACTGCATCATTGTCGAAATTCTGCCGCTTTTCATGTGCTTTAAAGACGAGTCCAATCTATCTCTTGAAATCTGTTTCTTGCAATTCTGTCTTGCATTCAGATCCTCTTCTTTGCCTTACCTCAACATATTTTTGGACGTTAGTTTTCATTTATAACTCTGCAGGTTTGTGAATTGCAGTGACCCTGAGCTCCATTTTTTAAGTTGCTCTTTTGTGAGCTGGCCTCAAACCCACAGGATTGCTTCAGGCCCTATTTTGGCTCCGGCGAGGCGGGCTGAGCCTTTTTTCAATTCTTATTCTTAATGGGAAATTAGAGTGATATGTGCCCGTCCAAACCCCTACAACTATTCTCTCATTGGTTCCCCCTCTTCCCGTTCATCCTCCTCACAATTTGCAAAATGTGTGAAACAGAAGTTTAAATGTGCTGATTCTCCAAGTGGGGAGATTCTAAGTAACGTGGCTGGAATGGTGAACAGGAGCACCAGGAGAGGATAAATGAGCTGCATTTTAGACACATCTCCCGATCACATGGTGTACAGTCCTCTGGGTTTTCCATGCATGTTTTAGCTGTAGGAAGATCCCTTGAACCTGCAGATTTGGGACCCATTGAATGGGTACCAGGTAGTATTACTTTAAAGGGTGTGCATTTCCTCACCCAACCTCACATTTCTCTTAGTGCAAACAGTTTCCAGCCTTATGTCTCATCCTGCTGTGGGTCTAGATGTGTTCAATCCATGTTGCATCACTGTCCCTGAGGAAAAGTTGTAAGAGGTTTTCTCTGTCTCTCTGTCGTTTATTTTTTTCAATTTATTACTATATTGGTTACAGCTGATTTTCAAAGCTCTGTTTCTTGCTGCTGTACATCCACTTGATTCACGTACAGAGAGACATCAGTAAATTCTTTTTCAGATTCTTACCAGTCGTATATATTCTTTTCCGGTGACTTGAGTGTGCTGAGTGCAGTTCTTTTAGCTACCGTGTAGGCCTTGTTGATTATCAGTTTGGTATTTGGAATGGTATCTTTGCTAATTTCAACCTCCTGGATGATGCCTCACCCCTCCCCACCTTTCCCGTTTAGCAGCCTTATGCGTGTTTTCTACATATTTGACTATGTTTTTGTTTTGTAATTTATTTCATGTGTAGCCATTTTGGATTCCACCTTTAAGTGATATCTTATGATATGTGTCTTTTTCTTTTTGAATTATGTCACTTAGAAAGATCATACGTAACTCCTCCGGAGTTGTTACAACTGGCCATAGTTCATTGATTTCCAGGCTGAATAATATTCCACTCTACCTAAGTACCACATCTCTATCCATTTTTTCCCTACAGAGACATTTAAGTTATATCCTAGTCGAGGATCTTTTAAACAGAGAGGGGGTAAACATTGGGGTGCCTGTGTCCTCTCAATTTTTGTTTTTCCCAAGATATACGCCCATGAGTGCAAGTGCCCTATGCTCTGTAGCTCATTTTTAGATGCTTTAGTAAACACAATACACTTCTCCAGAATGGCTGTTGGCAATATACATTTCCACTATAAGTCTCACAGGGCTCCCTCTTCTCCTTGCCCTGTCCTGCATTTCTGTTGTTTACGCTTTATGAGGATGGCTCTTCTGACTGATGCGAAGTGATATCTTTTGTAGTATTGACTTCCAGTGCCCACCTGTTTGCTTGGCTAAAAAAGTGTATGCCCTTTTCTTGAATATATACAGAAAAAAACGCATACACCCTTTTTGGCCAACTGCAATGTTGGCAATGTTCAGCTCCTTTTCTTGTGCTTAATGGCGAGTCCTTTCTACCTCCTCAAATCCCTTTCCTGCCATTCTCCCTTGCTTACAAGTCCTTTTCTCTGACTTTCCTCAAGACATTTTTCAGTGATGGATATTTTCAACTCTGCAGTTTCGTGAATTTTACTGCCCCTGAGTTCCATTGTTCAACTTGCGTTTATGGGAACTGGCCACAAAGCAGCGGGATTTCCTCAAGCCCTATACTGTTTCCATGGGCAACCCTAGCCTTTGGTCAATTCGTCTTCCTGATTGGAAATTAGAGTGACATGTGCCTGTCTGAACACCTAGGACTTGTCTCTCATTGTTCCTCATCCTTCCGCTTCATCCTCTGGACAAATTCCAAACTGTACGCAACAGGATGTTGACAGTGCTGACATCTCCAAGTGGGGAGACTGTTAGTAAAGACGCTGGAGGGGTGAACCCGAGCACCAGGAGATGAGGAGATGAGATGCCTTTTCCAAACTCTTCCCGATCAGACGGTATACCATCCTCTGGGTGTGACAGACATGTTTTAGCAGTAGGAAGAGTCCCATTCATGTAAGGAGAACACCAGGGCTTTTTCAAAATCAGTGTCTGCCCGAAACCCAAACTGGGGAATTTTTTAAGCTATGGCTACACTTATGTTCATTAAGGGCCTTGGGAAGTAGGCAGAGTCCAAACTTTAGATGATTGAAGTCTTCAGGGTCAGAAGCACTCACCACCAGCTTCCCTTAGGTTACACTTTAACTGTCATTGATAGATGATGTCAATAAAAATATCTATTCTTTTCCAGATTATTTCCCTTTATAGGTTATTGCAAAATGTTGAGTGTAGTTCCCTGTGCTATACAGTAGTTCCTTGTTGATGATCTATTTTATACATAGCAGTGTGTATGTGTTAATCCCAAACTGTTAATTTATCCCTCCTCCCACCTTTCCCCTTTGGTAATAATAAATTATAAGATTTTATACTTCTCAGAAATGGGGGAGCTGAAAGAGAGGTATCATTTTCAATGGAAAAGCATTTAAAACAAGATTGAAGCTTTAACCAAGATTATTAGATGTACATCCTTGGAAAGAAATCACTTCGTTTCTCTAATATTGACCTGACAAATAAGACAAACCTTTTCACTGAACTTGCTTATAATAAAGTGATGGAAATATCAAATGGAAGTGTTAGAAACATCTTATTTTACCCGAGCCTTATACACTGTTCTATGTTAACTACAGTTTGGCTCACACATCTGTTCATTGAGGTTACAATAGTCTCAATTTCTGTTACTGATCCTCCAGAGTGGACCCCAACAAGTGTCCCCCTGCCCAGTGTCATTGGGGCCAACAGATCGAGACTGAGTTTGGTTCACAAGAAAAGGAAACTTTATATTTTGATCAGAGAATGGAGAGGTGAGAGCATGCACTACCCCGTGGGCTGTGGGCTGGGCTGTTGTGTAGAGATCCTGTCAGAGTCAGTGGGAGGGAGGGGGCGGAGCTCTCGAGGGCCGGGTTGGCTGCAGCTCAGGCTCTATATCGCGGAGTCTGCACTGGGCCCCAGGAGCTGAGGTGTCGTCCCAGCCATTCTGCACTAGGAAATCTGGTCTGAAGTGCCGGGTGTGGAACCTCTGCATGCGGGACCCTAGGAGCACATGAAATTAGACAAAGCACAAAGGATAAAAAAGGTTAGACTTGACTTTATTGCCCAGATTCTATTTTTATCTCCCAGGGATTTTTAATGGGCTTTGCTGGGGACAAACCCCTCCTCTGCCTTTTGTCCCGTTCCTCATTCTTGGAGTGCTGAGGGTGCAGACCCTTCTTCTGTAACTGCTGAGTGCTGAGTTGGGAGCCCTCATACCCGGGGGCGAGGGTCAGAGCTTCTCCCCAGCAGCCTCCAGGTGACGTTGATTGTCCCCAGGCCCCCTGCCTCCCTGCTCGTCCACCTGAGCACCAGCATTGGAAGTGTTATAGATTCTAATGACCTTTAAGGGTCCAGGAAAGAGATGTGCAGAGACGCTGTGGGGGCCGGTTTCACCCCGCCCCACATTTGTTCGGCCACCTTAGGCTGACCGTTTCTGCCAGCCTAGATGCTCTGACCAGTAGTCTGCGCTTTCTTCAATTAGGTCCCTGAATTAACGTACAAACAGCACCAGGTGTCAGAGCCCTGCCCGCTCAACTCCCAGACAGTCCAGGGTCAGTGGTGATCAAGGACCATGATGGCCACTGTGTCAACAGCCTTTTGAAGTAAACAGCAGTCCAGCTGGTCTCATTGGCCACCATCATCACGGTGTCTGTAGGCTTTTCTATGGTGACAGTGTGATATACGGTTCCCCCGCCAAGATTATTAGCTCCCCTCTGGGTGCAGTATGTCCTGCAAGCAGTAGTCTACTCTTTTGGGACACACTCTTGTTGTTTTATGAGAGAAACTCCAGGTCAAGTGATGTTCACATGAGTCGTCATGGTGCCCTGTTGCCCCGGTTATCTCTCTGGATGTTGGAGTTGGAAGGCCTCCTCACTCGAGGTTGGTGTGCCCACAGAGCGAACCCTGCAACTTCAGGGCATGGTTGGTGGTTAGGATCACCACGTGGGGTCCTTTTCCCTTAGGAGGGAGGTGGCCTTTGGGGCTGCTGATTTCCAGGTTTTTAGATACCACCAGTATCTTGGCCAGATGTGGCAGTGGGCCTAGCCCCTTGGTGACCGTAGTTTATCCTACCTGGATGGCATTCTTGCATTGTTCCATTTCAAGTGGTCCCAGTTTTTGCACTAATTCTCCAATGGCGATTCACCTTTCACTGGGAATGTAAAGGTCAAAGGGTTTAGCTAAATTAGGGAGTTCCAGGGCAAGGGTCTGAATTGACTGCTCTTTCCATTCTTGAAAGGCCACTTCTGGATTCTATTCAAAAAGATCATCATCTTTTCCTTTCAGTGTTTCATATAGAGGCCCAGCTAGTAGACTGTAGTTAGGGATCCAGAAGCAGCAAACCCTGGCCTCCCCAGGAACCCCTAAGCTGTCTTCTAGTTTTAGAAAGGGGTAAGGCTGAAAATGGTTTCTTTCCTTTCCTGGAATGGGCTTCTCCGACCTTCTGTGAGAATGAAGCCCAGGCAGGTCACCGCAGTCTGTGATATTTGAGCTTTTTCTTGGAAAACTTCTATCCTTTATTGGCTTGGTAGTTCAGAGGCCTCCTTAGTAGGGCTGGCGATCAGAATGTCATCTGCGTACTGAAGGAGGGTTTCCTTTTCCAGAGGTAGAACTTTTAGGTCTTTAGCTAAGCTTTCCCCAAAGATGGTGTGGGAATTTTTGCACCCTTGGGGCAAGACGGCCCGGAAGTATTGTTTTAGTTGTATGTTGAGTCCTGCCACTCACAAGCCAAAATTTCTTGTGACTCTGGGACTAATGGAATACAAAAGAAGGCATCATTGAAGACTAATACAGAATACCATGTCCTGGTGGTTGGTAGAATGACCAGCAGGGTGTAGGAATTAGGAGCAGCTGGAGGTATATCCTCGGTGGCTTCACTGACTGTCCTGACATCCTTTACCAGGTCCCCAGCAGCCCATGGGGCTCTCGTGGTCAGACCAATCCCAGAATATGGAGCTCACCTGGGCAGGTACCCCACCCCCACCCCAGCCCACGGGGCTCTCGTGGTCAGGCCCCTCCCAGGATACAGAGCTACCCTTGCAGGTACCGTGGCAGGGCTGGGCACACAGGAACTGTGCACATAGCCATCATTGCAGAGCACCCCCAGCTCACCTGTCGCTCAGAGCTGACACAGAGCACCTCAGAGCAGGACTTGAACTAACAAACAGCAGCTGCGACAGGTCTGTGACCCTGGGCATCACTCTGTGTGGCCTCCCTCCACCTGGTCTTCCAGAGACTTCCACTGCACCCGGGGCACCAGGCCTCTGTCTCCAACCACCACCCACCCACCCCTCCTCTCCCTGACTCCTGGGTTCCTCTCATTAGGAGAGGGTTTTCTTGAAGTTGTCTCCCACTCATGGGCCAGATAAAATGATTAGAAAACAAGCCAAAGCTGCAGCCCCTTGTCTATCCTGACTCTCAGGAGCCCACACCTGTTCCTTGGACCTGGCCGGTTCAGCAAGTTCCATTTCCTGCAACTGTGAGCCCCTGAGGGGTGATGATTGGCTGACCTGGGCAGCCTTACCGTGCCGGCCAGCCCTCCCCAGGTGTGCCTGGGTTGAGATCAATATAAATACCACTCCAGGCAGCAAGAGGCCCTGCAGCCGTGCCTGACGCCATTTTCTCTGCCCTGTCAGCAGTCTCGGGGCTGGGCTGGTGGGAGGGAGTGAGAGGCCATGGCTTTGTGTGTGGCCCAGTGTGAGTGGGGCTCTGCTGGACTTTCTGCAGCAGTTGCCAGGCTGCCACCTGCTAAAGAAGAGGATGTGTCACCTATACCTGCTGCTGGAATTTCTCCCTGGGCAGAGGTGAGGAAGGAAAAAAGCAGTGGGGGCAGGGACAGGACGGGTATCTCAGGCAGGGAAATGGAAATCTTCCAGAAGAGCACCCAGGGCCAGGACCATCCTGGCTGGCCTGCAGGCACCAAGTCGGCCGGCATGCTGTCACTCGTGTGGCTCTATGGTTCTTCCTCTAGGCTTTCAAGTCCTTGTATATATTCAGGTGTTTTACCTGGGACGGGTGGGAATAGTTCAGCAGCAACTGGCCTGGGGCTCAGCTCACGTTTACTCACAGATGCCTCGGCACGGTGCCCCAGCTTTGCAATGAGGACGCTTGTTGCGTGGGGGCTGCTGGCTGAATGGGAGACGATTCCCCACCACTGACCAACTTCAGAATTGTTTACAACTGGAGCAAGTGCCCTGATACGGTTTTCCTCTGTGGAACTGGTGGGTTCTGTGTTTTTTTTCTCTTTTTCGTTTTTGGTTCAAGGTAGATTTTATTCCTCTTTTTTGTATTTACAGATATAAGCATGGAAATAATTTATTCATATAAATACATGTATGTGAAGGGAATAATTGTTTTTTCTGTTTTTTTTTAAATTTTATTTCTTTTTAATTTTGAATTTTATTTTATATTTTTATACAGCAGGTTCTTATTGGTTATCTATTTTATACATATAAATGTATACATGCCAATCCCAGTCTCTCAACTCCTCCCACCACCACCCCCACAACAGCTTTCCCCCCTTGTTGTCCATACGTTTGTTGTCTACATCTGTTGCTCTATTTATGCCTTGCAAAATGGTTAACCTGTACAGTTTTTCTAGGTTCCACATATATGCATGAATATACAAGATTTGTTTTTCTCTTTCTGACTTACTTCACCCTGTATGACACTCTCTAGATCCATCGACGTCTCTACAAATGACCCAATTTCATTCCTTTTCATGGCTTAGTAATATTCCATTTTATATATGTACCACAGCTTTATGCATTCGTCTGTCTGTGGGCATTTAGGTTGCTTCCATTACCTCGATATTGTAAAGAGTGAGGCAATGAACATTGCAGTGAATGTCTCTTTTTGATTTATGGCTTTGTCTGGGTATATGTCCAGAACTGGGATTGCTGTATCATATGGTAATTGTACTGTTAGTTTCTTAAGAAACTCCATATTGTTCTCCATAGTGACTGTATCAATTTATATTCCCAACAATAGTGGAAGAGGGTTCCATTTCTCCACACCCTTTCCAGCATTTTTTGTTTGTAGATTTTCTGATGATGCCCATTCTACCAGGTGTGAGGTGATATCTCATTGTTGAGTCCATTTTGTTGAGCAAGGGGTAGGTCTTGTCTATTACATATTTAGCTTATGGAACGGTATTTGTGCTAATTTCAAACACAGGTTTTATGCAGCACCCCAACTCACCTTCCCCCTTAAGCAAGCATAAGTTGGTTTTCTAAACATGAGACCCTGTTCTGTTTTGTAATTCAGTTCATGTGTAGCCAGGTTCACATGCCATGTATTAGTGGTACCTTATGATGTTTCTTTTTCTGTGTGACTTTTTTCACTTAGAATCACCGTGCCTCAATCCACTCATTATGCTGGTACGGGCCTGGTGACATAGTTTTCATTGCTGAGAGGTATTCTGTTGTACGTAAGTACCGCAACTTCTTTATCCATTATTTGCTCTCTGGCATATTTAACTTGTGCTGCAGAAGAGGTTCCTGTAAACAGAGCCGTACCAAATTTTGGGGTGGCTGTGTCTTTTTGATTTTAATTTCCCTAAGCTATAGGACCATAAGTGGAAGTGCCCTAGGCTCTGTTGCTTTGTTTTTTAGATGTTTCAGGAAACACCATACACTTCTCCCCAGTGTCTGTTGGCAATTTACATCCCGCCCATCAGCATAACAAGGCTCCCTGTTCTCCATGGCCTGTCCTGCCTTTCTGGATTTTACACTTTATTCAGATGGCCCTTTTGACCTTGGGGAAGTGAGACTTCATTGTAGTGCAGATTTCCTTTGCAAGCTTGCTTGGGTGGCCAAAAAGGGCGTATGCGTTTATTCCTGAATATATTCAGGAAAAAACGCATACGCCCTTTTTGGCCAAGTGCATCATTGTGGACGTTCTGCCTCTTTTCCTATACTTTAAATGCAATTCCAGTCTACCTCCTGAAATCGGTTTCCTGCAATTCTGCCCCGCTTTCAAGTCCTCTTGGCAGCCTTACTTCAGTATATTTTTGGACGATAGCTGTCATTTATAACTCTGCAGGTTTGTGAATTACAGTGCCCCTGAGCCCCTTTCTTCAACTCGCATTCTTGTGAGCGCTGCGCAACACCGCAGGATTGCTTCAGGCCCTAATCTGGTTCCGGCACGGCACACTGAGCCTTTGGTTAATTCCTCTTCCTGGTGGGAAATGAGAGTTAAATTTGCCCGTCCAGACACCTCCAGCTAGTCTCTCATTGGTCCTCCCTATCCCTGTTCATCTTCCGCAGAAATTGCAAACTGGGCCAAACAGGAGGTAAAAGGCACTGACTCTCCAAGTCGGGAGAGTGTTAGTAAAGCGTCTGGAATGTTGCACCCGAGTCCCAGGGGACGAAAACTGAGAGATATTTGAACACGTCTCCCAATCACACGGTTGATCATACTCTGGGTTCCCCATGCATGATTTAGCTGAAGGAAGAATCCCTTTAACCTGGAGCGTTGAGACCCGTGGAATGGGTACCGTGCAATATGACTTCAAGGTGTCTTCATTTGCTCACCGATCCTCTCCAATCCTATCACTGCTGCGTTTATGCCCCTTACACACGCTTGATTCTCTTTCGGAGACATAGCGATCTATAGGTTTTAAGATACTTACTAGTCAGGTACAGTCTTAGGCGTTTAATATGGGGTGTTGAGTCCATTTCGTTGAGCAAGGATTAGCTCTTGTCTATTACATATTTGGCTTAAGGAACTTTATCTGTGCTCATTTCAATCTCTGGTTTTATGCAGCACCCCAACTCACCTTTCCCCTTAAGCAAGCATAAGTTGGTTTTCTCAATTTGAGACCCTGTTCTGTTTTGTAATCCAGTTCCTGTGTAGCCAAGTTTACATTCCGTGTATTAGTGATATCTTATGATGTTTCTTTTTCTGTGTGACTTATTTCAGTTAGAATCATCATACCTGAATCCACTCATTATGCTGCTACGGGCCTGATGACATAGATTTCATTGCTGAGTGATATTGCATTGTACGTAAGTACCACAACTTCTTTATCCATTTTTCGCTTTCTGCGATATTGAACTTGTACTGTAAACGAGGTTCTTGTAAAGAGAGCCATCACAAACTTTGGGGTGGCTGTGTCTTTTTTATTTTAATTTCCCTAAGCTATAGGACCATAAGTGGAAGTGCCCTAGGCTCTGTTGCTTTGTTTTTTAGGTGTTTCAGGAAACACCATACACTTCTCCACAGTGGCTGTTGGCAATTTACATCCCACCCATCAGCATAACAAAGCTCCCAGTTCTCCATGGCCTGTCCTGCCTTTCTGGATTTTACACTTTTTTCAGATGGCCCTTTTGACCGGGGGGAAGTGAGACTTCATTATAGTGCAGATTTCCTTTGCAAGCTTGCTTGGTTGGCCAAAAAGGGCGTATGCGTTTTGTCCTGAATATATTCAGGAAAAAACGCATACGCCCTTTTTGGCCAAGTGCATCATTGTCGACGTTCTGCCTCTTTTCCTATGCATTAAATGCAATTCCAGTCTACCTCCTGAAATCGGTTTCCTGCAATTCTGCCCCGCTTTCAAGTCCTCTTGTCAGGCTTCCTTCAGTATATTTTTGGACGATAGCTGTCATTTATAACTCTGCAGGTTTGTGAATTACAGTGCCCCTGAGGTCCTTGCTTCAACTCGCTTTCTTGTGAGCTGGCCGCAACACCGCAGGATTGCTTCAGGCCCTAATCTTGTTCTGGAACAGCATGCTGAGCCTTTGGTTAATTCCTCTTCCTGGTGGGAAATGAGAGTTAAATTTGCCCGTCCAGACACCTCCAGCTAGTCTCTCATTGGTTCTCCCTATTCCTGTTCATCTTCCGCAGAAATTGCCAACTGGGCCAAACAGGAGGATAAAGGCACTGACTCTCCAAGTCGTGCGAGTGGTAGTAAAGCGTCTGGAAGGTTGCACCCTAGTACCAGCGGACGAAAACTGAGACATATTGAAACACGTCTCCCGATCACACGGTTGATCATACTCTGGGTTCAACATGCATGTTTCAGCTGAAGGAAGAATCCCTTAAAGCTGGAGAGTTGAGACCCGTGGAATGGGTACCATGCAATATGACTTCAAAGGGTCTTCATTTGCTCACCGAACCACTCCAATCCTATCACTCCTGCGTTTATGCCCTGTACTTACGCTTGATTCTCTTTCAGAGACATAGCAATCCATAGGTTTTAAGATACTTACTAGTCAGGTACATTCTTAGGCATTTAATATGGGGTGTTGAGTCCATTTCGTTAAGCAAGTAGTAGCTCTTGTCTATTCCATATTTGGCTTAAGGAACTTTATCTGTGCTCATTTCAATCTCTGGTTTTATGCAGCACCCCAACTCACCTTTCCCCTTAAGCAAGCATAAGTTGGTTTTCTCAATTTGAGACCCTGTTCTGTTTTGTAATCCAGTTCCTGTGTAGCCAAGTTTACATTCCGTGTATTAGTGATATCTTATGATGTTTCTTTTTCTGTGTGACTTATTTCAGTTAGAATCATCATACCTGAATCCACTCTATGCTGCTACGGGCCTGATGACATAGATTTCATTGCTGAGTGATATTGCATTGTACGTAAGTACCACAACTTCTTTATCCATTTTTCACTTTCTGCGATATTGAATTTGTACCGTAAACGAGGTTCTTGTAAACAGAGCCGTCCCAAAATTTGGGGTGGCTGTGTCTTTTTGATTTTAATTTCCCTAAGCTATAGGACCATAAGTGGAAGTGCCCTAGGCTCTGTTGCTTTGTTTTTTAGATGTTTCAGGAAACACCATACACTTCTCCCGAGTGGCTGTTGGCAGTTTACATCCCGCCCATCAGCATAACAAGGCTCCCAGTTCTCCATGGCCTGTCCTGCCTTTCTGGATTTTACACTTTTTTCAGATGGCCCTTTTGACCGGGGGGAAGTGAGACTTCATTGTAGTGCAGATTTCCTTTGCAAGCTTGCTTCGTGGGCCAAAAAGGGCGTATGCGTTTTTTCCTGAATATATTCAGGAAAAGACGCATACGCCCTTTTTGGCCAAGTGCATCATTGTCAACGTTCTGCCTCTTTTCCTATGCTTTAAATGCAATTCCACTCTACCTCCTGAAATCGGTTACCTGCAATTCTGCCCCGCTTTGAAGTCCTCTTGGCAGCCTTACTTCAGTATATTTTTGGACGATAGCTGTCATTTATAACTCTGCAGGTTTGTGAATTACAGTGCCCCTGAGCTCCTTTCTTCAACTCGCTTTCTTGTGAGCTGGCCGCAACACCGCAGGATTGCTTCAGGCCCTAATCTGGTTCCGTCACGGCACGTTGAGCCTTTGGTTAATTCCTCTTCCTGGTGGGAAATGAGAGTTAAATTTGCCCGTCCAGACACCTCCAGCTAGTCTCTCATTGGTCCTCCCTATCCCTGTACATCTTCCACAGAAATTGCAAACTGGGCCAAACAGGAGGTTAAAGGCACTGACTCTCCAAGTTCGGCGAGTGGTTGTAACGCGTCTGGAATGTTGCACCCGAGTACCAGCGGACGAAAACTGAGACATATTTGAACACGTCTCCCGATCACACGGTTGATCATACTCTGGGTTCCACATGCATGTTTCAGCTGAAGGAAGAATCCCTTAAACCTGGAGAGTTGAGACCTGTGGAATGGGTACCATGCAATATGACTTCAAAGGGTCTTCATTTGCTCACCGAACCTCTCCAATCCTATCACTCCTGCGTTTATGCCCTGTACTTACGCTTGATTCTCTTTCAGAGACATAGCAATCCATAGGTTTTAAGATACTTACTAGTCAGGTACATTCTTAGGCGTTTAATAGGGGTGTTGAGTCCATTTCATTGAGCAAGTAGTAGCTCTTGTCTATTCCATATTTGGCTTAAGGAACTTTATCTGTGCTCATTTCAATCTCTGGTTTTATGCAGCACCCCAACTCACCTTTCCCCTTAAGCAAGCATAAGTTGGTTTTCTCAATTTGAGACCCTGTTCTGTTTTGTAATCCAGTTACTGTGTAGCCAAGTTTACATTCCGTGTATTAGTGATATCTTATGATGTTTCTTTTTCTGTGTGACTTATTTCAGTTAGAATCATCATACCTGTATCCACTCTATGCTGCTACGGGCCTGATGACATAGATTTCATTGCTGAGTGATATTGCATTGTACGTAAGTACCACAACTTCTTTATCCATTTTTCACTTTCTGCGATATTGAACTTGTACCGTAAACGAGGTTCTTGTAAACAGAGCCGTCCCAAACTTTGGGGTGGCTGTGTCTTTTTGATTTTAATTTCCCTAAGCTATAGGACCATAAGTGGAAGTGCCCTAGGCTCTGTTGCTTTGTTTTTTAGATGTTTCAGGAAACACCATACACTTCTCCCGAGTGGCTGTTGGCAATTTACATCCCGCCCATCAGCATAACAAGGCTCCCAGTTCTCCATGGCCTGTCCTGCCTTTCTGGATTTTACACTTTTTTCACATGGCCCTTTTGACTGGGGGGAAGTGAGACTTCATTGTAGTGCAGATTTCCTTTGCAAGCTTGCTTGGTTGGCCAAAAAGGGCGTATGCTTTTTTTCCAGAATATATTCAGGAAAAGACGCATACGCCCTTTTTGGCCAAGGGCATCATTGTCGACGTTCTGCCTCTTTTCCTATGCTTTAAATGCAATTCCAGTCTACCTCCTGAAATCGGTTTCCTGCAATTCTGCCCCGCTTTCAAGTCCTCTTGGCAGCCTTACTTCAGTATATTTTTGGATGTTAGCTGTCATTTATAACTCTGCAGGTTGTGAATTACAGTGCCCCTGAGCTCCTTTCTTCAACTCGCTTTCTTGTGAGCTGGCCGCAACACCGCAGGATTGCTTCAGGCCCTAATCTGGTTCCGGCACGGCACGCTGAGCCTTTGGTTAATTCCTCTTCCTGGTGGGAAATGAGAGTTAAATTTGCCCGTCCAGACACCTCCAGCTAGTGTCTCATTGCTCCTCCTTATTCCTGTTCATCTTCCGCAGAAATTGCAAACTGGGCCAATCAGGAGGTTAAAGGCACTGACTCTCCAAGTCGGGAGAGTGTTAGTGAAGCGTCTGGAATGTTGCACCCGAGTACCAGGGACGTGAACTGATACATATTTCAACACGTCTCCCAATCACACGGTTGATCATACTCTGCGTTGCACATGCATTTTTTAGCTGAAGGAAGAATCACTTAAACCTGGAGAGTTGAGACCCGTGGAATGGGTACCATGCAATATGACTTCAAAGGGTCTTCATTTGCTCACCGAACCTCTCCAATCCTATCACTCCTGCGTTTATGCCCCTGTACTCACGCTTGATTCTCTTTCACAGACATAGCAATCCATAGGTTTAAGATACTTACTAGTCAGATACATTCTTAGGCGTTTAATATGGGGTGTTGAGCCCATTTCGTTGAGCAAGGAGTAGCTCTTGTCTATTCCATATTTGGCTTAAGGAACTTTATCTGTGCTCATTTCAATCTCTGGTTTTATGCAGCACCCCAGCTCACCTTTCCCCTTAAGCAAGCATAAGTTGATTTTCTAAATTTGAGACCCTGTTCTGTTTTGTAATTCAGTTCCTGTGTAGCCAAGTTTACATTCCGTGTATTAGTGTTATCTTATCATGTTTCTTTTTCTGTGTATTTCAGTAGAATCATCATACCTGAATCCACTCATTATGCTGCTACAGGCCTGATGACATAGATTTCATTGCTGAGTGATATTGCATTGTATGTAAGTACCACAACTTCTTTATCCATTTTTCACTTTCTGCGAAATTGAACTTGTACCGTAAATGAGGTTCTTGTATACAGAGCCGTCCCGAACTTTGGGGTTGCTGTGTCTTTTTGATTTTAATTTCCCTAAGCTATAGGACCATAAGCGGAAGTGCCCTAGGCTCTGTTGCTTTGTTTTTTATATGTTTCAGGTAACACCATACACTTCTCCCAAGTGGCTGTTGGCAATTTACATCCCGCCCATCAGCATAACAAGGCTCCCAGTTCTCCATGGCCTGTCCTGCCTTTCTGGATTTTACACGTTTTTCAGATGGCCCTTTTGACCGGTGGGAAGTGAGACTTCACTGTAGTGCAGATTTCCTTTGCAAGCTTGCTTGGTTGCCCAAAAAGGGCGTATGCGTTTTTTCCTGAATAAATTCAGGAAAAAACGCATACGCCCTTTTTGGCCAAGTGCATCATTGTGGACGTTCTGCCTCTTTTCCTATGCTTTAAATGCAATTCCTGTTTACCTCCTGAAATCGGTTTCCTGCAATTCTGCCCCGCTTTCAAGTCCTCTTGTCAGGCTTCCTTCAGTATATTATTGGACGATAGCTGTCATTTATAACTCTACATGGTTGTGAATTACAGTGCCCCTGAGCTCCTTTCTTCAACTCGCTTTCTTGTGAGCTGGCCGCAACACCGCAGGATTGCTTCAGGCCCTAATCTTTTTCTGGCACGGCACGCTGAGCCTTTGGTTAATTCCTCTTCCTGGTGGGAAATGAGAGTTAAATTTGCCCATCCAGACACCTCCAGCCAGTCTCTCATTGGTTCTCCCTATTCCTGTTCATCTTCCGCAGAAATTGCAAACTGGGCCAAACAGGAGGTTAAAGGCACTGACTCTCCAAGTCGGGAGAGTGTTAGTAAAGCGTCTGGAATGTTGCACCCGAGTACCAGGAGATGAGAACTGAGACATATTGGAACACGTCTCCCGATCACACGGTTGATCATACTCTGGGTTCCACATGCATGCTTTAGCTGAAGGAAGAATCCCTTAAACGTGCAGAGTTGAGACCCGTGGAATGGGTACCATGCAATATGACTTCAAAGGGTCTTCATTTGCTCACCGAACCTCTCCAATCCTATCACTGCTGCGTTTATGCCCTTGTACACACGCTTGATTCTCTTTTGGAGACATAGCAATCCATAGGTTTTAAGATACTTACTAGTCAGGTACATTCTTAGGTGTTTAATATGGGGTGTTGAGTCCATTTCGTTGAGCAAGGAGTAGCTCTTGTCTATTACATATTTGGCTTAAGGAACTTTATCTGTGCTCATTTCAATCTCTGGTTTTATGCAGCACCCCAACTCACCTTTCCCCTTAAGCAAGCATAAGTTGGTTTTGTAAATTTGAGACCCTGTTCTGTTTTGTAATCCAGTTCCTGTGTAGCCAAGTTTACATTCCGTGTATTAATGATATCTTATGATGTTTCTTTTTCTTGTGACTTATTTCAGTTAGAATCATCATACCTGAATCCACTCATTATGCTGCTACGGGCCTGATGACATAGATTTCATTGCTGAGAGATATTGCATTGTACGTAAGTACCAAAACTTCTTTATCCATTTTTCACTATCTGCGATATTGAACTTGCCCCGTAAACGAGGTTCTTGTAAACAGAGCCGTCCCAAAATTTGGGGTGGCTGTGTCTTTTTGATTTTAATTTCCCTAAGCTATAGGACCATAAGTGGAAGTGCCCTAGGCTCTGTTGCTTTGTTTCTTAGATGTTTCAGGAAACACCATACACTTCTCCCAAGTGGCTGTTGGCAATTTACATCCCGCCCATCAGCATAACAAGGCTCCCAGTTCTCCATTGCCTGTCCTGCCTTTCTGGATTTTACACTTTTTTCAGATGGCCCTTTTGACCGGGGGGAAGTGAGACTTCATTGTAGTGCAGCTTTCCTTTGCAAGCTTGCTTGGTTGGCCTAAAAGCGCGTATGCGTTTTGTCCTGAATATATTCAGGAAAAAACGCATACGCCCTTTTTGGCAAAGTGCATCATTGTCGACGTTCTGCCTCTTTTCCTATGCTTTAAATGCAATTCCAGTCTACCTCCTGAAATCGGTTTCCTGCAATTCTGCCCCGCTTTCAAGGCCTCTTGGCAGCCTTACTTCAGTATATTTTTGGACGATAGCTGTCATTTATAACTCTTCAGGTTTGTGAATTACAGTGACCCTGAGCTCCTTTCTTCAACTCGCTTTCTTGTGAGCTGGCCGCAACACCGCAGGATTGCTTCAGGCCCTAATCTGGTTCTGGCACGGCACGCTGAGTCTTTGGTTAATTCCTCTTCCTGGTGGGAAATGAGAGTTAAATTTGCCCGTCCAGACACCTCCAGCTAGTCTCTCATTGGTCCTCCCTATCCCTGTACATCTTCCGCAGAAATTGCAAACTGGGCCAAACAGGAGGTTAAAGGCACTGACTCTCCAAGTCGGGAGAGTGTTAGTAAAGCATCTGCAATGTTGCACCCGAGTACCAGGGGTCGAAAACTGAGACATATTTGAACATGTCTCCTGATCACATGGTTGATCATACTCTGGGTTCCACATGCATGTTTTAGCTGAAGGAAGAATCCCTTAAACCTGGAGAGTTGAGACCCGTGGAATGGGTACCATGCAATATGACTTCAAAGGGTCTTCATTTGCTCACCGAACCTCTCCAATCCTATCACTGCTGCATTTATGCCCCTGTACACACGCTTGATTCTCTTTCAGAGACATAGCAATCCATAGGTTTTAAGATACTTACTAGTCAGGTACATTCTTAGGCGTTTAATATGGGGTGTTGAGTCCATTTCGTTGAGCAAGTAGTAGCTCTTGTGTATTCCATATTTGGCTTAAGGAACTTTATCTGTGCTCATTTCAATCTCTGGTTTTATGCAGCACCCCAACTCACCTTTCCCCTTAAGCAAGCATAAGTGGGTTTTCTAAATTTGAGACCCTGTTCTGTTTTGTAATCCAGTTCCTGTGTAGCCAAGTTTACATTCCATGTATTAGTGATATCTCATGATGTTTCTTTTTCTGTGTGACTTATTTCAGTTAGAATCATCATATCTGAATCCACTCTAGGCTGCTACGGGCCTGATGACATAGATTTCATTGCTGAGTGATATTGCATTGTACGTAAGTACCACAACTTCCTTATCCATTTTTCACTTTCTGCGATATTGAACTTGTACCGTAAACGAGGTTCTTGTAAACAGAGCCGTCCCAAACTTTGGGGTGGCTGTGTCTTTTTGAATTTAATTTCCCTAAGCTATAGGACTATAAGTGGAAGTGCCCTAGGCTCTGTTGCTTTGTTTTTTAGATGTTTCAGGAAACACCATACACTTCTCCCGAGTGGCTGTTGGCAATTTACATCCCGCCCATCAGCATAACAAGGCTCCCAGTTCTCCATGGCCTGTCCTGCCTTTCTGGATTTTACAATTTTTTCAGATGGCCCTTTTGACCAGGGGGAAGTGAGACTTCATTGTAGTGCAGATTTCCTTTGCAAGCTTGCTTGGTTGGCCAAAAAGGGCGTATGCGTTTTTTCCTGAATATATTCAGGAAAAAATGCATACGCCCTTTTTGGCCAAGTGCATCATTGTGGACGTTCTGCCTCTTTTCCTATGCTTTAAATGCAATTCCAGTCTACCTCCTGAAATCGGTTTCCTGCAATTCTGCCCCGCTTTCAAGTCCTCTTGTCAGGCTTCCTTCAGTATATTTTTGGACGATAGCTGTCATTTATAACTCTGCAGGTTTGTGAGTTACAGTGCCCCTGAGCTCCTTTCTTCAACTCGCTTTCTTGTGAGCTGGCCGCAACACCGCAGGATTGCTTCAGGCCCTAATCTGGTTCCGGCACGGCACGCTGAGCCTTTGGTTAATTCCTCTTCCTGGTGGGAAATGAGAGTTAAATTTGCCCGTCCAGACACCTCCAGCTAGTCTCTCATTGGTCCTCCCTATCCCTGTACATCTTCCGCAGAAATTGCAAACTGGGCCAAACAGGAGGTTAAAGGCAGTGACTCTCCAAGTCGGGAGAGTGGTAGTAAAGCGTCTGGAATTTGCACCCGAGTACCAGCGGACGAAAACTGAGACATATTTGAACATGTCTCCCGATCACACGGTTGATCATACTCTGGGTTCCACATGCATGTTTCAGCTGAAGGAAGAATCCCTTAAAGCTGGAGAGTTGAGACCCATGGAATGGGTACCATGCAATATGACTTCAAAGGGTCTTCATTTGCTCACCGAACCTCTCCAATCCTATCACTGCTGCGTTTATGCCCCTGTCCACACGCTTGATTCTATTTCAGAGACATAGCAATCCATAGGTTTTAAGATACTTGTCAGGTAGATTATTAGGCGTTTAATATGGGGTTTTGAGTCCATTTCGTTGAGCAAGTAGTAGCTCTTGTCTATTCCATATTTGGCTTAAGGAACTTTATCTGTGCTCATTTCAATCTCTGGTTTTATGCAGCACCCCAACTCACCTTTCCCCTTAAGCAAGCATAAGTTGGTTTTCTAAATTTGAGACCCTGTTCTATTTTGTAATTCAGTTCCTGTGTAGCCAAGTTTTCATTCCGTGTATTAGTGATATCTTATGATGTTTCTTTTTTTTTTTTTTTTTTAGCATCTTTTTTGGAGTATAATTGCTTTACAATGGTATGTTAGTTTCAGCTTCACAACAAAATGAATCAGTTATATATACACATACATTCCCATATCTCTTCCCGCTTGCGTCTCCCTCCCTCCCACCCTCCCTATCCCACCCCTCCAGGCGGTCACAAAGCACCGAGCTGATCTCCCTGTGCTATGCGGCTGCTTCCCACCAACTAACTACCTTACTTTTGGTAGTGTATATATGTCCATGCCTCTTTATCGCTTTGTCACCGTTTACCCTTCCCCCTCCCCATAGCCTCAAGTCCATTCTCTAGTAAGTCTGTGTCTTTATTCCTGTTTCACCCCTAGGTTTTTCATGACATTTTTTTTAAATTCCATATATATGTGTTAGCATACGGTATTTGTCTCTCTCTTTCTGACTTACTTCACTCTGTATGACAGACTCTAGGTCTATCCACCTCATTACAAATAGCTCAATTTCGTCTCTTTTTATGGCTGAGTAATATTCCATTGTATATATGTGCCACATCTTCTTTATCCATTCATCCGATGTTGGACACTTAGGTTGTTTCCATCTCTGGGCTATTGTAAATAGAGCTGCAATGAACATTTTGGTACATGACTCTTTTTGAATTATGGTTTTCTCAGGGTATATGCCCAGTAGTGGGATTGCTGGGTCATATGGTAGTTCTATTTGTAGCTTTTTAAGGAACCTCCATACTGTTCTCCACAGTGGCTGTATCAATTTACATTCCCACCAACAGTGTAAGAGGGTTCCCTTTTCTCCACACCCTCTCCAGCATTTATTGTTTCTAGATTTTTTGATGATGGCCATTCTGACTGGTGTGAGATGATATCTCATTGTAGTTTTGATTTGCATTTCTCTAATGATTAGTGATGTTGAGCATTCTTTCATGTGTTTGTTGGCACTCTGTATATCTTCTTTGGAGAAATGTCTATTTAGGTCTTCTGCCCATTTTTGGATTGGGTTGTTTGTTTTTTTGTTATTAAGCTGCATGAGCTGCTTATAAATTTTGGAGATTAATCCTTTGTCCGTTGCTTCATTTGCAAATATTTTCTCCCATTCTGAGGGTTGTCTTTTGGTCTTCTTTATGGTTTCCTTTGCTGCGCAAAAGCTTTTAAGTTTCATTAGGTCCCATTTGTTTACTTTTGTTTTTATTTCCGTTTCTCTAGGAGGTGGGTCAAAAAGGACCTTGCTGTGATTTATGTCATAGAGTGTTCTGCCTATGTTTTCCTCTAAGAGTTTGATAGTTTCTGGCCTTACATTTAGGTCTTTAATCCATTTTGAGCTTATTTTTGTGTATGGTGTTAGGGAGTGATCTAATCTCATACTTTTACATGTAGCTGTCCAGTTTTCCCAGCACCACTTATTGAATAGGCTGTCCTTTCTCCACTGTACATTTCTGCCTCCTTTGTCAAAGATAAGGTGACCATATGTGCGTGGGTTTATCTCTGGGCTTTCTATCCTGTTCCATTGATCTATCTTTCTGTTTTTGTGCCAGTACCATACCATCTTGATAACTGTAGCTTTGTAGTATAGTCTGAAGTCTGGGAGCCTGATTCCTCCAGTTCCTTCTTTCGTTCTCAAGATTGCTTTGGCTATTCGGGGTCTTTTGTGTTTCCATACAAATTGCAAAATTTTTTGTTCTAGTTCTGTGAAAAATGCCAGTGGTAGTTTGATAGGGATTGCATTGAATCTATAGATTGCTTTGGGTAGTAGAGTCATTTTCACAATGTTGATTCTTCCAATCCAAGAACATGGTATATCTCTCCATCTATTTGTATCATCTTTAATTTCTTTCATCAGTGTCTTATAATTTTCTGCATACAGATCTTTTGTCTCCTTAGGTAGGTTTATTCCTAGATATTTTATTCTTTTTGTTGCAATGGTAAATGGGAGTGTTTTCTTGATTTCACTTTCAGATTTTTCATCATTAGTATATAGGAATGCCAGAGATTTCTGTGCATTAATTTTGTATCCTGCCACTTTACCAAATTCATTGATTATCTCTAGTAGTTTTCTGGTAGCATCTTTAGGGTTCTCTATGTATAGGATCATGTCATCTGCAAACAGTGACAGCTTTACTTCTTCTTTTCCGATTTGGATTCCTTTTATTTCCTTTTCTTCTCTGATTGCTGTGGCTAAAACTTCCAAAACTATGTTGAATAAGAGTGGTGAGAGTGGGCAACCTTGTCTTGTTCCTGATCTTAGTGGAAATGCTTTCAGTTTTTCACCATTGAGGATGATGTTTGCTGTGGGCTTGTCATATATGGCCTTTATTATGTTGAGGAAAGTTCCCTCTATGCCTACTTTCTGCAGGGTTTTTATCATAAATGGGTGTTGAATTTTGTCAAAAGCTTTCTCTGCATCTATTGAGATGATCATATGGTTTTTCTCCTTCAGTTTGTTAATATGGTTTATCACATTGATAGATTTGCGTATATTGAAGAATCCTTGCATTCCTGGAATAAACCCCACTTGATCATGGTGTATGATCCTTTTAATGTGCTGTTGGATTCTGTTTGCTAGTATTTTGTTGAGGATTTTTGCATCTATGTTCATCAGTGATATTGGCCTGTAGTTTTCTTTCTTTGTGACATCCTTGTCTGGTTTTGGTATCAAGGTGATGGTGGCCTCGTAGAAGGAGTTTGGGAGTGTTCCTCCCTCTGCTATATTTTGGAAGAGTTTGAGAAGGATAGGTGTTAGCTCTTCTCTAAATGTTTGATAGAATTCGCCTGTGAAGCCATCTGGTCCTGGGCTTTTCTTTGTTGGAAGATTTTTAATCACAGTTTCAATTTCAGTGCTTGTGATTGGTCTCTTCATATTTTTTATTTCTTCCTGATTCAGTCTTGGCAGGTTGTGCATTTCTAAGAATTTGTCCATTTCTTCCAGATTGTCCATTTTATTGGCATAGAGTTGCTTGTAGTAATCTCTCATGATCTCTTTTATTTCTGCAGTGTCAGTTGTTACCTCTCCTTTTTCATTTCTAATTCTATTGATTTGAGTCTTCTCCCTTTTTTTCTTGATGAGTCTGGCTAGTGGTTTATCTATTTTGTTTATCTTCTCAAAGAACCAGCTTTTAGTTTTATTGATCTTTGCTATTGTTTCCTTCATTTCTTTTTCATTTATTTCTGATCTGATTTTTATGATTTCTTTCCTTCTGCTAGCTTTGGGGTTTTTTGGTTCTTCTTTCTCTAATTGCTTGAGGTGCAAGGTTAGGTTGTTTATTCGAGATGTTTCCTGCTTCTTAAGGTGGGCTTGTATTGCTATAAGCTTCCCCCTTAGAACTGCTTTTGCTGCATCCCACAGGTTTTGGGTCGTTGTGTCTCCATTATCATTTGTTTCTAGGTATTTTTTGATTTCCTCTTTGATTTCTTCAGTGATCACTTCATTATTAAGTAGTGTATTGTTTAACCTCCATGTGTTTGTATTTTTTACAGATCTTTTCCTGTAATTGATATCTAGTCTCATGGCGTTGTGGTCAGAAAAGATACTTGATACAATTTCAATTTTCTTAAATTTACCAAGGCTTGATCTGTGACCCAAGATATGATCTATCCTGGAGAATGTTCCATGAGCACTTGAGAAAAATGTGTATTCTGTTGTTTTTGGATGGAATGTCCTATAAATATCAATTAACTCCATCTCGTTTAATGTATCATTTAAAGCTTGTGTTTCCTTATTTATTTTCATTTTGGATGATCTGTCCATTGGTGAAAGTGGGGTGTTAAAGTCCCCTACTATGAATGTGTTACTGTCGATTTCCCCTTTTATGGTTGTCAGTATTTGCCTTATGTATTGAGGTGCACCTATGTTGGGTGCATAAATATTTACAATTGTTATATCTTCCTCTTGGATCGATCCCTTGATCATTATGTAGTGTCCTTCTTTGTCTCTTCTAATAGTCTTTGTTTTAAAGTCTATTTTGTCTGATATGAGAATTGCTACTCCAGCTTTCTTTTGGTTTCCATTTGCATGAAATACCTTTTTCCATCCCCTTACTTTCAGTCTGTATGTGTCTCTAGGTCTGAAGTGGGTCTCTTGTAGACAGCAAATACATGGGTCTTGTTTTTGTATCCATTCAGCCAATCTGTGTCTTTTGGTGGGAGCATTTAGTCCATTTACATTTAAGGTAATTATCGATATGTGTGTTCCTATTCCCATTTTCTTAATTGTTTTGGGTTCGTTATTGTAGGTCCTTTCCTTCTTTTGTGTTTCTTGCCTAGAGAAGTTCCTTTAGCAGTTGTTGTAGAGCTGGTTTGGTGGTGCTGAACTCTCTCAGCTTTTGCTTGTCTGTAAAGGTTTTAATTTCTCCATCAAATCTGAATGAGATCCTTGCTGGGTAGAGTAGTCTTGGCTGCAGGTTTTTCTCCTTCAACACTTTCAATATGTCCTGCCACTCCCTTCTGGCTTGCAGAGTTTCTGCTGAAAGATCAGCTGTTAACCTTATGGGGATTCCCTTGTGTGTTATTTGTTGTTTTTCCCTTGCTGCTTTTAATATGTTTTCTTTGTATTTAATTTTTGACAGTTTGATTAATATGTGTCTTGGCGTATTTCTCCTTGGATTTATCCTGTATGGGACTCTCTGTGCTTCCTGGACTTGATTAACTATTTCCTTTCCCATATTAGGGAAGTTTTCAACTATAATCTCTTCAAATATTTTCTCAGTCCCTTTCTTTTTCTCTTCTTCTTCTGGAACCCCTATAATTCGAATGTTGGTGCGTTTAATGTTGTCCCAGAGGTCTCTGAGACTGTCCTCAGTTCTTTTCATTCTTTTTTCTTTATTCTGCTCTGCAGTAGTTATTTCCACTATTTTATCTTCCAGGTCACTTATCCGTTCTTCTGCCTCAGTTATTCTGCTATTGATCCCATCTAGAGTACTTTTAATTTCATTTATTGTGTTGTTCATCGTTGCTTGTTTCATCTTTAGTTCTTCTAGGTCCTTGTTAACTGATTCTTGCAATTTGTCCATTCTATTGTCCATTCTATCTCCAAGATTTCGGATCAACCTTACTATCATTATTCTGAATTCTTTTTCAGGTAGACTGCCTATTTCCTCTTCATTTATTAGGTCTGGTGGGTTTTTATCTTGCTCCTTCATCTGCTGTGTGTTTTTCTGTCTTTTCATTTTGCTTATCTTACTGTTTTTGGGGTCTCCTTTTTTGCAGGCTGAAGGTTCGTAGTTCCTGTTGTTTTTTGTGTCTGTCCCCAGTGGCTAAGGTTGGTTCAGTGGGGTGTGTAGGCTTCCTGGTGGAGGGTACTAGTGCCTGTGTTCTGGTGGATGAGGCTGGATCTTGTCTTTCTGGTGGGCAGGTCCACGTCTGGTGGTGTGTTTTGGGGTGTCTGTAGACTTATTATGATTTTGGGCAGCCTCTCTGCTAATGGGTGGGGTTGTGTTCCTGTCTTGCTAGTTGTTTGGCATAGGATGTCCAGCACTGTAGCTTGCTGGTCGTTGAGTGAAGCTGGGTGCTGGCGTTGAGATGGAGATCTCTTGGAGATTTTTGCTGTTTGATATTATGTGCAGCTGGGAGGCCTCTTGTGGACCAGTGTCCTGAAGTTGGCTCTCCCACCTCAGAGGCACAGCACTGACTCCTGGCTGCAGCACCAAGAGCCTTTCATCCACAAGGCTCCTTAATTTGGGATGATTCGTTGTCTATTCAGGTATTCCACAGATGCAGGGTATATCAAGTTGATTGTGGAGCTTTAATCCGCTGCTTCTGAGGCTGCTGGGAGAGATTTCCCTTTCTCTTCTTTGTTCTCACAGTTCCCAGGGGCTCAGCTTTGGATTTGGCCCCGCCTGTGCGTGTAGGTCGCCAGAGGGCGTCTGTTCTTTGCTCAGACAGGACGGGGTTAAAGGAGCCGCTGATTCGGAGGCTCTGGCTCACCCAGGCCGGGGGGTTGGGAGGGTCACGGAGTGCGGGGCGGGCCTGCAGCGGCAGAGGCCGGCGTGACACTGCAGCCTGAGGCGCGCCGAGCGCTCTCCCGGGGGAGCCGTCCCTGGATCCCGGGACCCTGGCAGTGGCGGGCTGCACAGGCTCCCCGGAAGGGCGTGTGGCTAGTGACCTGTGTTCGCACACAGGCCTCCTGGCTGCGGCAGCAGCGGCCTTAGCGTCCCATGTCCGTCTCTGGGCTCCGCACTCTTAGCCGCGGCTCGCGCCCGTCCCTGGAGCTCTCTCAAGCAGCGTTCTTAATCCCCTCTCCTCGTGCACCAGGAAACAAAGAGGGACGTAAAAGTCTCTTGCCTCTTCGGCAGGTCCAGACCCCTCCCCGGACTCTCTCCCGGCCAGCCGCGGTGCACCAACACCCTGCAGGCTGTGTTCACACCGCCAACCTCAGTCCTCTCCCGGCGCTCCGACAAAAGCCGGAGCCTCAGCTCCCAGTCCCGCCCGCCCCGGCGGGCGAGCAGAAAAGCCTCTCGGCTGGTGAGTTCCGGTCGGCCCGATCCTCTGCGCTGGAATCTGTCCGCTTTGTCCTCCGCACCCCTGTTGCTGTGCTCTCCTCCGCGGCTCCCAAGCTCCCCCACTCCGCCTCCCGAAGTCTCCACCCGCGAAGGGGCTTCCTAGTGTGTGGACACTTTTCCTCCTTCACAGCTCTCTCCCGCTGGTGCAGGACCCGTCCCTATCCTTTTGTCTCTGTTTAGTTTTTTCTTTTGCCCTAACCAGGTACGTGGGGGGTTCCTTGCCTTTTGGGAGGTCTGAGGTCTTCTGCCAGCGTTCAGTAGGTGCTCCATAGGAGTTGTTCCACGCGTAGATGTATTTCTGGTGTATCTGTGGAGAGGAAGGTGATCTCTGCCTCTTACTCTTCCGCCATCTTCCCGGAAGTCCTCTGATGGTACCTATTTAAATCTTTGGTTGGCAATTCAGTCTCACGCCCCCACACCCCCAGAAAGAGTGATCCTTGTGGTAAAGATCAGCTTGGTAAGAATGGTAGGATTTTAATACTCATTTGAACCTCTTTTAGTGGGGTGTTTGCAGCCAAAAGCATTCCACGGATACACTGTGCCCAGTGCGTTTGCTTGGGGTCTGTCCCACCAGCCACAGGCTGCAGGTAGAGGTGTGCACGTCGGCTGAGACTCCAGAGCCATCACCAGCCTTTGCTGTTAGTCCTTTCGAGTCAGGCCCCAACAAAGGTCCCGCTGCCCAGTGTCCTTGGAGCTAGTAGAATGACACTGAGTTCGGTTCAGAAGCAAAGCCAAGCTTCATTCTTCGATCAAAGAATGGAGACGGACGAACTCCCACCTTAGAACACCAGCTCTCCAGACAGGCCCTGGGAGGCTTCTTGACCTGGGGAAGGAGGAAGAAGTCTCCTATGATGTTTCTTTTTCTGTGTGACTTATTTCAGTTAGAATCATCATACCTGAATCCAGTCATTATGCTGCTATGGGCCTGATGACATAGATTTCATTGCTGAGTGATATTGCATTGTACGTAAGTACCACAACATCTTTATCCATTTTTCGCTCTATGCGATATTGAACTTGTACCATAAACGAGGTTCTTGTAAACAGAGCCGTCCCAAACTTTGGGGTGGCTGTGTCTTTTAGATTTTAATTTCCCTAAGCTATAGGACCATAAGTGGAAGTGCCCTAGGCTCTGTTGCTTTGTTTTTTAGATGTTTCAGGAAACACCATACAATTCTCCCAAGTGGCTGTTTGGAATTAACATCCCACACATCAGCATAACAAGGCTCCCAGTTCTCCATGGCCTGTCCTGCCTTTCTGGATTTTACACTTTTTTCAGATGGCCCTTTTGACCGGGGGGATGTGAGACTTCATTGTAGTGCAGATTTCCTTTGCAAGCTTGCTTGTTTGGCCAAAAAGGGCGTATGCGTTTTTTCCTGAATATATTCAGGAAAAAATGCATACGCCCTTTTTGGAGAGTGCATCATTGTCGACGTTCTGCCTCTTTTCCTATGCTTTAAATGCAATTCCAGTCTAACTCCTGAAATCGGTTTCTTGCAATTCTGCCCGGCTTTCAAGTCCTCTTGGCAGCCTTACTTCAGTATATTTTTGGACGATAGCTGTCATTTATAACTCTGCAGGTTTGTGAATTACAGTGCCCCTGGGCTCCTTTCTTCAACTCTCTTTCTTGTGAGCTGGCTGCAACACCGCAGGATTGCTTCAGGCCCTAATCTTGTTCTGGCACGGCCCGCTGAGCCTTTGGTTAATTCCTCTACCTGGTGGGAAATGAGAGTTAAATTTGCCCGTCCAGACACCTCCAGCTAGTCTCTCATTGGTTCTCCCTATTCCTGTTCATCTTCCGCAGAAATTGCAAACTGGGCCAAACAGGAGGTTAAAGGCACTGACTCTCCAAGTCGGGAGAGTGTTAGTAAAGCGTCTGGAATGATGCATCCGAGGACCAGGGGACGAGAACTGAGACATATTGGTACACGTCTCCCGATCACACGGTTGATCATACTCTGGGTTCCACATGCATGATTTAGCTGAAGGAAGAATCCCTGAAAATTGGAGAGTTGAGACCCGTGGAATGGGTACCATGCAATATGACTTCAAAGGGTTTTCATTTGCTCACCGAAACTCTCCAGTCCTATCATTTCTGCATTTATGCCCCTGTACACACGCTTGATTCTCTTTCGGAGACATAGCAATCCATAGCTTTTAAGATACTTACTAGTCAGGTACATTCTTAGGCGTTTAATATGGGGTTGTGAGTCCATTTCATTCAGCAAGGAGTAGCTCTTGTGTATTACATATTTGGCTTAAGGAAATTTATCTGTGCTCATTTCAATCTCTGGTTTTATGCAGCACCCCAACTCACCTTTCCTCTTAAGCAAGCATAAGTTGGTTTTCTAAATTTGAGACCCTGTTCCATTTTGTAATTCAGTTCCTGTATAGCCAAGTTTACATTCCGTGTATTAGTGATATCTTATGATGTTTCTTTTTCTGTGTGACTTATTTCAGTTAGAATCATCATACCTGTATCCACTCATTTTGCTGCTCCGGGCCTGATGATATAGATTTCATTGCTGAGTGATATTGCATTGTACGTAAGTACCACAACTTCTTTATCCATTTTTCGCTTTATGTGATATTGAACTTGTACCATAAACGACGTTCTTGTAAACAGAGCCGTCCCAAACTTTGGGGTGGCTGTGTCTTCTTGATTTTAATTTCCCTAAGCTATAGGACCAAAAGTGGAAGTGCCCTAGGCTCTGTTGCTTTGTTTTTTAGATGTTTCAGGAAACACCATATACTTCTTCCAAGTGGCTGTTTGGAATTTACATCCCACCCATCAGCATAACAAGGCTCCCAGTTCTCCATGGCTTGTCCTGCCTTTCTGGATTTTACACTTTTTTCAGATGGCCCTTTTGACTGCGGGGAAGTGAGACTTCATTGTAGTGCAGATTTCCTTTGCAAGCTTGCTTGGTTGGCCAAAAAGGGCGTATGCGTTTTTTTCCGAATATATTCAAGAAAAAACGCATACGCCCTTTTTGGCGAAGTGCATCATTATCGACGTTCTGCCTCTTTTCCTATGCTTTAAATGCAATTCCAGTCTACCTCCTGAAATCGGTTTCCTGCAATTCTGCCCGGCTTTCAAGTCCTCTTGGCAGCCTTACTTCAGTATATTTTTGGACGATAGCTGTCATTTATAACTCTGCAGTTCTGTGAATTACAGTGCCCCTGGGCTCCTTTCTTCAACTCGCTTTCTTGTGAGCTGGCCGCAACACCGCAGGATTGCTTTAGGCCCTAATCTGGTTCCAGCACGGCACGCTGAGCCTTTGGTTAATTCCTCTTCCTGGTGGGAAATGAGAGTTAAATTTGCCCGTCCAGACACCTCCAGCTAGTCTCTCATTGGTTCTCCCTATTCCTGTTCATCTTCCGCGGAATTTGCAAACTGAGCCAAACAGGAGGTTAAAGGCACTGACTCCCCAAGTCAGGAGAGTGTTAGTAAAGCGTCTGGAATGTTGCACCCGAGTACCAGGGGACGAGAACTGAGACATATTTCAACACGTCTCCCGATCACACGGTTGATCATACTCTCGGTTCCACATGCATGTTTTAGCTGAAGGATGAATCCCTTAAACCTGGAGAGTTGAGACCCGTGGAATGGGTACCATGCAATATGACTTCAAAGGGTCTTCATTTGCTCACGGAACCTCTCCAATCCTATCACTGCTGCATTTAGGCCCCTGTACACACGCTTGATTCTCTTTCGGAGACATAGCAATCCATAGGTTTTAAGATACTTACTAGTCAGGTACATTATTAGGCGTTTAATATGGGGTGTTGAGTCCATTTCGTTGAGCAAGGAGTAGCTCTTGTCTATTCCATATTTGGCTTAAGGAACTTTATCTGTGCTCATTTCAATCTCTGGTTTTATGCAACACCCCAACTCACCTTTCCCCTTAAGCAAGCATAAGTTGGTTTTCTAAATTTGAGACCCTGTTCTGTTTTGTAATCCAGATCCTGTGTAGCCAAGTTTACATTCCGTGTACTAGTGATATCTTATGATGTTTCTTTTTCTGTGTGACTTATTTCAGTTAGAATCATCATACCTGAATCCACTCATTATGCTGCTACGGGTCTGATGACATAGATTTCATTGCTGAGTGGTATTGCATTGTACGTAAGTACCACAACATCTTTATCCATTTTTCACTTTCTGCGATATTGAACTTGTAGCGTAGACTAGGTTCTTGTAAACAGAGCTGTCCCAAACTTTGGGGTGGCTGTGTCTTTTTGAGTTTAATTTCCCTAAGCTATAGGACCATAAGTGGAAGTGCCCTAAGCTCTGTTGCTTTGTTTTTTAGATGTTTCAGGAAACACCATACACTTCCCCCGAGTGGCTGTTGGCAATTTACATCCCGCCCATCAGCATAACAAGGCTCCCAGTTCTCCATGGCCTGTCCTGCCTTTCTGGATTTTACACTTTCTTCAGATGGCCCTTTTGACCGGAGGGAAGTGAGACTTCATTGTAGTGCAGATTTCCTTTGCAAGCTTGCTTGGTTGTCCGAAAAGGGCGTATGCGTATTTTCCTGAATATATTCATGAAAAAACGCATACGCCCTTTTTGGCCAAGTGCATCATTCTCGACTTTCTCCCTCTTTCCTATTCTTTAAATGCAATTCCAGTCTACCTCCTGAAATCGGTTGCCTGCAATTCTGCCCCGCTTTCAAGTCCTCTTGGCAGCCTTACTTCAGTATATTTTTGGACGATATCTGTCATTAATAACTCTGCAGGTTTGTGAATTACAGTGCCCCTGAGCTCCTTTCTTCAACTCGCTTTCTTGTGAGCTGGCCGCAACACCGCAGGATTGCTTCAGGCCCTAATCTGGTTCTGGCACGGCACGCTGAGCCTTTGGTTAATTCCTCTTCCTGGTGGGAAATGAGAGTTAAATTTGCCCGTCCAGAAACCTCCAGCTAGGGTCTCATTGGTCCTCCCTATTCCTGTTCATCTTCCGCAGAAATTGCAAACTGGGCCAAACAGGAGGTTAAAGGCACTGACTCTCCAAGTCGGGAGAGTGTTAGTAAAGCGTCTGGAATGTTGCACCCGAGTACCAGGGGACGAGAACTAAGACATATTTCAACACGTCTCCCGATCACACGGTTGATCATAGTCTGGGTTCCACATGCATGTTTCAGCTGAAGGAAGAATCCCTTAAAGCTGCAGAGTTGAGACCCGTGGAATGGGTACCATGCAATATGACTTCAAAGGGTCTTCATTTGCTCACTGAACCAATCCAATCCTATCACTCCTGCGTTTATGCCCCTGTACTCACGCTTGATTCTCTTTCACAGACATAGCAATCCATAGGTTTTAAGATACTTACTAGTCAGGTAGATTATTCGGCGTTTAATATGGGGTTTTGAGTCCATCTCGTTGAGCAAGGAGTAGCTCTTGTCTATTCCATATTTGGCTTAAGGAACTTTATCTGTGCTCATTTCAATCTCTGGTTTTATGCAGCACCCCAACTCACCTTTCCCCTTAAGCAAGCATAAGTTGGTTTTCTAAATTTGAGACCCTGTTCTGTTTCGTAATTCAGTTCCTGTGTAGCCAAGTTTACATTCCGTGTATTAGTGATATCTTATGATGTTTCTTTTTCTGTGTGACTTAATTCAGTTAGAATCATCATAGCTGAACCCACTCATTTTCTGCTACGGGCCTGTTGACATAGATTTCATTGCTGAGTGATATTGCATTGTACATAAGTAACACAAATTCTTTATCCATTTTTCACTTTCTGTGATATTGAACTTGTACCATAAACGAGGTTCTTGTAAACAGAGCCGTCCCAAATTTTGGGTGGCTGTGTCTTTTTGATTTTAATTTCCCTAAGCTATAGGACCATAAGTGGAAGTGCCCTAGGCTCTGTTGCTTTGTTTTTTAGATGTTTCCGGAAACACCATACACTTCTCCCGAGTGGCTGTTGGCAATTTACATCCCGCCCAACAGCATAACAAGGCTCCCAGTTCTCCATGGCCTGTCCTGCCTTTCTGGATTTTACACTTTTTTCAGATGGCCCTTTTGACCGGGGGGAAGTGAGACTTCATTGTAGTGCAGATTTCCTTTGCAAGCTTGCTTGGTTGGCCAAAAAGGGCGTATGCATTTTTTCCTGAATATATTCAGGAAAAAACGCATACGCCCTTTTTGGCCAAGTGCATCATTGTGGACGTTCTGCCTCTTTTCCTATGCTTTAAATGCAATTCCAGTCTACCTCCTGAAATCGGTTTCCTGCAATTCTGCCCCGCTTTCAAGTCCTCTTGGCAGCCTTACTTCAGTATATTTTTGGACGATAGCTGTCATTTATAACTCTGCAGGTTTGTGAATTACAGTGCCCCTGAGCTCCTTTCCTCAACTCGCTTTCTTGTGAGCTGGCCGCAACACCGCAGGATTGCTTCAGGCCCTAATCTGGTTCTGGTACGGCACGCTGAGCCTTTGGTTAATTCCTCTTCCTGGTGGGAAATGAGAGTTAAATTTGCCCGTCCAGACACCTCCAGCTAGTCTCACATTGGTCCTCCCTATCCCTGTACATCTTCCGCAGAAATTGCAAACTGGGCCAAACAGGAGGTTAAAGGCACTGACTCTCCAAGTCGGGCGAGTGGTAGTAAAGCATCTGGAAGGTTGCACCCGAGTACCAGCGGACGAAAACTGAGACATATTTGAACCCGTCTCCCGATCACACGGTTGATCATACTCTGGGTTCCAAATGCATGTTTCAGCTGAACGAAGAATCCCTTAAAGCTGGAGAGTTGAGACCCATGGAATGGGTATCATGCAATATGACTTCAAAGGGTCTTCATTTGCTCACCGAACCTCTCCAATCCTATCACTGCTGCGTTCATGCCCCTGTACACACGCTTGATTCTCTTTCAGAGACATAGCAATCCATAGGTTTTAAGATACTTACTAGTCAGGTAGATTATTCGGCGTTTAATATGGGGTGTTGAGTCCATTTGGTTGAGCAAGGAGTAGCTCTTGTCTATTCCATATTTGGCTTAAGGAACTTTATCTGTGCTCATTTCAATCTCTGGTTTTATGCAGTACCCCAACTCACCTTTCCCCTTAAGCAAGCATAAGTGGGTTTTCTAAATTTGAGACCCTGTTCTGTTTTGTAATCCAGTTCCTGTGTAGCCAAGTTTACATTCCGTGTATTAGTGATATCTTATGATGTTTCTTTTTCTGTGTGACTTATTTCAGTTAGAATCATCATACCTGAATCCACTCTATGCTGCTACGGGCCTGATGACATACATTTCATTGCTGAGTGATATTGCATTGTACGTAAGTACCGCAACTTCTTTATCCATTTTTCACTTTCTGTGATATTGAACTTGTACCGTAAACGAGGTTTTTGTAAACAGAGCCGTCCCAAACTTTGGGGTGGCTGTGTCTTTTTGATTTTAATTTCCCTAAGCTATAGGACCATAAGTGGAAGTGCCCTAGGCTCTGTTGCTTTGTTTTTTAGATGTTTCAGGAAACACCATACACTTCTCCCTAGTGGCTGTTGGCAATTTACATCCCGCCCATCAGCATAACAAGGCTCCCAGTTCTCCATGGCCTGTCCTGCCTTTCTGGATTTAACACATTTTTCACATGGCCCTTTTGACTGGGGGGAAGTGAGACTTCATTGTAGTGCAGATTTCCTTTGCAAGCTTGCTTGGTTGGCCAAAAAAGGCGTATGCGTTTTTTCCTGAATATATTCAGGAAAAGACGCATACGCCCTTTTTGGCCAAGTGCATCATTGTCGACGTTCTGCCTCTTTTCCTATGCTTTAAATGCAATTCCAGTCTACCTCCTGAAATCGGTTTCCTGCAATTCTGCCCCGCTTTCAAGTCCTCTTGGCAGCCTTACTTCAATATATTTTTGGACGATAGCTGTCATTTATAACTCTGCAGGTTTGTGAATTACAGTGCCCCTGAGCTCCTTTCTTCAACTCGCTTTCTTGTGAGCTGGAGGCAACACCGCAGGATTGCTTCAGGCCCTAATCTGGTTCCGGCACGGCACGCTGAGCCTTTGGTTAATTCCTCTTCCTGGTGGGAAATGAGAGTTAAATTTGCCCGTCCAGAAACCTCCAGCTAGTGTCTCATTGGTCCTCCCTATTCCTGTTCATCTTCCGCAGAAATTGCAAACTGGGCCAATCAGGATGTTAAAGGCACTGACTCTCCAAGTCGGGAGAGTGTTAGTAAAGCGTCTGGAATGTTGCACCCGAGTACCAGGGGACGAGAACTGAGACATATTTGAACACGTCTCCCGATCACACAGTTGATCATACTCTGGGTTCCACATGCATGTTTTAGCTGAAGGAAGAATCACTTAAACCTGAAGAGTTGAGACCCGTGGAATGGGTACCATGCAATATGACTTCAAAGGGTCTTCATTTGCTCACCGAACCTCTCCAATCCTATCACTCCTGCGTTTATGCCCCTGTACTCACGCTTGATTCTCTTTCACAGACATAGCAATCCATAGGTTTTAAGATACTTACTAGTCAGGTAGATTATTCGGCGTTTAATATGGGGTTTTGAGTCCATCTCGTTGAGCAAGGAGTAGCTCTTGTCTATTCCATATTTGGCTTAAGGAACTTTATCTGTGCTCATTTCAATCTCTGGTTTTATGCAGCACCCCAACTCACATTTCCCCTTAAGCAAGCATAAGTGGGTTTTCTAAATTTGAGACCCTGTTCTGTTTTGTAATCCATTTCCTCTGTAGCCAAGTTTACATTCCGTGTATTAGTGATATCTTATGATGTTTCTTTTTCTGTGTGACTTATTTCAGTTAGAATCAACATACCTGAACCCACTCATTTTCTGCTACAGGCCTGTTGACATAGATTTCATTGCTGAGTGATATTGCATTGTACGTAAGTACCACAAATTCTTTATCCATTTTTCACTTTCTGTGATATTGAACTTTTACCATAAACGAGGTTCTTGTAAACAGAGCCGTCCCAAATTTTGGGTGGCTGTGTCTTTTTGATTTTAATTTCCCTAAGCTATAGGACCATAAGTGGAAGTGCCCTAGGCTCTGTTGCTTTGTTTTTTAGATGTTTTAGGAAACACCATACACTTCTCCCGAGTGGCTGTTGGCAATTTACATCCCGCCCATCAGCATAACAAGGCTCCCAGTTCTCCATGGCCTGTCCTGCCTTTCTGGATTTTACACTTTTTTCAGATGGCCCTTTTGACCGGGGGGAAGTGAGACTTCATTGTAGTGCAGATTTCCTTTGCAAGCTTGCTTGGTTGGCCAAAAAGGGCGTATGCGTTTTTTCCTGAATATATTCAGGAAAAGACGCATACGCCCTTTTTGGCCAAGTGCATCATTGTCGACGTTCTGCCTCTTTTCCTATGCTTTAAATGCAATTCCAGTCTACCTCCTGAAATCGGTTGACTGCAATTCTGCCCTGCTTTCAAGTCCTCTTGGCAGCCTTACTTCAGTATATTTTTGGATGATACCTGTCATTTATAACTCTGCAGGTTTGTGAATTACAGTGCCCCTGAGCTCCTTTCTTCAACTCGCTTTCTTGTGAGCTGGCCGCAACACCGCATGATTGCTTCAGGCCCTAATCTGGTTCCGGCACGGCACGCTGAGCCTTTGGTTAATTCCTCTTCCTGGTGGGAAATGAGAGTTAAATTTGCCCGTCCAGACACCTCCAGCTAGTCTCTCATTGGTTCTCCCTATTCCTGTTCATCTTCCGCGGAATTTGCAAACTGGGCCAAACAGGAGGTTAAAGGCACTGACTCTCCAAGTCGGGAGAGAGTTAGTAAAGCGTCTGGAATGTTGCACCCGAGTACCAGGGGATGAGAACTGAGACATATTTGAACACGTCTCCCGATCACACGGTTGATCATACTCTGGGTTCCACATGCATGTTTTAGCTGAAGGAAGAATCCCTTAAACCTGGAGAGTTGAGACCCGTGGAATGGGTACCATGCAATATGACTTCAAAGGGTCTTCATTTGCTCACCGAACCTCTCCAATCCTATCACTGCTGCGTTTATGCCCGTGTACTCACGCTTGATTCTCTTTCAGAGACATACCAATCCATAGGTTTTAAGATACTTACTAGTCAGGTACATTATTAGGCGTTTAATATGGGGTTTTGAGTAAATTTCGTTGATCAAGTAGTAGCTCTTGTCTATTCCATATTTGGCTTAAGGAACTTTATCTGTGCTCATTTCAATCTCTGGTTTTATGCAGCACCCCAACTCACCTTTCCCCTTAAGCAAGCATAAGTTGGTTTTCTGAATTTGAGACCCTGTTCTGTTTTGTAATCCAGTTCCTGTGTAGCCAAGTTTACATTCCGTGTATTAGTGATATCTTATGATGTTTCTTTTTCTGTGTGACTTATTTCAGTTAGAATCATCATACCTGAATCCACTCTATGCTGCTACGGGCCTGATGACATAGATTTCATTGCTGAGTGGTATTCCATTATACGTAAGTACCACAACTTCTTTATCCATTTTTCACTTTCTGCGATGTTGAATTTGTACCATAAACGAGGTTCTTGTAAACAGAGCCGTCCCAAACTTTGGGGTGGCTGTGTCTTTTTGATTTTAATTTCCCTAAGCTATAGGACCATAAGTGGAAGTGCCCTAGGCTCTGTTGCTTTGTTTTTTAGATGTTTCAGGAAACACCATACACTTCTCCCGAGTGGCTGTTGGCAATTTACATCCCGCCCATCAGCATAACAAGGCTCCCAGTTCTCCATGGCCTGTCCTGCCTTTCTGGATTTTACAAATTTTTCACATGGCCCTTTTGACCCGGGGGATGTGAGACTTCATTGTAATGCAGATTTCCTTTGCAAGCTTGCTTGGTTGGCCAAAAAGTGCGTATGCGTTTTTCCCTGAATATATTCAGGAAAAAACGCATATGCCCTTTTTGGCCAAGTGCATCATTGTCGACGTTCTGCCTCTTTTCCTATGCTTTAAATGCAATTCCAGTCTACCTCCTGAAATCGGTTTCCTGCAATTCTGCCCCGCTTTCAAGTCCTCTTGGCAGCCTTACTTCAGTATATTTTTGGACGTTAGCTGTCATTTATAACTCTGCAGGTTTGTGAATTACAGTGCCCCTGAGCTCCTTTCTTCAACTCGCTTTCTTGTGAGCTGGCCGCAACACCGCAGGATTGCTTCAGGCCCTAATCTGGTTCCGGCACGGCACGCTGAGCCTTTGGTTAATTCCTCTTCCTGGTGGGAAATGAGAGTTAAATTTGCCCGTCCAGACACCTCCAGCTAGTCTCTCATTGGTCCTCCCTATCCCTGTACATCTTCCGCAGAAATTGCAAACTGGGCCAAACAGGAGGTTAAAGGCACTGACTCTCCAAGTCGTGCGAGTGGTAGTAAAGCGTCTGGAAGGTTGCACCCTAGTACCAGCGGACGAAAACTGAGACATATTGGAACACGTCTCCCGATCACACGGTTGATCATACTCTGGGTTCCACATGCATGTTTCAGCTGAAGGAAGAATCCCTTAAAGCTGGAGAGTTGAGACCCGTGGAATGGTACCATGCAATATGACTTCAAAGGGTCTTCATTTGCTCACTGAACCTCTCCAATCCTATCACTGGTGCGTTTATGCCCCTGTACTCACGCTTGAATCTCTTTCAGAGACATAGCAATCCATAGGTTTTAAGATACTTACTAGCCAGGTAGATTATTAGGCGTTTAATATGGGGTTTTGAGTCCATTTCGTTGAGCAAGGAGTAGCTCTTGTCTATTCCATATTTGGCTTAAGGAACTTTATCTGTGCTCATTTCAATCTCTGGTTTTATTCAGCACCCCAACTCACCTTTCCCCTTAAGCAAGCATAAGTTGGTTTTCTCAATTTGAGACCCTGTTCTGTTTTGTAATCCAGTTACTGTGTAGCCAAGTTTACATTCCGTGTATTAGTGATATCTTATGATGTTTCTTTTTCTGTGTGACTTATTTCAGTTAGAATCATCATACCTGAATCCACTCTATGCTGCTACGGGCCTGATGACATAGATTTCATTGCTGAGTGATATTGCATTGTACGTAAGTACCACAACTTCTTTATCCATTTTTCACTTTCTGCGATATTGAACTTGTACCGTAAACGAGGTTCTTGTAAACAGAGCCGTCCCAAACTTTGGGGTGGCTGTGTCTTTTTGATTTTAATTTCCCTAAGCTATAGGACCATAAGTGGAAGTGCCCTAGGCTCTGTTGCTTTGTTTTTTAGATGTTTCAGGAAACTCCATACACTTCTCCCGAGTGGCTGTTGGCAATTTACATCCCGCCCATCAGCATAACAAGGCTCCCAGTTCTCCATGGCCTGTCCTGCCTTTCTGGATTTTACACTTTTTTCACATGGCCCTTTTGACCGGGGGGATGTGAGACTTCATTGTAGTGCAGATTTCCTTTGCAAGCTTGCTTGGTTGGCCAAAAAGGGCATATGCTTTTTTTCCAGAATATATTCAGGAAAAGACGCATACGCCCTTTTTGGCCAAGGGCATCATTGTCGACGTTCTGCCTCTTTTCCTATGCTTTAAATGCAATTCCAGTCTACCTCCTGAAATCGGTTTCCTGCAATTCTGCCCCGCTTTCAAGTCCTCTTGGCAGCCTTACTTCAGTATATTTTTGGATGATAGCTGTCATTTATAACTCTGCAGGTTGTGAATTACAGTGCCCCTGAGCTCCTTTCTTCAACTCGCTTTCTTGTGAGCTGGCCGCAACACCGCAGGATTGCTTCAGGCCCTAATCTGGTTCCGGCACGGCACGCTGAGCCTTTGGTTAATTCCTCTTCCTGGTGGGAAATGAGAGTTAAATTTGCCCGTCCAGACACCTCCAGCTAGTGTCTCATTGGTCCTCCCTATTCCTGTTCATCTTCCGCAGAAATTGCAAACTGGGCCAATCAGGAGGTTAAAGGCACTGACTCTCCAAGTCGGGAGAGTGTTAGTAAAGCGTCTGGAATGTTGCACCCGAGTACCAGGGGACGTGAACTGAGACATATTTCAACACGTCTCCCAATCACACGGTTGATCATACTCTGGGTTGCACATGCATGTTTTAGCTGAAGGAAGAATCACTTAAACCTGGAGAGTTGAGACCCGTGGAATGGGTACCATGCAATATGACTTCAAAGGGTCTTCATTTGCTCACCGAACCTCTCCAATCCTATCACTCCTGCGTTTATGCCCCTGTACTCACGCTTGATTCTCTTTCACAGACATAGCAATCCATAGGTTTTAAGATACTTACTAGTCAGATACATTCTTAGGCGTTTAATATGGGGTGTTGAGCCCATTTCGTTGAGCAAGGAGTAGCTCTTGTCTATTCCATATTTGGCTTAAGGAACTTTATCTGTGCTCATTTCAATCTCTGGTTTCATGCAGCACCCCAGCTCACCTTTCCCCTTAAGCAAGCATAAGTGGGTTTTCTAAATTTGAGACCCTGTTCTGTTTTGTAATTCAGTTCCTGTGTAGCCAAGTTTACATTCCGTGTATTAGTGTTATCTTATCATGTTTCTTTTTCTGTGTATTTCAGTTGAATCATCATACCTGAATCCACTCATTATGCTGCTACAGGCCTGATGACATAGATTTCATTGCTGAGTGATATTGCATTGTATGTAAGTACCACAACTTCTTTATCCATTTTTCACTTTCTGCGAAATTGAACTTGTACCGTAAATGAGGTTCTTGTATACAGAGCCGTCCCGAACTTTGGGGTTGCTGTGTCTTTTTGATTTTAATTTCCCTAAGCTATAGGACCATAAGCGGAAGTGCCCTAGGCTCTGTTGCTTTGTTTTTTATATGTTTCAGGAAACACCATACACTTCTCCCAAGTGGCTGTTGGCAATTTACATCCCGCCCATCAGCATAACAAGGCTCCCAGTTCTCCATGGCCTGTCCTGCCTTTCTGGATTTTACACGTTGTTCAGATGGCCCTTTTGACCGGTGGGAAGTGAGTCTTCACTGTAGTGCAGATTTCCTTTGCAAGCTTGCTTGGTTGGCCAAAAAGGGCGTATGCGTTTTTTCCTGAATATATTCAGGAAAAAACGCATACGCCCTTTTTGGCCAAGTGCATCATTGTGGACGTTCTGCCTCATTTCCTATGCTTTAAATGCAATTCCAGTCTACCTCCTGAAATCGGTTTCCTGCAATTCTGGCCCGCTTTCAAGTCCTCTTGGCAGCCTTACTTCAGTATATTTTTGGACGATAGCTGTCATTTATAACTCTACATGGTTGTGAATTACAGTGCCCCTGAGCTCCTTTCTTCAACTCGCTTTCTTGTGAGCTGGCCGCAACACCGCAGGATTGCTTCAGGCCCTAATCTGGTTCTGGCACGGCATGCTGAGCCTTTGGTTAATTCCTCTTCCTGGTGGGAAATGAGAATTAAATTTTCCCGTCCAGAAACCTCTAGCTAGTGTCTCATTGGTCCTCCCTATTCCTGTTCATCTTCCACAGAAATTGCAAACTGGGCCAATCAGGAGGTTAAAGGCACTGACTCTCCAAGTCGGGAGAGTGTTAGTAAAGCGTCTGGAATGTTGCACCCGAGTACCAGGGGACGAGAACTGAGACATATTTCAACACGTCTCCCGATCACATGGTTGATCATACTCTGGGTTCCACATGCTTGTTTTACCTGAAGGAAGAATCCCTTAAAGCTGGAGAGTTGAGACCCGTGGAATGGGTACCATGCAATATGACTTCAAAGGGTCTTCATTTGCTCACCGAACCTCTCCAATCCTATCACTCCTGCGTTTATGCCCTGTACTCACGCTTGATTCTCTTTCAGAGACATAGCAATCCATAGGTTTTAAGATACTTACTAGTCAGGTCCATTCTTAGGCGTTTAATATGGGGTGTTGAGTCCATTTCGTTGAGCAAGGAGTAGCTCTTGTCTATTCCATATTTGGCTTAAGGAACTTTATCTGTGCTCATTTCAATCTCTGGTTTTATGCAGCACCCCAACTCACCTTTCCCCTTAAGCAAGCATAAGTTGGTTTTCTCAATTTGAGACCCTGTTCTGTTTTGTAATCCAGTTCCTGTGTAGCCAAGTTTACATTCCATGTATTAGTGATATCTTATGATGTTTCTTTTTCTGTGTGACTTATTTCAGTTAGAATCATCATACCTGAATCCACTCTATGCTGCTACGGGCCTGATGACATAGATTTCATTGCTGAGTGATATTGCATTGTACGTAAGTACCACAACTTCTTTATCCATTTTTCACTTTCTGTGATATTGAACTTGTACCATAAATGAGGTTCTTGTAAACAGAGCCGTCCCAAATTTTGGGTGGCTGTGTCTTTTTGATTTTAATTTCCCTAAGCTATAGGACCATAAGTGGAAGTGCCCTAGGCTCTGTTGCTTTGTTTTTTAGATGTTTCCGGAAACACCATACACTTCTCCCGAGTGGCTGTTGGCAATTTACATCCCGCCCATCAGCATAACAAGGCTCCCAGTTCTCCATGGCCTGTCCTGCCTTTCTGGATTTTACACTTTTTTCAGATGGCCCTTTTGACTGGGGGGATGTGAGACTTCATTGTAGTGCAGATTTCCTTTGCAAGCTTGCTTGGTTGGCCAAAAAGGGCGTATGCGTTTTTTCCAGAATATATTCAGGAAAAAACGCATACGCCCTTTTTGGCCAAGTGCATCATTGTCGACGTTCTGCCTCTTTTCCTATGGTTTGAATGCAATTCCAGTCTACCTCCTGAAATCGGTTTCCTGCAATTCTGCCCCGCTTTCAAGTCCTCTTGGCAGCCTTACTTCAGTATATTTTTGGACGATAGCTGTCATTTATAACTCTGCAGGTTTGTGAATTACAGTGCCCCTGAGCTCCTTTCTTCAACTCGCTTTCTTGTGAGCTGGCCGCAACACCGCAGGATTGTTTCAGGCCCTAATCTGGTTCCCGCAAGGCACGCTGAGCCTTTGGTTAATTCCTCTTCCTGGTGGGAAGTGAGAGTTAAATTTGCCCGTCCAGACACCTCCAGCTAGTCTCTCATTGGTTCTCCCTATTCTTGTTCATCTTCCGCAGAAATTGCAAACTGGGCCAAACAGGAGGTTAAAGGCACTGACTCTCCAAGTCGGGCGAGTGGTAGTAAAGCGTCTGGAAGGTTGCACCCGAGTACCAGCGGACGAAAACTGAGACATATTTGAACACGTCTCCCGATCACACGGTTGATCATACTCTGGGTTCCACATGCATGTTTCAGCTGAAGGAAGAATCCCTTAAAGCTGGAGAGTTGAGACCCGTGGAATGGGTACCATGCAATATGACTTCAAAGGGTCTTCATTTGCTCACTGAACCCTTCCAATCCTATCACTGCTGCGTTTATGCCCCTGTACTCACGCTTGAATCTCTTTCAGAGACATAGCAATCCATAGGTTTTAAGATACTTACTAGCCAGGTAGATTATTAGGCGTTTAATATGGGGTTTTGAGTCCATTTCGTTGAGCAAGCAGTAGCTCTTGTCTATTCCATATTTGGCTTAAGGAACTTTATCTGTGCTCATTTCAATCTCTGGTTTTATGCAGCACCCCAACTCACCTTTCCCCTTAAGCAAGCATAAGTTGGTTTTCTGAATTTGAGACCCTGTTCTGTTTTGTAATCCAGTTACTGTGTAGCCAAGTTTACATTCCGTGTATTAGTGATATCTTATGATGTTTCTTTTTCTGTGTGACTTATTTCAGTTAGAATTATCATACCTGAATCCACTCATTATGCTGCTACGGGCCTGATGACATAGATTTCATTCCTGAGTGATATTGCATTGTACGTAAGTACCACAACTTCTTTATCTGTTTTTTGCTTTCTGCGAAATTGAACTTGTACCGTAAATGAGGTTCTTGTATACAGAGCCGTCCCGAACTTTGGGGTTGCTGTGTCTTTTTGATTTTAATTTCCCTAAGCTATAGGACCATAAGCGGAAGTGCCCTAGGCTCTGTTGTTTTGTTTTTTATATGTTTCAGGAAACACCATACACTTCTCCCAAGTGGCTGTTGGCAATTTACATCCCGCCGATCAGCATAACAAGGCTCCCAGTTCTCCATGGCCTGTCCTGCCTTTCTGGATTTTACACGTTGTTCAGATGGCCCTTTTGACCGGTGGGAAGTGAGACTTCACTGTAGTGCAGATTTCCTTTGCAAGCTTGCTTGGTTGGCCAAAAAGGGCGTATGCGGTTTTTCCTGAATATATTCAGGAAAAAACGCATACGCCCTTTTTGGCCAAGTGCATCATTGTGGACGTTCTGCCTCTTTTCCTATGCTTTAAATGCAATTCCAGTCTACCTCCTGAAATCGGTTTCCTGCAATTCTGGCCCGCTTTCAAGTCCTCTTGGCAGCCTTACTTCAGTATATTTTTGGACGATAGCTGTCATTTATAACTCTACATGGTTGTGAATTACAGTGCCCCTGAGCTCCTTTCTTCAACTCGCTTTCTTGTGAGCTGGCCGCAACACCGCAGGATTGCTTCAGGCCCTAATCTGGTTCCGGCATGGCACGCTGAGCCTTTGGTTAATTCCTCTTCCTGGTGGGAAATGAGAGTTAAATTTGCCCATCCAGACACCTCCAGCCAGTCTCTCATTGGTTCTCCCTATTCCTGTTCATCTTCCACAGAAATTGCAAACTGGGCCAAACAGGAGGTTAAAGGCACTGACTCTCCAAGTCGGGAGAGTGTTAGTAAAGCGTCTGGAATGTTGCACCCGAGTACCAGGAGACAAGAACTGAGACATATTGGAACACGTCTCCCGATCACACGGTTGATCATACTCTGGGTTCCACATGCATGCTTTAGCTGAAGGAAGAATCCCTTAAACGTGGAGAGTTGAGACCCGTGGAATGGGTACCATGCAATATGACTTCAAAGGGTCTTCATTTGCTCACCGAACCTCTCCAATCCTATCACTGCTGCGTTTATGCCCTTGTACACACGCTTGATTCTCTTTTGGAGACATAGCAATCCATAGGTTTTAAGATACTTACTAGTCAGGTACATTCTTAGGTGTTTAATATGGGGTGTTGAGTCCATTTCGTTGAGCAAGGAGTAGCTCTTGTCTATTACATATTTGGCTTAAGGAACTTTATCTGTGCTCATTTCAATCTCTGGTTTTATGCAGCACCCCAACTCACCTTTCCCCTTAAGCAAGCATAAGTTGGTTTTGTAAATTTGAGACCCTGTTCTGTTTTGTAATCCAGTTCCTGTGTAGCCAAGTTTACATTCCGTGTATTAATGATATCTTATGATGTTTCTTTTTCTTGTGACTTATTTCAGTTATAATCATCATACCTGAATCCACTCATTATGCTGCTACGGGCCTGATGACATAGATTTCATTGCTGAGAGATATTGCATTGTACGTAAGTACCAAAACTTCTTTATCCATTTTTCACTATCTGCGATATTAAACTTGCCCCGTAAACGAGGTTCTTGTAAACAGAGCCGTCCCAAAATTTGGGGTGGCTGTGTCTTTTTGATTTTAATTTCCCTAAGCTATAGGACTATAAGTGGAAGTGCCCTAGGCTCTGTTGCTTTGTTTTTTAGATGTTTCTGGAAACACCATACACTTCTCCCGAGTGTCTGTTGGCAATTTACATCCCGCCCATCAGCATAACAAGGCTCCCAGTTCTCCATGGCCTGTCCTGCCTTTCTGGATTTTACACTTTTTTCAGATGGCCCTTTTGACTGTGGGGAAGTGAGACTTCATTGTAGTGCAGATTTCCTTTGCAAGCTTGCTTGGTTGGCCAAAAAGGGCGTATGCGTTTTTTCCTGAATATATTCAGGAAAAAACGCATACGCCCTTTTTGGCCAAGTGCATCATTGTCCACGTTCTGCCTCTTTTCCTATGCTTTAAATGCAATTCCAGTCTACCTCCTGAAATCGGTGTCCTGCAATTCTGCCCCGCTTTCAAGTCCTCTTGGCAGCCTTACTTCAGTATATTTTTGGACGATAGCTGTCATTTATAACTTTGCATCTTTGTGAATTACAGTGCCCCTGAGCTCCTTTCTTCAACTCGCTTTCTTGTGAGCTGGCCGCAACACCGCAGGATTGCTTCAGGCCCTAATGTTGTTCTGGCACGGCCCGCTGAGCCTTTGGTTAATTCCTCTTCCTGGTGGGAAATGAGAGTTAAATTTGCCCGTCCAGACACCTCCAGCTAGTCTCACATTGGTTCTCCCTATTCCTGTTCATCTTCTGCAGAAATTGCAAACTGGGCCAAACTGGGTCAAACAGGAGGTTAAAGGCACTGAGTCTCCAAGTCAGGAGAATGTTAGTAAAGCATCTGGAATGTTGCACCCAAGTATCAGGGGACGAGAACTGAGACATTAGAACACGTCTCCCAATCACACGGTTGATCATACTGTGGGTTCCACATGCATGTTTTAGCTGAAGGAAGAATCCCTTAAACCTGGAGAGTTGAGACCCGTGGAAAGGGTACCATGCAATATGACTTCAAAGGGTCTTCATTTGCTCACCGAACTTCTCCAACCCTATCACTGCTGCGTTTATGCCCCTGTACACACGCTTGATTCTCGTTCGGAGACATAGCAAGCCATAGCTTTTAAGATGCTTACTAGTCACGTACATTCTTAGACGTTTTATATGGGGTGTTGAGTCCATTTCATTGAGCAAGGAGTAGCTCTTGTCTGTTACATATTTGGCTTAAGGAACGTTATCTGTGCTCATTTCAATCTCTGGTTTTATGCAGCACCCCAACTCACCTTTCCCCTTAAGCAAGCATAAGTTGGTTTTCTAAATTTGAGACCCTCTTCTGTTTTGTAATTCAGTTCCTGTGTAGCCAAGTTTACATTCCGTGTATTAGTGATATCTTATGATGTTTCTTTTTCTGTGTGACTTATTTCAGTTAGAATCATCATACCTGAATCCACTCATTATGCTGCTACGGGCCTGATGACATAGATTTCATTGCTGAGTGATACTGCATTGTACGTAAGTACCACAACTTCTTTATCCATTTTTTGCTTTCTGCGATATTGAACTTGTACTGTAAACGAGGTTCTTGTAAAGAGAGCCATCACAAACTTTGGGGTGGCTGTGTCTTTTTGATTTTAATTTCCCTAAGCTATAGGACCATAAGTGGAAGTGCCCTAGGCTCTGTAACTCTGTTTTTTAGATGTTTCAGGAAGCACCATACACTTCTCTCCAGTGACTGTTGGCAATTTACATCCCGCCCATCAGCATAACAAGGCTCCCTGTTCTCCATGTCCTGTCCTGCCATTCTGGATTTTACACTTTTTTCAGATGGCCCTTTTGACCGGGGAGAAGTGAGACTTCATTGTAGTGCAGATTTCCTTTGCAAGCTTGCTTGGTTGGCCAAAAAGTGCGTATGCGTTTTTTTCCTGAATATATTCAGGAAAAAACGCATACGCCCTTTTGGCCAAGTACATCATTGTGGACGTTCTGCCTCTTTTCCTATGCTTTAAATGCAATTCCAGTCTACCTCCTGAAATCGGTTTCCTGTAATTCGGCCCCGCTTTCAAGTCCTCTTGGCAGCCTTACTTCAGTATATTTTTGGACGATAGCTGTCATTTATAACTCTGCAGGTTTGTGAATTACAGTGCCCCTGAGCTCCTTTCTTCAACTCGCTTTCTTGTGAGCTGGCCGCAACACCGCAGGATTGCTTCAGGCCCTAATCTGTTTCCGGCACGGCACGCTGAGCCTTTGGTTTATTCCTCTTCCTGGTGGGAACTGAGAGTTAAATTTGCCCGTCCAGACACCTCCAGCTAGTCTCTCATTGGTTCTCCCTATTCCTGTTCATCTTCCGCAGAAATTGCAAACTGGGCCAAACAGGAGGTTAAAGGTACTGACTCTCCAAGTCGGCAGAGTGTTAGTAAACCCTCTGGAATGTTGCACCCGAGTACCAGGGGACGAAAACTGAGACATATTTGAACCCGTCTCCCGATCACACGGTTGATCATACTGTGGGTTCCACATGAATATTTTAGCTGAAGGAAGAATCCCTTAAACCTGGAGAGTTGAGACCCGTGGAATGGGTACCATGCAATATGACTTCAAAGGGTCTTCATTTGCTCACCGAACTTCTCCAATCCTATCACTGCTGCATTTATGCCCCTGTACACACGCTTGATTCTCTTTTGGAGACATAGCAATCCATAAGCTTTAAGATACTTACTAGTCAGCCACATTGTTAGGCATTTAATATGGGGTGTTGAGCCCATTTCGTTGAGCAAGGAGTAGCTCTTGTCTATTACATATTTGGCTTAAGGAACTTTATCTGTGCTCATTTCAATCTCTGGTTTTATGTAGCACCCCAACTCACCTTTACCCTTAAGCAAGCATAAGTTGGTTTTCTAAATTTGAGACCCTGTTCTGTTTTGTAATTCAGTTCCTGTGTAGCCAAGTTTACATTCCATGTATTAGTGATATCTTATTATGTTTCTTTTTCTGTGTAGCTTATTTCAGTTAGAATCATCATACCTGAATCCACTCAGTATGCTGCTACGGGCCTGATGACATAGATTTCATTGCTGAGTGATATTGTATTGTACGTAAGTACCACAACTTCTTTATCCATTTTTCACTTTCTGCAATATTGAACTTGTACCATAAACGAGGTTCTTGTAAACAGAGCCAACCGAAACTTTTGGGTGTCTGTGTCTTTTTGATTTTAATTTCCCTAAGCTATAGGACCATAAGTGGAAGTGCCCTAGGCTCTGTTCATCTGTTTTTTAGATGTTTCAGGAAGCACCATACACTTCTCCCGAGTGGCTCTTGGCAATTTACATCCCGCCCATCAGCATAACAAGGCTCCCTGTTCTCCATGGCCTGTCCTGCCTTTCTGGATTTTACACATTTTTCAGATGGCCCTTTTGACCGGGGAGAAGTGAGACTTCATTGTAGTGCAGATTTCCTTTGCAAGCTTGCTTGGTTGACCAAAAAGGACGTATGCCTGTTTTCCTGAATATATTCAGGAAAAAACGCATACGCCCTTTTTGGCCAAGTGCATCATTGTCGACGTTCTGCCTCTTTTCCTATGCTTTCAATGCAGTTCCAGTCTACCTCCTGAAATCGGATTCCCTGCAATTGTGCCCCGCTTTCAAGTCCTCTTGGCAGCCTTACTTCAGTATATTTTTGGACGATAGCTGTCATTTATAACTCTGCAGGTTTGTGAATTACAGTGCCCCTGAGCTCCTTTCTTCAACTCGCTTTCTTGTGAGCTGGCTGCAACACCGCAGGATTGTTTCAGGCCCTAATCTGGTTCCAGCACGGCACGCTGAGCCTTTGGTTAATTCCTCTTCCTGGTGGGAAATGAGAGTTAAATTTGCCCGTCCAGACACCTCCAGCTAGTCTCTCATTGGTCCTCCCTATTCCTGTTCATCTTCCGCAGAAATTGCAAACTGGGCCAAAAAGGAGTTTAAAGGCACTGACTCTCCAAGTCGGGAGAGTGTTAGTTAAGCGTCTGGAATGTTGCACCCGAGTACCAGGGGACGAGAACTGAGACATTTTGGAACACATCTCCTGATCACACGGTTGATCATACTCTGGGTTACACATGCATGTTTTAGCTGAGGGAAGAATCCCTTAAACCTGGAGAGTTGAGACCCGTGGAATGGGTACTATGCAATATGACTTCAAAGGGTCTTCGTTTGCTCAGTGAACCTCTCCAGTCCTATCACTGCTGCATTTATGCCCCTGTACACACGCTTGATTCTCTTTTGGAGACATAGCAATCCATAGCTTTTAAGATAATTACTAGTCAGGTACATTCTTAGGCTTTTAATATGGGGTGTTGAGTCCATTTCGTTGAGCAAGGAGTAGCTCTTGTCTGTTACATATTTGGCTTAAGGAACTTTATCTGTGCTCATTTCAATCTCTGGTTTTATGCAGCACCCCAACTCACCTTTCCCCTTAAGCAAGCATAAGTTGGTTTTCTAAATTTGAGACACTGTTCTGTTTTGGAATTCAGTTCCTGTGTAGCCAAGTTTACATTCCGTGTATTAGTGATATGTTATGATGTTTCTTTTTCTGTGTGACTTATTTCAGTTAGAATCATCATACCTGAATCCACTCATTATGCTGCTACGGGCCTGATGACATAGATTTCATTGCTGAGTGATATTGCATTGTACGTAAGTACCACAACTTCTTTATCCGTTTTTCACTTTCTGCGATATTGAACTTGTACCGAAAACGAGGTTCTTGTAAACAGAGCCGTCCCAAACATTGGGGTGGCTGTGTCTTTTTGATTTCAATTTCCCTAAGCTATAGGACCATAAGTGGAAGTGCTCTAGGCTCTGTTGCTTTGTTTTTTAGATGTTTCAGGAAACACCATACACTTCTCCCGAGTGGCTGTTGGCAATTTACATCCCGCCCATCAGCATAACAAGGTTCCCAGTTCTCCATGGCCTGTCCTGCCTTTCTGGATTTTACACTTTTTTCAGATGTCCCTTTTGTCCGGGGGGATGTGAGACTTCATTGTAGTGAAGATTTCCTTTGCAAGCTTGCTTGGTTTGCCAAAAAGGGCGTATGCGTTTTTTCCTGAATATATTCAGGAAAAAACGCATACGCCCTTTTTGGCCAAGTGCATCATTGTCGACGTTCTGCCTCTTTTCCTATGCTTTAAATGCAATTCCAGTCTACCTCCTGAAATCAGTTTCCTGCAATTCTGCCCCACTTTCAAGTCCTCTTGGCAGCCTTAGTTCAGTATATTTTTGGACGATAGCTGTCATTTATAACTCTTCAGGTTTGTGAATTACAGTGCCCCTGAGCTCCTTTCTTCAACTCGCTTTCTTGTGAGCTGGCCGCAACACTGCATGATTGCTTCAGGCCCTAATCTGGTTCCGGCACAGCACGCTGAGCCTTTGGTTAATTCCTCTTCCTGGTGGGAAATGAGAGTTAAATTTGCCCTTCCAGACACCTCCAGCTAGTCTCTCATTGGTTCTCCCTATTCCTGTTTATCTTCCACAGAAATTGCAAACTGTGCCAAACCGGAGGTTAAAGGCACTGAATCTCCAAGTCGGGAGAGTGTTAGTAAAGCGTCTGGAATGTTGCACCCGAGTACCAGGGGACGAGAACTGAGACATATTTGAACACGTCTCCCAATCACACGGTTGATCATACTCTGAGTTTCACATGCATGTTTCAGCTGAACGAAGAATCCCTTAAACCTAGAGAGTTGAGACCCGTGGAAAGGGTACCATGCAATATGACTTCAAAGGGTCTTCATTTGCTCACCGAACCTCTCCAATCCTATCACTGCTGCGTTTATGCCCCTGTACTCACGCTTGATTCTCTTTCGGAGACATAGCAATCCATAGGTTTTAAGATACTTACTACTCAGGTACATTCTTAGGCGTTTAATATGGGGTGTTGAGGCCATTTCGTTGAGCAAGGAGTAGCTCTTGTCTATTACATATTTGGCTTAAGGAACTTTATCTGTGCTCATTTCAATCTCTGGTTTTATGCAGCACCCCAACTCACCTTTCCCCTTACGCAAGCATAAGTTGGTTTTCTAAATTTGAGACCCTGTTCTGTTTTGTAATCCAGTTCCTGTGTAGCCAAGTTTACATTCTGTGTATTAGTGATATCTTATGATGTTTCTTTTTCTGTGTGACTTATTTCAGTTAGAATCATCATACCTGAATCCACTCATTATGCTGCTACGGGCCTGATGACATAGATTTCATTGCTGAGTGATATTGCATTGTACGTAAGTACCAGAACTTCTTTATCCATTTTTCGCTTTCTGCGATATTGAACTTGTACCGTAAACGAGGTTCTTGTAAACTGAGCCGACCCAAAGTTTGGGGTGGCTGTGTCTTTTTGATTTTAATTTCCCTAAGCTATAGGACCATAAGTGGAAGTGCCCTAGGCTCTGTTGCTTTGTTTTTTAGATGTTTCAGGAAACACCATACACTTCTCCAGAGTGGCTGTTGGCAATTTACATCCTGTCCATCAGCATAACAAGGCTTCCAGTTCTCCATGGCCTGTCCTGCCTTTCTGGATTTTACAATTTTTTCAGATGGCCCTTTTGACTGGGGGGAAGTGAGACTTCATTGTAGTGCAGATTTCCATTGCAAGCTTGCTTGGTTGGCCAAAAATCGCGTATGGGTTTTTTCCTGAATATATTCAGGAAAAAACGCATACGCCCTTTTTGGCCAAGTGCATCATTGTCGACGTTCTGCCTCTTTTCCTATGCTTTAAATGCAAGTCCAGTCTACCTCCTGAAATCGGTTTCCAGCTATTCTGACCCGCTTTCAAGTCCTCTTGGTAGCCTTACTTCAGTATATTTTTGGACGATAGCTGTCATTTATAACTCTCCAGGTTTGTGAATTACAGTGCCCCTGAGCTCCTTTCTTCAACTCGCTTTCTTGTGAGCTGGCCGTAACACCGCAGGATTGCTTAAGGCCCTAATCTGGTTCCGGCATGGCACGCTGAGCCTTTGGTTAATTCCTGTTCCTGGTGGGAAATGAGAGTCAAATTTGCCTGTCCAGACACCTCCAGCTAGTCTCTCATTGGTTCTCCCTATTCCTGTTCATCTTCCGCAGAAATTGCAAACTGGGCCAAACAGGAGGTTGAAGGCACTGACTCTCCAAGTCGGGAGAGTGTTAGTAAAGCGTCTGGAATGTTGCACCAGAGTACCAGGGGATGAGAACTGAGACATATTTGAACACGTCTCCCTATTACGCGGTTGATCATACTCTGGGTTCCACATGCATGTTTTAGCTGAAGGAAGAATCCCTTAAACCTGGAGAGTTGAGACCCGTGGAATGGGTACCATGCAATATGAGTTCAAAGGGTCTTCAATTGATCTCTGAACCTCTCCAATCCTATCACTGCTGCGTTTATGCCCCTGTACACACGCTTGATTTACTTTCGGAGACATAGCGATCCATAGGTTTTAAGATACTTACTAGTCACGTACATTGTTTGGCGTTTAATATGGGGTGTTGAGTCCATTTCGTTCAGCAAGGAGTAGCTCTTGTCTATTCCATATTTGGCTTAAGGAACTTTATCTGTGCTCATTTCAATCTCTGGTTTTATGCAGCACCCCAACTCATCTTTTCCCTTGAGCAAGCATAAGTTGGTTTTCTAAATTTGAGACCCTGTTCTGTTTTGTAATCCAGTTCCTGTATAGCCAAGTTTACATTCCGTGTATTAGTGATATCTTATGATGTTTCTTTTTCTGTGTGACTTATTTCAGTTAGAATCGTCATACCTAAATCCACTCATTATGCTGCTACGGGCCTCATGACATAGATTTCATTGCTGAGTGATATTGCATTGTACGTAAGTACCACAACTTCTTTATCCATTTTTCGCTTTCTGCGATATTGAACTTGTATCATAAACGAGGTTCTTGTAAACAGAGCCGTCCCAAACTTTGGGGTGGCTCTGTCTTTTTGATTTTAATTTCCGTAAGCTATAGGACCATAAGTGGAAGTGCCCTAGGCTATGTTGCTTTGTTTTTTAGATGTTTCAGGAAACACCATACACTTCTCCCCAGTGGCTGTTTGCAATTTACATCCCGCCCATCAGCATAACAAGGCTCCCAGTTCTCCATGGCCTGTCCTCCCTTTGTGGATTTTACACTTTTTTCAGATGGCCCTTTTGACCGTGGGGAAGTGAGACTTCATTGTAGTGCAGATTTCCTTTGCAAGCTTGCTTGGTTGGCCAAAAAGGGCGTTTGCGATTTTTCCTGAATATATTCAGGAAAAAACGCATACGCCCTTTTTGGCCAAGTGCATCATTGTCGACGTTCTGCCTCTTTTCCTATGCTTTAAATGCAATTCCAGTCTACCTCCTGAAATCGGTTTCCTGCAATTCTGGCCCGCTTTCAAGTCCTCTTGGCAGCCTTACTTCAGTATATTTTTGGACGATAGCTGTCATTTATAACTCTGCAGCTTTGTGAATTACCGTGCCCCTGAGCTCCTTTCTTCAACTCGCTTTCTTGTGAGCTGGCCGCAACACCGCAGTATTGCTTCAGGCCCTAATCTAGTTCCGGAGCGGCACGCTGAGCCTTTGGTTAATTCCTCTTCCTGGTGGGAAATGAGACTTAAATTTGCCCGTCCAGACACCTCCAGCTAGTCTCTCATTGGTTCTCCCTATTCCTGTTCATCTTCCGCAGAAATTGCAAACTGGGCCAAACAGGAGGTTAAAAGCACTGACCATCCAAGTCGGGAGAGTGTTAGTAAAGCATCTGGAATGTTGCACCCGAGTACCAGGGGACGGGAACTGAGACATATTTGAACACATCTCCCGATCACACGGTTGATTATACTCTGGGTTCCACATGCGTGTTTTAGCTGAAGGAAGAATCCCATAAACCTGGAGAGTTGAGACCCGTCGAGAAGGTACCATGCAATATGACTTCAAAGGGTCTTCATTTGCTCACCGAACCTCTCCAATCCTATCACTGCTGCGTTTATGCCCCTGTACACACGCTTGATTCTCTTTTGGAGACATAGCAATCCATAGGTTTTAAGATACTTACTAGTCAGGTATATACTTAGGCGTTTAATATGGGGTGTTGAGTCCATCTCGTTGAGCAAGGAGTAGCTCTTGTCTATTACATATTTGGCTTAAGGAACTTTATCTGTGCTCATTTCAATCTCTGGTTTTATGCAGCACCCCAACTCACCTTTCCCGTTAAGCAAGCATAAGTTGGTTTTCTAAATTTGAAACCTTATTCTGTTTTGTAACTCTGTTCCTGTGTAGCAAGTTTACATTCCGTGTATTAGTGATATCTTATGATGTTTCCTTTTCTGTGTGACTTATTTCAGTTAGAATCATCATACCTGAATCCACTCATTATGCTGCTACGGGCCTCATGACATAGATTTCATTGCTGAGTGATATTGCATTGTACGTAAGTACCACAACTTCTTTATCCATTTTTCACTTTCTGCGATATTGAACTTGTACCATAAACGAGGTTCTTGTAAACAGAGCCATCCAAAACTTTGGGGTGGCTGTGTCTTTTTGATTTTAATTTCCCTAAGCTATAGGACCATAAGTGGAAGTGCCCTAGGCTCTGTTGCTTTGTTTTTTAGATGTTTCTGGAAACACCATACATTTCTCCCTAGTGGCTGTTGGCAAATTACATCCCGCCCATCAGCATAACAAGGGTCCCAGTTCTCCATGGCCTGTCCTGCCTTTCTGGATTTTACACTTTTTTCAGATGGCCCTTTTGACCGGGGGGAAGTGAGACTTCATTGTAGTGCAGATTTCCTTTGCAATCTTGCTTGGTCGGCCAAAAAGCGCGTATGCGTTTTTTTTTCTGAATATATTCAGGAAAAAACGCATACGCCCTTTTTGGCCAAGTGCATCATTGTGGACGTTCTGCCTCTTTTCCTATGCTTTAAATGCAATTCCAGTCTACCTCCTGAAATCGTTTTCCTGCAATTCTGCCTTGCTTTCAATGCCTCTTCATAGCCTTACCTCAATATAATTTTTGAAAATAGTTGGCCTTTATAACTCTGCACGTTTTTGAATTTCAGTGGCCCTTAGCTCCATTTTTCAGCTCATATTTTTGTGATCTTGCCTCATAACCACAGGATTCCTTCAGGCCCTATTCTTCTTCTGGGACACCTTGCTGTGCCTTTGGTTTATTCTTCTTACTGATGTGAAATTAGAGTGACATGTGCCCATTGAAACCGCTACAGCTTTTTTCTCACTGGTTCCCCCTATTCTCATTCATCCTCCGCACTAACTGCAGACTGTGCGATACCAGAACTTAAAGGCATTGACTCTCCATGTGGGGATGTTGTTAGTAAAGCGGCTGGAATGTCGATCCGGAGCCCCAGGAGAGGAAAAATGAGGTGCGTTTTAGAAACCTTTCCCGATCATATGGTATACCAGTCGCTGGGTTTCCCAAGCATGGTTTAGCTGTAGGAAGATTCCCTTCAACCTAGATTGTTGGGACCCTTGGAATGAGTAGCATGAAGTATTGCATTAAACTTTTGGCAGTTGCTCACCAAACCTCACCAATCCTCTCATCCCCAAGTGTCCAGCCTTATGTCTTATCCAGCTGTGGGTTTATATGTGGTCAATCCAGGTTGCATCACAGCCCCTGAGCAAATTTTTTAAGAATTTTTCTCTCTTTCATTGTTTCTGCGTTTTGTTTTTAAAATTTATTTCTATAATGGGGTTTAGCTCATTTTCACTGCTGTGTTTGTGCCGCTCTGCACACACTTGATTCCCTTATGGAGATATATCAATACATGGGTTTTAAGATTCTTATTACTCAGATATATTTCTCTGTGGTTTATAAGATGTGTTGAGGCCAGTTCATTGAGCAAGGTGTAGATCTTGTCTAATATCTATTTGGTTTATTGAACGGTATCTGTGCTAATTTCAAACTCTGGTTTTATGCATCACCCCACCTCTCCTTTCCCCTTAAGCTGACATAAGTGTGTTTTCTAAATGTGAGACACTGTTCTGTTCTGTAATTCATTTCTTGTGCAGCCATATTTACCCTCCCTCTATAAGTGATATCTTATGATATGTTTCTTTTTCTGTTTGACTTATTTCAAGTAGTATTATCGGACCTAAATCCACTCTTTATCCTTCTACTAGCCTTATTACATTGATTTCATGGTGAAGAGATATTCCATTGTACATAAGTACCACATCTTCTTTATCCATTGTTCTCTTTCCTGGGATATTTAAGGTGTACTGAAGTTGAGGTTCTTGTAAACAGAGTAGCCCTAAACTGTGGTGTGCTTGTGTCTTGTTGATTTTTAGACTTCCCTAGATATATTCCCATGATTGGAAGTGTCCTATGCTCTGTAGCTCTGTTTTTTAGATGATTTAGGAACCACCATACACTTCTCCAGAGTGGCTCTCGGCAGTTCACACACTGCCCATCAGCATATAAAGGCTCCCTGTTCTCCATGGCCTGTCCTGCATTTCTGGTTTTTACAATTTTTTAGGATGGCCCTTTTGACCGGTGGGAAATGAGACTTCTTTGTTGTGCACATTTGCATTGCTTGCTTGCTTCGTTGCCCATAAAGTGCGTATGCGTTTTTTCCTGGATATAATCAGGAAAAACGCATACGCCCTTTTGGGCCAACTGCATCATTGTCGAAATTCTGCCGCTTTTCATGTGCTTTAAAGACGAGTCCAATCTATCTCTTGAAATCTGTTTCTTGCAATTCTGTCTTGCATTCAGATCCTCTTCTTTGCCTTACCTCAACATAGTTTTGGACGTTAGTTTTCATTTATAACTCTGCAGGTTTGTGAATTGCAGTGACCCTGAGCTCCATTTTTTAAGTTGCTCTTTTGTGAGCTGGCCTCAAACCCGCAGGATTGCTTCAGGCCCTATTTTGGCTCCGGCGAGGCGGGCTGAGCCTTTTTTCAATTCTTATTCTTAATGGGAAATTAGAGTGATATGTGCCCGTCCAAACCCCTACAACTATTCTCTCATTGGTTCCCCCTCTTCCCGTTCATCCTCCTCACAATTTGCAAAATGTGTGAAACAGAAGTTTAAATGTGCTGATTCTCCAAGTGGGGAGATTCTAAGTAACGTGGCTGGAATGGTGAACAGGAGCACCAGGAGAGGATAAATGAGCTGCATTTTAGACACATCTCCCGATCACATGGTGTACAGTCCTCTGGGTTTTCCATGCATGTTTTAGCTGTAGGAAGATCCCTTGAACCTGCAGATTTGGGACCCATTGAATGGGTACCAGGTAGTATTACTTTAAAGGGTGTGCATTTCCTCACCCAACCTCACATTTCTCTTAGTGCAAACAGTTTCCAGCCTTATGTCTCATCCTGCTGTGGGTCTAGATGTGTTCAATCCATGTTGCATCACCGTCCCTGAGGAAAAGTTGTAAGAGGTTTTCTCTGTCTCTCTGTCGTTTATTTTTTTCAATTTATTACTATATTGGTTACAGCTGATTTTCAAAGCTCTGTTTCTTGCTGCTATACATCCACTTGATTCACGTACAGAGAGACATCAGTAAATTCTTTTTCAGATTCTTACCAGTCGTATATATTCTTTTCCGGTGACTTGAGTGTGCTGAGTACAGTTCTTTTAGCTACCGTGTAGGCCTTGTTGATTATCAGTTTGGTATTTGGAATGGTATCTTTGCTAATTTCAACCTCCTGGATGATGCCTCACCCCTCCCCACCTTTCCCGTTTAGCAGCCTTATGTGTGTTTCCTACATATTTGACTATGTTTTTGTTTTGTAATTTATTTCATGTGTAGCCATTTTGGATTCCACCTTTAAGTGATATCTTATGATATGTGTCTTTTTCTTTTTGAATTATGTCACTTAGAATGATCATACGTAACTCCTCCGGAGTTGTTACAACTGGCCATATTTCATTGATTTCCAGGCTGAATAATATTCCACTCTACCTAAGTACCACATCTCTATCCATTTTTTCTCTCCAGAGACATTTAAGTTATATCCTAGTCGAGGATCTTTTAAACAGAGAGGGGGTAAACATTGGGGTGCCTGTGTCCTCTCAATTTTTGTTTTTCCCAAGATATACGCCCATGAGTGCAAGTGCCCTATGCTCTGTAGCTCATTTTTTAGATGCTTTAGTAAACACAATACACTTCTCCAGAATGGCCGTTGGCAATATACATTTCCACTATAAGTCTCACAGGGCTCCCTCTTCTCCTTGCCCTGTCCTGCATTTCTGTTGTTTACGCTTTATGAGGATGGCTCTTCTGACTGATGCGAAGTGATATCTTTTGTAGTATTGACTTCCAGTGCCCACCTGTTTGGTTGGCTAAAAAAGTGTATGCCCTTTTCTTGAATATATACAGAAAAAAACGCATACACCCTTTTTGGCCAACTGCAATGTTGGCAATGTTCAGCTCCTTTTCTCGTGCTTAATGGCGAGTCCTTTCTACCTCCTCAGATCCCTTTCCTGCCATTCTCCCTTGCTTACAAGTCCTTTTCTCTGACTTTCCTCAAGACATTTTTCAGTGATGGATATTTTCAACTCTGCAGTTTCGTGAATTTTACTGCCCCTGAGTTCCATTGTTCAACTTGTGTTTATGGGAACTGGCCACAAAGCAGCGGGATTTCCTCAAGCCCTATACTGTTTCCATGGGCAACCCTAGCCTTTGGTCAATTCGTCTTCCTGGTTGGAAATTAGAGTGACATGTGCCTGTCTGAACACCTAGGAGTTGTCTCTCATTGTTCCTCATCCTTCCGCTTCATCCTCTGGACAAATTCCAAACTGTACGCAACAGGATGTTGACAGTGCTGACATCTCCAAGTGGGGAGACTGTTAGTAAAGACGCTGGAGGGGTGAACCCGAGCACCAGGAGATGAGGAGATGAGATGCCTTTTCCAAACTCTTCCCGATCAGACGGTATACCATCCACTGGGTGTGACAGACATGTTTTAGCAGTAGGAAGAGTCCCATTCATGTAAGGAGAACACCAGGGCTTTTTCAAAATCACTGTCTGCCCAAAACCCAAACTGGGGAATTTTTTAAGCTACGGCTACACATATGTTCATTAAGGGCCTTGGGAAGTAGGCAGAGTCCAAACTTTAGATGATTGAAGTCTTCAGGGTCAGAAGCACTCACCACCAGCTTCCCTTAGGTTACACTTTAACTGTCATTGATAGATGACAATGACAATAAAAATATCTATTCTTTTCCAGATTATTTCCCCTTATAGGTTATTGCAAAATGTTGAGTGTAGTTCCCTGTGCTATACAGTAGTTCCTTGTTGATGATCTATTTTATACATAGCAGTGTGTATGTGTTAATCCCAAACTGTTAATTTATCCCTCCTCCCAACTTTCCCCTTTGGTAATAATAAATTATAAGATTTTATACTTCTCAGAAATGGGGGAGCTGAAAGAGAGGTATCATTTTCAATGGAAAAGCATTTAAAACAAGATTGAAGCTTTAACCAAGATTATTAGATGTACATCCTTGGAAAGAAATCACTTCGTTTCTCTAATATTGACCTGACAAATAAGACAAACCTTTTCACTGAACTTGCTTATAATAAAGTGATGGAAATATCAAATGGAAGTGTTAGAAACATCTTATTTTACCCGAGCCTTATACACTGTTCTATGTTAACTACAGTTTGGCTCACACATCTGTTCATTGAGGTTACAATAGTCTCAATTTCTGTTACTGATCCTCCAGAGTGGACCCCAACAAGTGTCCCCCTGCCCAGTGTCATTGGGGCCAACAGATCGAGACTGAGTTTGGTTCACAAGCAAAGGAAACTTTATATTTTGATCAGAGAATGGAGAGGTGAGAGCATGCACTACCCCGTGGGCTGTGGGCTGGGCTGTTGTGTAGAGATCCTGTCAGAGTCAGTGGGAGGGAGGGGGCGGAGCTCTCGAGGGCCAGGTTGGCTGCAGCTCAGGCTCTATATCGCGGAGTCTGCACAGGGCCCCAGGAGCTGAGGTGTCGTCCCAGCCATTCTGCACTAGGAAATCTGGTCTGAAGTGCCGGGTGTGGAACCTCTGCATGCGGGACCCTAGGAGCACATGAAATTAGACAAAGCACAAAGGATAAAAAAGGTTAGACTTGACTTTATTGCCCAGATTCTATTTTTATCTCCCAGGGATTTTTAATGGGCTTTGCTGGGGACAAACCCCTCCTCTGCCTCTTGTCCCGTTCCTCATTCTTGGAGTGCTGAGGGTGCAGACCCTTCTTCTGTAACTGCTGAGTGCTGAGTTGGGAGCCCTCATACCCGGGGGCGAGGGTCAGAGCTTCTCCCCAGCAGCCTCCAGGTGACGTTGATTGTCCCCAGGCCCCCTGCCTCCCTGCTTGTCCACCTGAGCACCAGCATTGGAAGTGTTATAGATTCTAATGACCTTTAAGGGTCCAGGAAAGAGATGTGCAGAGACGCTGTGGGGACCGGTATCACCCCGCCCCACATTTGTTCGGCCACCTTAGGCTGACCGTTTCTGCCAGCCTAGATGCTCTGACCAGTAGTCTGCACTTTCTTCAATTAGGTCCCTGAATTAATGTACAAACAGCACCGCGTGTCAGAGCCCTGCCCGCTCAACTCCCAGACAGTCCAGGGTCAGTGGTGATCAAGGACCATGATGGCCACTGAGTCAACAGCCTTTTGAAGTAAACAGGAGTCCAGCCAGTCTCATTGGCCACCATCATCACGGTGTCTGTAGGCTTTTCTATGGTGACAGTGTGATATACGGTTCCCCCGCCAAGATTATTAGCTCCCCTCTGGGTGCAGTATGTCCTGCAAGCAGTAGTCTACTCTTTTGGGACACACTCTTGTTGTTTTATGAGAGAAACTCCAGGTCAAGTGATGTTCACATGAGTCGTCATGGTGCCCTGTTGCCCCGGTTATCTCTCTGGATGTTGGAGTTGGAGGGCCTCCTCACTCGAGGTTGGTGTGCCCACAGAGCGAACCCTGCAACTTCAGGGCATGGTTGGTGGTTAGGATCACCACGTGGGGTCCTTTTCCCTTAGGAGGGAGGTGGCCTTTTGGGCTGCTGATTTCCAGGTTTTTAGATACCGCCAGTATCTTGGCCAGATGTGGCAGTGGGCCAAGCCCCTTGGTGCCCGTAGTTTATCCTACCTGGATGGCATTCTTGCATTGTTCCATTTCAAGTGGTCCCAGTTTTTGCACTAATTCTCCAATGGCGATTCACCTTTCACCGGGAATGTAAAGGTCAAAGGGTTTAGCTAAATTAGGGAGTTCCAGGGCAAGGGTCTGAATTGACTGCTCTTTCCATTCTTGAAAGGCCACTTCTGGATTCTATTCAAAAGGATCATCATCTTTTCCTTTCAGTGTTTCATATAGAGGCCCAGCTAGTAGACTGTAGTTAGGGATCCAGAAGCAGCAAACCCTGGCCTCCCCAGGAACCCCTAAGCTGTCTTCTAGTTTTAGAAAGGGGTAAGGCTGAAAATGGTTTCTTCCCTTTCCTGGGATGGGCTTCTCCGACCTTCTGTGAGAACGAAGCCTTGGCAGGTCACCGCAGTCTGTGATATTTGAGCTTTTTCTTGGACAACTTCTATCCTTTATTGGCTTGGTAGTTCAGAGGCCTCCTTAGTAGGGCTGGCGATCAGAATGTCGTCTGCATACTGAAGGAGGGTTTCCTTTTCCAGAGGTAGAACTTTTAGGTCTTTAGCTAAGCTTTCCCCAAAGATGGTGTGGGAATTTTTGCACCCTTGGGGCAAGACGGCCCGGAAGTATTGTTTTAGTTGTATGTTGAGTCCTGCCACTCACAAGCCAAAATTTCTTGTGAGTCTGGGACTAATGGAATACAAAAGAAGGCATCATTGAAGACTAATACAGAATACCATGTCCTGGTGGTTGGTAGAATGACCAGCAGGGTGTAGGAATTAGGAGCAGCTGGAGGTATATCCTCGGTGGCTTCACTGACTGTCCTGACATCCTTTACCAGGTCCCCAGCAGCCCATGGGGCTCTCGTGGTCAGACCAATCCCAGAATATGGAGCTCACCTGGGCAGGTACCCCACCCCCACCCCAGCCCACGGGGCTCTCGTGGTCAGGCCCCTCCCAGGATACAGAGCTACCCTTGCAGGTACCGTGGCAGGGCTGGGCACACAGGAACCGTGCACATAGCCCTCATTGCAGAGCACCCCCAGCTCACCTGTCGCTCAGAGCTGACACAGAGCACCTCAGAGCAGGACTTGAACTAACAAACAGCAGCTGCGACAGGTCTGTGACCCTGGGCATCACTCTGTGTGGCCTCCCTCCACCTGGTCTTCCAGAGACTTCCACTGCACCCGGGGCACCAGGCCTCTGTCTCCAACCACCACCCACCCCTCCTCTCCCTGACTCCTGGGTTCCTCTCATTAGGAGAGGGTTTTCTTGAAGTTGTCTCCCACTCATGGGCCAGATAAAATGATTAGAAAACAAGCCAAAGCTGCAGCCCCTTGTCTATCCTGACTCTCAGGAGCCCACACCTGTTCCTTGGACCTGGCTGGTTCAGCAAGTTCCATTTTCTGCAACTGTGAGCCCCTGAGGGGTGATGATTGGCTGACCTGGGCAGCCTTACCGTGCCGGCCAGCCCTCCCCAGGTGTGCCTGGGTTGAGATCAATATAAATACCACTCCAGGCAGCAAGAGGCCCTGCAGCCGTGCCTGACGCCATTTTCTCTGCCCTGTCAGCAGTCTCGGGGCTGGGCTGGTGGGAGGGAGTGAGAGGCCACGGCTTTGTGGGTGGCCCAGTGTGAGTGGGGCTCTGCTGGACTTTCTGCAGCAGTTGCCAGGCTGCCACCTGCTAAAGAAGAGGATGTGTCACCCATACCTGCTGCTGGAATTTCTCCCTGGGCAGAGGTGAGGAAGGAAAAAAGCAGTGGGGGCAGGGACAGGACGGGTATCTCAGGCAGGGAAATGGAAATCTTCCAGAAGAGCACCCAGGGCCAGGACCATCCTGGCTGGCCTGCAGGCACCAAGTCGGCCGGTATGCTGTCACTCGTGTGGCTCGCCCTTCCTCTAGGCTTTCAAGTCCTTGTATATATTCAGGTGTTTTACCTGGGACAGGTGGGAATAGTTCAGCAGCAACTGGCCTGGGGCTCAGCTCACGTTTACTCACAGATGCCTCGGCACGGTGCCCCAGCTTTGCAATGAGGACGCTTGTTGCATGGGGGCTGCTGGCTGAATGGGAGACGATTCCCCACCACTGACCAACTTCAGAATTGTTTACAACTGGAGCAAGTGCCCTGATACGGTTTTCCTCTGTGGAACTGGTGGGTTCTGTGTTTTTTTTCTCTTTTTCGTTTTTGGTTCAAGGTAGATTTTATTCCTCTTTTTTGTATTTACAGATATAAGCATGGAAATAATTTATTCATATAAATACATGTATGTGAAGGGAATAATTGTTTTTTCTGTTTTATTTTTTAAATTTTATTTCTTTTTAATTTTGAATTTTATTTTATATTTTTATACAGCAGGTTCTTATTGGTTATCTATTTTATACATATAAATGTATACATGCCAATCCCAGTCTCTCAAATCCTCCCACCACCAACCCCGCCAACAGCTTTCCCCCTTGTTGTCCATACGTTTGTTGTCTACATCTGTTGCTCTATTTATGCCTTGCAAAATGGTTAATCTGTACAGTTTTTCTAGGTTCCACATATATGCATGAATATACAAGATTTGTTTTTCTCTTTCTGACTTACTTCACTCTGTATGACAGTCTCTAGATCCATCGACGTCTCTACAAATGACCTAATTTCATTCCTTTTTATGGCTTAGTAATATTCCATTTTATATATGTACCACAGCTTTATGCATTTGTCTGTCTGTGGGCATTTAGGTTGCTTCCATTACCTCGATATTGTAAAGAGTGAGGCAATGAACATTGCGGTGAATGTCTCTTTTTGATTTATGGTTTTGTCTGAGTATATGTCCAGAACTGGGATTGCTGTATCATATGGTAATTCTACTGTTAGTTTCTTAAGAAACTCCATATTGTTCTCCATAGTGACTGTATCAATTTATATTCCCAACAATAGTGGAAGAGGGTTCCTTTTCTCCACACATTTCCAGCATTTTTTGTTTGTAGATTTTCTGATGATGCCCATTCTACCAGGTGTGAGGTGATACCTCATTGTTGAGTCCATTTTGTTGAGCAAGGGGTAGGTCTTGTCTATTACATATTTAGCTTATGGAACGGTATCTGTGCTCATTTCAAACTCTGCTTTTATGCAGCACCACAACTCACCTTCCCCCTTAAGCAAGCATAAGTTGGTTTTCTAAACATGAGACCCTGTTCTGTTTTGTAATTCAGTTCATGTGTAACCAAGTTCTCATTCCATGTATTAGTGATACCTTATGATGTTTCTCTTTCTGTGTGACTTTTTTCACTTAGAATCACCGTGCCTCAATCCACTCATTATGCTGGTACGGGCCTGGTGACATAGTTTTCATTGCTGAGAGGTATTCTGTTGTACGTAAGTACCGCAACTTCTTTATCCATTATTTGCTCTCTGGCATATTTAACTTGTGCTGAAGAAGAGGTTCCTGTAAAAGAGCCGTCCTAAATTTTGGGGTGGCTGTGTCTTTTTGATTGTAATTTCCCTAAGCTATAGGACCATAAGTCGAAGTGCCCTAGGCTCTGTTGCTTTGTTTTGTAGATGTTTCAGGAAACACCATACACTTCTCCCGAGTGGCTGTTGGCAATTTACATCCCACCCATCAGCATAACAAGGCTCCCAGTTCTCCATGGCCTGTCCTGCCTTTCTGGATTTTACACTTTTTTCAGATGGCCCTTTTGACCGGGGGGAAGTGAGACTTCATTGTAGTGCAGATTTCCTTTGCAAGCTTGCTTGGTTGGCCAAAAAGGGCGTATGCGTTTTTTCCTGAATATATTCAGGAAAAAACGCATACGCCCTTTTTGGCCAAGTGCATCATTGTGGACGTTCTGCCTCTTTTCCTATGCTTTAAATGCAATTCCAGTCTACCTCCTGAAATCGGTTGCCTGCAATTCGGCCCCGCTTTCAAGTCCTCTTGGCAGCCTTACTTCAGTATATTTTTGGACGATAGCTGTCATTTATAACTCTGCAGGTTTGTGAATTACAGTGCCCCTGAGCTCCTTTCTTCAACTCGCTTTCTTGTGAGCTGGCCGCAACACCACAGGATTGCTTCAGGCCCTAATCTGGTTCCGGCACGGCACGCTGAGCCTTTGGTTAATTCCTCTTCCTGGTTGGAAATGAGAGTTAAATTTGCCCGTCCAGACACCTCCAGCTAGTCTCTCATTGGTTCTCCCTATTCCTGTTCATCTTCCGCAGAAATTGCAAACTGGGCCAAACAGGAGGTTAAAGGCACTGACTCTCCAAGTCGGGAGAGTGTTAGTAAAGCCTCTATAATGTTGCACCCGAGTACCAAGGGACAAGAACGGAGACATCTTTGAACACGTCTCCCGATCACACGGTTGATCATACTCTGGGTTCCACATGCATGTTTTAGCTGAAGGAAGAAACCCTTAAACCTGGAGAGTTGAGACCCGTGGAATGGGTACCAGGCAATATGATTTCAAAGGGTCTTCATTTGCTCACTGAACCTCTCCAATCCTATCACTGCTGCGTTTATGCCCCTGTACACACGCTTGATTCTCTTTCGGAGCCATAGCGATCCATAGGTTTTAAGATACTTACTAGTCAGTTACATACTTTGTCGTTTAATATGGGGTGTTGAGTCCATTTCGTTGAGCAAGGAGTAGCTCTTGTCTATTCCATATTTGGCTTAAGGAACTTTATCTGTGCTCATTTCAATCTCTGGTTTTATGCAGCACCCCAACTCACCTTTGCCTTAAGCAAGCATAAGTTGGTTTTCTCAATTTGAGACCCTGTTCTGTTTTGTAATCCACTTCCTCTGTAGCCAAGTTTACATTCCGTGTATTAGTGATATCTTATGATGTTTCTTTTCCTGTGTGACTTATTTCAGTTAGAATCATCATACCTGAATCCACTCATTATGCTGCTACGGGCCTGATGACATAGATTTCATTGCTGAGTGATATTGCATTGTACGTAAGTACCACAACTTCTTTATCCATTTTGCACTTTCTGTGATATTGAACTTGTACTGTAAATGAGGTTCTTGTAAACAGAGCCGTCCCAAACATTGGGGTGGCTGTGTCTTTTTGATTTTAATTTCCCTAAACTATAGGACCATAAGTGGAAGTGCCCTAGGCTCTGTTGCTTTGTTTTTTAGATGTTTCAGGAAACACCATACATTTCTCCCTAGTGGCTGTTGGCAATTTACATCCCGCCCATCAGCATAACAAGGCTCCCAGTTCTCCATGGCCTGTCCTGCCTTTCTGGATTTTACACATTTTTCAGATGGCCCTTTTGACCGGGGGGAAGTGAGACTTCATTGTAGTGCAGATTTCCTTTGCAAGCTTGTTTGGTTGGCCAAAAAGGGCATATGTGTTTTTTCCTGAATATATTCAGGAAAAAACGTATACGCCCTTTTTGTCCAAGTGCATCATTGTGGACTTTCTGCCTCTTTTCCTAAGCTTTAAATGCAATTCCAGTCTACCTCCTGAAATCGGTTGCCTGCAATTCTGCCCCGCTTTCAAGTCCTCTTGGCAGCCTTACTTCAGTATATTTTTGGACGATAGCTGTCATTTATAACTCTGCAGGTTTGTGAATTACAGTGCCCCTGAGCTCCTTTCTTCAACTCGCTTTCTTGTGAGCTGGCCGCAACACCGCAGGATTGCTCCAGGCCCTAATCTGGTTCCGGCATGGCATGCTGAGCCTTTGGTTAATTCCTCGTCCTGGCGGGAAATGAGAGTTAAACTTGCCCGTCCAGACACCTCCAGCTAGTCTCTCATTGGTCCTCCCTATTCCTGTTCATCTTCCCCAGAAATTGCAAACTGGGCCAAACAGGAGGTTAAAGGCACTGACTCTCCATGTCGGGAGAGTGTTAGTAAAGCGTCTGGAATGTTGCACCCGAGTACCAGGGGACGAAAACTGAGACATATTTGAACACGTCTCCTGATCACACGGTTCATCATACTCTGGGTTCCACATGCATGTTTCAGCTGAAGGAAGAATCCCTTAAACCTGGAGAGTTGAGACCCGTGGAATGGGTACCACGCAATATGACTTCAAAGGGTCTTCATTTGCTCACCGAACCTCTCCAATCCTATCACTGCTGCGTTTATGCCCCTGTACACACGCTTGATTCTCTTTCGGAGACATAGCAATCCATTGGTTTTAAGATACTTACTAGTCAGGTACATTCTTAGGCGTTTAATATGGGGTGTTGAGTCCATTTCGTTGAGCAAGGAGTAGCTCTTGTCTATTACATATTTGGCTTAAGGAACTTTATCTGTGCTCATTTCAATCTCTGGTTTTATGCAGCACCCCAACTCACCTTTCCCCTTACGCAAGCATAGGTTGGTTTTCTAAATTTGAGACACTGTTCTGTTTTGTAATTCAGTTCCTGTGTAGCCAAGTTTAAATTCCGTGTATTAGTGATATCTTATGATGTTTCTTTTTCTGTGTGACTTATTTCAGTTAGAATCATCATACCTGAATCCACTCATTATGCTGCTACGAGCCTGATGAAATAGATTTCTTTGCTGAGTGATATTGCATTGTACGTAAGTACCACAACTTCTTTATCCATTTTGCGCTTTCTGCGATATTGAACTTGTACCGTAAACGAGGTTCTTGTAAACAGAGCCGTCCCAAACTTTGGGGTGGCTGTGTCTTTTTGATTTTAATTTCCCTAAGCTATAGGACCATAAGTGGAATTGACCTAGGCTCTGTTGCTTTGTTTTTTAGATGTTCCAGGAAACAGCATACACTTCTCCCCAGTGGCTGTTGGCAATTTACATCCCGCCCATCTGCATAACAAGGCTCCCAGTTCTCCATGGCCTGTCCTGCCTTTCTGGATTTTACACATTTTTCAGATGGCCCTTTTGACCGGGGGGAAGTGAGACTTCATTGTAGTGCAGATTTCCTTTGCAAGCTTGCTTGGTTGGCCAAAAAGGGCGTATGCGTTTTTTCCTGAATATATTCAGGAAAAAACGCATACGCCCTTTTTGGCCAAGTGCATCATTGTGGACGTTCTGCCTCTTTTCCTATGCTTTAAATGCAATTCCAGTCTACCTCCCGATATCGGTTTCCTGCAATTCTGCCCAACTTTCCAGTCCTCTTGGCAGCCTTAATTCAGTATATTTTTGGACGATAGCTGTCATTTATAACTCTGCAGGTTTGTGAATTACAGTGCCCCTGAGCTCCTTTCTTCAACTCGCTTTCTTGTGAGCTGGCCGCAACACCGCAGGATGGCTTCAGGCCCTAATCTGGTTCCGGCATGGCACGCTGAGCCTTTGGTTAATTCCTCTTCCTGGTGGGAAATGAGAGTTAAACTTGCCCGTCCAGACACCTCCAGCTAGTCTCTCATTGGTCCTCCCTATTCCTGTTCATCTTCCGCAGAAATTGCAAACTGGGCCAAACAGGAGGTTAAAGGCACTGACTCTCCAAGTCGGGAGAGTTTTAGTAAAGCGTCTGGAATGATGCACCCGAGAACCAGGGGATGAAAACTGAGACATATTTGAACACGTCTCCTGATCACACGGTTGATCATACTCTGGGTTCCACATGCATGTTTCAGCTGAAGGAAGAATCCCTTAAACCTGGAGAGTTGAGACCCGTGGAATGGGTACCATGCAATATGACTTCAAAGGGTCTTCATTTGCTCACCGAACCTCTCCAATCCTATCACTGCTGCGTTTACGCCCCTGTACACACGCTTGATTCTCTTTCGGAGACATAGCGATCCATTGGTTTTAAGATACTTACTAGTCAGGTACATTCTTAGGCGTTTAATATGGGGTGTTGAGTCCATTTCGTTGAGCAAGGAGTAGCTCTTGTCTATTACATATTTGGCTTAAGGAACTTTATCTGTGCTCATTTCAATCTCTCGTTTTATGCAGCACCCCAACTCACCTTTCCCCTTACGCAAGCATAAGTTGGTTTTCTAAATTTGAGACCATGTTCTGTTTTGTAATTCAGTTCCTGTGTAGCCAAGGTTAAATTCCGTGTATTAGTGATATCTTATGATGTTTCTTTTTCTGTGTGACTTATTTCAGTTAGAATCATCATACCTGAATCCACTCATTATGCTGCTACGGGCCTGATGACATAGATTTCTTTGCTGAGTGATATTGCATTGTACGTAAGTACCACAACTTCTTTATCCATTTTTCGCTTTCTGCGATATTGAACTTGTACCGTAAACGAGGTTCTTGTAAACAGAGCCATCCGAAACTTTGGGGTGGCTGTGTCTTTTTGATTTTAATTTCCCTAAGCCATAGGACCATAAGTGGAATTGACCTAGACTCTGTTGCTTTGTTTTTTGAATGTTTCAGGAAACACCATACACTTCTCCCGAGTGGCTGTTGGCAATTTACATCCCGCCCATCAGCATAACAAGGCTCCCAGTTCTCCATGGCCTGTCCTGCCTTTCTGGATTTTACACTTTTTTCAGATGGCCCTTTTGACCGGGGGGAAGTGAGACTTCATTGTAGTGCAGATTTCCTTTGCAAGCTTGCTTGGTTGGCCAAAAAGGGCGTATGCGTTTTTTCCTGAATATATTCAGGAAAAAACGCATACGCCCTTTTCGGCCAAATGCATCATTGTCGACCTCCTGCCTCTTTTCCTCTGCTTTAAATGCAATTCCAGTCTACCACCTGAAATCGATTTCCTGCAATTCTGCCCCGCTTTCAAGTCCTCTTGGCAGCCTTACTTCAGTATATTTTTGGACGATAGCTGTCATTTATAACTCTGCAGGTTTGTGAATTACAGTGCCCCTGATCTCCTTACTTCAACTCGCTTTCTTTTGAGCTGCCAGCAACACCGCAGGATTGCTTCAGGCACTAATCTGGTTCCGGCACGGCACGCTGAGCCTTTGGTTAATTCCTCTTCCTGGTGGGAAATGAGAGTTAAATTTGCCCATCCAGACACCTCCAGCTAGTCTCTCATTGGTTCTCCCTATTCCTGTACATCTTCCGCGGAATTTGCAAACTGGTCCAAACAGGAGGTTAAAGGCACTGACTCTCCAAGTCAGGAGAGTGTTAGTAAAGCGTCTGGAATGTTGCACCCGAGTACCAGGGGACGAAAACTGAGACATATTTGAACACGTCTCCCGATCACACGGTTGATCATACTCTGGGTTCCACATGCATGTTTCAGCTGAAGGAAGAATCCCTTAAACCTGGAGAGTTGAGACCCGTGGAATGGGTACCATGCAATATGACTTCAAAGGGTCTTCATTTGCTCACCGAACCTCTCCAATCCTATCACTGCTGCGTTTATGCCCCTGTACACACGCTTGATTCTCTTTCAGAGACATAGCAATCCATAGGTTTTAAGATACTTACTAGTCAGCTACATTCTTAGGCGTTTAATATGGGGTGTTGAGTCCATTTCGTTGAGCAAGGAGTAGCTCTTGTCTATTCCATATTTGGCTTAAGGAACTTTATCTGTGCTCATTTCAGTCTCTGGTTTTATGCAGCACCCCAACTCACCTTTCCCCTTAAGCAAGTATAAGTTGGTTTTCTAAATTTGAGACCCTGTTCTGTTTTGTAATTCAGTTCCTGTGTAGCCAAGTTTATATTCCGTGTATTAGTGATATCTTATGATGTTTCTTTTTCTGTGTGACTTATTTCAGTTAGAATCATCATACCTGAATCCACTCATTATGCTGCTACGGGCCTGATGAAATAGATTTCTTTGCTGAGTGATATTGTATTGTACGTAAGTACCACAACTTCTTTATCTATTTTTCGATTTCTGCGATATTGAACTTGTACTGTAAACGAGGTTCTTGTAAACAGAGCCGTCCCAAACTTTGGGGTGGCTGTGTCTTTTTGATTTTAATTTCCCTAAGCTATAGGACCATAAGTGGAAGTGCCCTAGGCTCTGTTGCTTTGTTTTTTAGATGTTTCAGGAAACACCATACACTTCTCCCGAGTGGCTGTTGGCCATTTACATCCCACCCATCAGCATAACAAGGCTTCCAGTTCTCCATGGCCTGTCCTGCCTTTCTGGATTTTACACTTTTTTTAGATGGCCCTTTTGACCGGGGGGAAGTGAGACTTCATTGTAGTGTAGATTTCCTTTGCAAGCTTGCTTGGGTGGCCAAAAAGGGCGTATGCGTTTTTTCCTGAATATATTCAGGAAAAAACGCATACGCCCTTTTTGGCCAAGTGCATCATTGTGGACGTTCTGCCTCTTTTCCTATGCTTTAAATGCAATTCCAGTCTACCTCCCGATATCGGTTTCCTGCAATTCTGCACAACTTTCCAGTCCTCTTGGCAGCCTTAATTCAGTATATTTTTGGACAATAGCTGTCATTTATAACTCTGCAGGTTTGTGAATTACAGTGCCCCTGAGTTCCTTTCTTCAACTCGCTTTCTTGTGAGCTGGCCGCAACACCGCAGGATGGCTTCAGGCCCTAATCTTGTTCCGGCATGGCACGCTGAGTCTTTGGTTAATTCCTCTTCCTGGTGGGAAATGAGAGTTAAACTTGCCCGTCCAGACACCTCCAGCTAGTCTCTCATTGGTCCTCCCTATTCCTGTTCATCTTCCGCCTAAATTGCAAACTGGGCCAAACAGGAGGTTAAAGGCACTGACTCTCCAAGTCGGGAGAGTGTTAGTAAAGCGTCTGGAATGATGCACCCGAGAACCAGGGGATGAAAACTGAGACATATTTGAACACGTCTCCTTATCACACGGTTGATCATACTCTGGGTTCCACATGCATGTTTCAGCTGAAGGAAGAATCCCCTAAACCTGGAGAGTTGAGACCCGTGGAATGGGTACCATGCAATATGACTTCAAAGGGTCTTCATTTGCTCACCGAACCTCTCCAATCCTATCACTGCTGCGTTTATGCCCCTGTACACACGCTTGATTCTCTTTCGGAGACATAGCAATCCATTGGTTTTAAGATACTTACTAGTCAGGTACATTCTTAGGCGTTTAATATGGGGTGTTGAGTCCATTTCGTTGAGCAAGGAGTAGCTCTTGTCTATTACATATTTGGCTTAAGGAACTTTATCTGTGCTCATTTCAATCTCTGGTTTTATGCAGCACCCCAACTCACCTTTCCCCTTACGCAAGCATAGGTTGGTTTTCTAAATTTGAGACCCTGTTCTGTTTTGTAATTCAGTTCCTGTGTAGCCAAGTTTAAATTCCGTGTATTAGTGATATCTTATGATGTTTCTTTTTCTGTGTGACTTATTTCAGTTAGAATCATCATACCTGAATCCACTCATTATGCTGCTACGGGCCTGATGAAATAGATTTCTTTGCTGAGTGATATTGCATTGTACGTAAGTACCACAACTTCTTTATCCATTTTTCGCTTTCTGTGATATTGAACTTGTACCGTAAACGAGGTTCTTGTAAACAGAGCCGTCCCAAACTTTGGGGTGGCTGTGTCTTTTTGATTTTAATTTCCCTAAGCTATAGGACCATAAGTGGAATTGACCAAGGCTCAGTTGCTTTGTTTTTTAGATGTTTCAGGAAACAGGATACACTTCTCCCCAGTGGCTGTTGGCCATTTACATCCCGCCCATCAGCATAACAAGGCTCCCAGTTCTCCATGGCCTGTCCTGCCTTTCTGGATTTTACACATTTTTCAGATGGCCCTTTTGACCGGGGGGAAGTGAGACTTCATTGTAGTGCAGATTTCCTTTGCAAGCTTGCTTGGTTGGCCAAAAAGGGCGTATGCGTTTTTTCCTGAATATATTCAGGAAAAAACGCATACGCGCTTTTTAGCCAAGTGCATCATTGTGGACGTTCTGCCTCTGTTCCTATGCTTTAAATGCAATTCCAGTCTACCTCCTGAAATCGGTTTCCTGCAATTCTGGCCCGCTTTCAAGTCCTCTTGGCAGCCTTACTTCAGTATATTTTTGGACGATAGCTGTCATTTATAACTCTGCAGGTTTGTGAATTACAGTGCCCCTGAGCTCCTTTCTTCAACTCGCTTTCTTGTGAGCTGGCCGCAACACTGCAGGATTGCTTCAGGCCCTAATCTGGTTCCGGCGTGGCACGCTGAGCCTTTGGTGAATTCCTCGTCCTGGCGGGAAATGAGAGTTAAACTTGCCCGTCCAGACACCTCCAGCTAGTCTGTCATTGGTCCTCCCTATTCCTGTTCATCTTCCCCAGAAATTGCAAACTGGGCCAAACAGGAGGTTAAAGGCACTGACTCTCCATGTCGGGAGAGTGTTAGTAAAGCGTCTGGAATGTTGCACCCGAGTACCAGGGGACGAAAACTGAGACATATTTCAACACGTCTCCTGATCACACGGTTGATCATACTCTGGGTTCCACATGCATGTTTCAGCTGAAGGAAGAATCCCTTAAACCTGGAGAGTTGAGACCCGTGGAATGGGTACCATGCAATATGACTTCAAAGGGTCTTCATTTGCTCACCGGACCTCTCCAATCCTATCACTGCTGCGTTTATGCCCCTGTACACATGCTTGATTCTCTTTCAGAGACATAGCAATCCATAGGTTTTAAGATACTTACTAGTCAGCTACATTCTTAGGCTTTTAATATGGGGTGTTGAGTCCATTTCGTTGAGCAAGGAGTAGCTCTTGCCTATTACATATTTGGCTTAAGGAACTTTATCTGTGCTCATTTCAGTCTCTGGTTTTATGCAGCACCCCAACTCACCTTTCCCCTTAAGCAAGCATAAGTTGGTTTTCTAAATTTGAGACCCTGTTCTGTTTTGTAATTCAGTTCCTGTGTAGCCAAGTTTATATTCCGTGTATTAGTGATATCTTATGATGTTTCTTTTTCTGTGTGACTTATTTCAGTTAGAATCATCATACCTGAATCCACTCATTATGCTGCTACGGGCCTGATGAAATAGATTTCTTTGCTGAGTGATATTGCATTGTACGTAAGTACCACAACTTCTTTATCCATTTTTCGCTTTCTGCGATATTGAACTTGTACCGTAAACGAGGTTCTTGTAAACAGAGCCGTCCCAAACTTTGGGGTGGCTGTGTCTTTTTGATTTTAATTTCCTTAAGCTATAGGACCATAAGTGGAATTGACCTAGGCTCTGTTGCTTTGTTTTTTAGATGTTCCAGGAAACAGCATACACTTCTCCCAGGTGGCTGTTGGCAATTTACATCCCGCCCATCAGCATAACAAGGCTCCCAGTTCTCCATGGCCTGTCCTGCCTTTCTGGATTTTACACATTTTTCAGATGGCCCTTTTGACCGGGGGGAAGTGAGACTTCATTGTAGTGCAGATTTCTTTGCAAGCTTGCTTGGTTGGCCAAAAAGGGCGTATGCGTTTTTTCCTGAATATATTCAGGAAAAAACGCATACGCCCTTTTTGGCCAAGTGCATCATTGTGGACGTCCTGCCTCTTTTCCTATGCTTTAAATGCAATTCCACTCTACGTCCCGATATCGGTTTCCTGCAATTCTGCCCAACTTTCAAGTCCTCTTGGCAGCCTTACTTCAGTATATTTTTGGACGATAGCTGTCATTTATAACTCTGCAGGTTTGTGAATTACAGTGCCCCTGAGCTCCTTTCTTCAACTCGCTTTCTTGTGAGCTGGCCGCAACACTGCAGGATTGCTTCAGGCCCTAATCTGGTTCCGGCATGGCACGCTGAGCCTTTGGTGAATTCCTCGTCCTGGCGGGAAATGAGAGTTAAACTTGCCCGTCCAGACACCTCCAGCTAGTCTGTCATTGGTCCTCCCTATTCCTGTTCATCTTCCCCAGAAATTGCAAACAGGGCCAAACAGGAGGTTAAAGGCACTGACTCTCCATGTCGGGAGAGTGTTAGTAAAGCGTCTGGAATGTTGCACCCAAGTACCAGGGGACGAAAACTGAGACATATTTGAACACGTCTCCTGATCACACGGTTGATCATACTCTGGGTTCCACATGCATGTTTCAGCTGAAGGAAGAATCCCTTAAACCTGGAGAGTTGAGACCCGTGGAATGGGTACCATGCAATATGACTTCAAAGGGTCTTCATTTGCTCACCGGACCTCTCCAATCCTATCACTGCTGCGTTTATGCCCCTGTACACATGCTTGATTCTCTTTCAGAGACATAGCAATCCATAGGTTTTAAGATACTTACTAGTCAGCTACATTCTTAGGCGTTTAATATGGGGTGTTGAGTCCATTTCGTTGAGCAAGGAGTAGCTCTTGCCTATTACATATTTGGCTTAAGGAACTTTATCTGTGCTCATTTCAGTCTCTGGTTTTATGCAGCACCCCAACTCACCTTTCCCCTTAAGCAAGCATAAGTTGGTTTTCTAAATTTGAGACCCTGTTCTGTTTTGTAATTCAGTTCCTGTGTAGCCAAGTTTATATTCCATGTATTAGTGATATCTTATGATGTTTCTTTTTCTGTGTGACTTATTTCAGTTAGAATCATCATACCTGAATCCACTCATTATGCTGCTACGGGCCTGATGAAATAGATTTCTTTGCTGAGTGATATTGCATTGTACGTAAGTACCACAACTTCTTTATCTATTTTTCGCTTTCTGCGATATTGAACTTGTACTGTAAACGAGGTTCTTGTAAACAGAGCCGTCCCAAACTTTGGGGTGGCTGTGTCTTTTTGATTTTAATTTCCCTAAGCTATAGGACCATAAGTGGAATTGACCTAGGCTCAGTTGCCTTGTTTTTTAGATGTTTCAGGAAACACCATACACTTCTCCCAAGTGGCTGTTGGCCATTTACATCCCGCCCATCAGCATAACAAGGCTCCCAGTTCTCCATGGCCTGTCCTGCCTTTCTGGATTTTACACATTTTTCAGATGGCCCTTTTGACCGGGGGGAAGTGAGACTTCATTGTAGTGCAGATTTCCTTTGCAAGCTTGCTTGGTTGGCCAAAAAGGGCGTATGCGTTTTTTCCTGAATATATTCAGGAAAAAACGCATATGCCCTTTTTGGCCAAGTGCATCATTGTGGACGTCCTGCCTCTTTTCCTATGCTTTAAATGCAATTCCACTCTACGTCCCGATATCGGTTTCCTGCAATTCTGCCCAACTTTCAAGTCCTCTTGGCAGCCTTACTTCAGTATATTTTTGGACGATAGCTGTCATTTATAACTCTGCAGGTTTGTGAATTACAGTGCCCCTGAGCTCCTTTCTTCAACTCGCTTTCTTGTGAGCTGGCCGCAACACTGCAGGATTGCTTCAGGCCCTAATCTGGTTCCGGCGTGGCACGCTGAGCCTTTGGTGAATTCCTCGTCCTGGCGGGAAATGAGAGTTAAACTTGCCCGTAAAGACACCTCCAGCTAGTCTGTCATTGGTCCTCCCTATTCCTGTTCATCTTCCCCAGAAATTGCAAACTGGGCCAAACAGGAGGTTAAAGGCACTGACTCTCCATGTCGGGAGAGTGTTAGTAAAGCGTCTGGAATGTTGCACCCGAGTACCAGGGGACGAAAACTGAGACATATTTCAACACGTCTCCTGATCACACGGTTGATCATACTCTGGGTTCCACATGCATGTTTCAGCTGAAGGAAGAATCCCTTAAACCTGGAGAGTTGAGACCCGTGGAATGGGTACCATGCAATATGACTTCAAAGGGTCTTCATTTGCTCACCGGACCTCTCCAATCCTATCACTGCTGCGTTTATGCCCCTGTACACATGCTTGATTCTCTTTCAGAGACATAGCAATCCATAGGTTTTAAGATACTTACTAGTCAGCTACATTCTTAGGCGTTTAATATGGGGTGTTGAGTCCATTTCGTTGAGCAAGGAGTAGCTCTTGCCTATTACATATTTGGCTTAAGGAACTTTATCTGTGCTCATTTCAGTCTCTGGTTTTATGCAGCACCCCAACTCACCTTTCCCCTTAAGCAAGCATAAGTTGGTTTTCTAAATTTGAGACCCTGTTCTGTTTTGTAATTCAGTTCCTGTGTAGCCAAGTTTATATTCCGTGTATTAGTGATATCTTATGATGTTTCTTTTTCTGTGTGACTTATTTCAGTTAGAATCATCATACCTGAATCCACTCATTATGCTGCTACGGGCCTGATGAAATAGATTTCTTTGCTGAGTGATATTGCATTGTACGTAAGTACCACAACTTCTTTATCCATTTTTCGCTTTCTGCGATATTGAACTTGTACCGTAAACGAGGTTCTTGTAAACAGAGCCGTCCCAAACTTTGGGGTGGCTGTGTCTTTTTGATTTTAATTTCCTTAAGCTATAGGACCATAAGTGGAATTGACCTAGGCTCTGTTGCTTTGTTTTTTAGATGTTCCAGGAAACAGCATACACTTCTCCCAGGTGGCTGTTGGCAATTTACATCCCGCCCATCAGCATAACAAGGCTCCCAGTTCTCCATGGCCTGTCCTGCCTTTCTGGATTTTACACATTTTTCAGATGGCCCTTTTGACCGGGGGGAAGTGAGACTTCATTGTAGTGCAGATTTCTTTGCAAGCTTGCTTGGTTGGCCAAAAAGGGCGTATGCGTTTTTTCCTGAATATATTCAGGAAAAAACGCATACGCCCTTTTTGGCCAAGTGCATCATTGTGGACGTCCTGCCTCTTTTCCTATGCTTTAAATGCAATTCCACTCTACGTCCCGATATCGGTTTCCTGCAATTCTGCCCAACTTTCAAGTCCTCTTGGCAGCCTTACTTCAGTATATTTTTGGACGATAGCTGTCATTTATAACTCTGCAGGTTTGTGAATTACAGTGCCCCTGAGCTCCTTTCTTCAACTCGCTTTCTTGTGAGCTGGCCGCAACACTGCAGGATTGCTTCAGGCCCTAATCTGGTTCCGGCATGGCACGCTGAGCCTTTGGTGAATTCCTCGTCCTGGCGGGAAATGAGAGTTAAACTTGCCCGTCCAGACACCTCCAGCTAGTCTGTCATTGGTCCTCCCTATTCCTGTTCATCTTCCCCAGAAATTGCAAACTGGGCCAAACAGGAGGTTAAAGGCACTGACTCTCCATGTCGGGAGAGTGTTAGTAAAGCATCTGGAATGTTGCACCCAAGTACCAGGGGACGAAAACTGAGACATATTTGAACACGTCTCCTGATCACACGGTTGATCATACTCTGGGTTCCACATGCATGTTTCAGCTGAAGGAAGAATCCCTTAAACCTGGAGAGTTGAGACCCGTGGAATGGGTACCATGCAATATGACTTCAAAGGGTCTTCATTTGCTCACCGGACCTCTCCAATCCTATCACTGCTGCGTTTATGCCCCTGTACACATGCTTGATTCTCTTTCAGAGACATAGCAATCCATAGGTTTTAAGATACTTACTAGTCAGCTACATTCTTAGGCGTTTAATATGGGGTGTTGAGTCCATTTCGTTGAGCAAGGAGTAGCTCTTGCCTATTACATATTTGGCTTAAGGAACTTTATCTGTGCTCATTTCAGTCTCTGGTTTTATGCAGCACCCCAACTCACCTTTCCCCTTAAGCAAGCATAAGTTGGTTTTCTAAATTTGAGACCCTGTTCTGTTTTGTAATTCAGTTCCTGTGTAGCCAAGTTTATATTCCATGTATTAGTGATATCTTATGATGTTTCTTTTTCTGTGTGACTTATTTCAGTTAGAATCATCATACCTGAATCCACTCATTATGCTGCTACGGGCCTGATGAAATAGATTTCTTTGCTGAGTGATATTGCATTGTACGTAAGTACCACAACTTCTTTATCTATTTTTCGCTTTCTGCGATATTGAACTTGTACTGTAAACGAGGTTCTTGTAAACAGAGCCGTCCCAAACTTTGGGGTGGCTGTGTCTTTTTGATTTTAATTTCCCTAAGCTATAGGACCATAAGTGGAATTGACCTAGGCTCAGTTGCCTTGTTTTTTAGATGTTTCAGGAAACACCATACACTTCTCCCAAGTGGCTGTTGGCCATTTACATCCCGCCCATCAGCATAACAAGGCTCCCAGTTCTCCATGGCCTGTCCTGCCTTTCTGGATTTTACACATTTTTCAGATGGCCCTTTTGACCGGGGGGAAGTGAGACTTCATTGTAGTGCAGATTTCCTTTGCAAGCTTGCTTGGTTGGCCAAAAAGGGCGTATGCGTTTTTTCCTGAATATATTCAGGAAAAAACGCATACGCCCTTTTTGGCCAAGTGCATCATTGTGGACGTCCTGCCTCTTTTCCTATGCTTTAAATGCAATTCCACTCTACGTCCCGATATCGGTTTCCTGCAATTCTGCCCAACTTTCAAGTCCTCTTGGCAGCCTTACTTCAGTATATTTTTGGACGATAGCTGTCATTTATAACTCTGCAGGTTTGTGAATTACAGTGCCCCTGAGCTCCTTTCTTCAACTCGCTTTCTTGTGAGCTGGCCGCAACACTGCAGGATTGCTTCAGGCCCTAATCTGGTTCCGGCATGGCACGCTGAGCCTTTGGTGAATTCCTCGTCCTGGCGGGAAATGAGAGTTAAACTTGCCCGTCCAGACACCTCCAGCTAGTCTCTCATTGCTCCTCCCTATTCCTGTTCATCTTCCCCAGAAATTGCAAACTGGGCCAAACAGGAGGTTAAAGGCACTGACTCTCCAAGTCGGGAGAGTGTTAGTAAAGCGTCTGGAATGTTGCACCCGAGTACCAGGGGACGAAAACTGAGACATATTTGAACACGTCTTCTGATCACACGGTTGATCATACTCTGGGTTCCACATGCATGTTTCAGCTGAAGGAAGAATCCCTTAAACCTGGAGAGTTGAGACCCGTGGAATGGGTACCATGCAATATGACTTCAAAGGGTCTTCATTTGCTCACCGAACCTCTCCAATCCTATCACTGCTGCGTTTATGCCCCTGTACACCTGCTGGATTCTCTTTTGGAAACATAGCGATCCATAGGTTTTAAGATACTTACTACTCAGGTACATTCTTAGGTGTTTAATATGGGGTTTGAGTCCATTTCGTTGAGCAAGGAGTAGCTCTTGTCTATTCCATATTTGGCTTAAGGAACTTTATCTGTGCTCATTTCAATCTCTGGTTTTATGCAGCACCCCAACTCACCTTTCCCCTTAAGCAAGCATAAGTTGGTTTTGTAAATTTGAGACCCTGTTCTGTTTTGTAATCCAGTTCCTGTGTAGCCAAGTTTACATTCCGTGTATTAGTGATATCTTATGATGTTTCTTTTTCTGTGTGACTTATTTCAGATAGAATGATCAAACCGGTATCCACTTTATGCTGCTACGGGCCTGATGACATAGATTTCATTGCTGAGTGATATTGCATTGTACGTAAGTACCAAAACTTCTTTATCCATTTTTCACTTTCTGCGATATTGAACTTGTCCCGTAAATGAGGTTCTTGTAAACAGAGCCGTCCCAAACTTTGGGGTGGCTGTGTCTTTTTGATTTTAATTTCCCTAAGCTATAGGACCATAAGTGGAAGTGCCCTAGGCTCTGTTGCTTTGTTTCTTAGATGTTTCAGGAAACACCATACACTTCTCCCAAGTGGCTGTTGGCAATTTACATCCCGCCCATCAGCATAACAAGGCTCCCAGTTCTACATGGCCTGTCCTGCCTTTCTGGATTTTACACTTTTTTCAGATGGCCCTTTTGACCGGGGAGAAGTGAGACTTCATTGTAGTGCAGATTTCCTTTGCAAGCTTGTTTGGTTGGCCAAAAAGGGCGTATGCGTTTTTTCCTGAATATATTCAGGAAAAAACGCATACGCCCTCTTTGGCCAAGTGCATCATTGTCGACGTTCTGCCTCTTTTCCTATGCTTTAAATGCAATTCCAGTCTACCTCCTGAAATCGGTTTCCTGCAATTCGCCCCGCTTTCAAGTCCTCTTGGCAGCCTTACTTCAGTATATTTTTGGACGATAGCTGTCATTTATAACTCTGCAGGTTTGTGAATCACAGTGCCCCTGAGCTCCTTTCTTCAACTCGCTTTCTTGTGAGCTGGCCGCAACACCACAGGATTGCTTCAGGCCCTAAACTGGTTCTGGCACGGCATGCTGAGCCTTTGGTTAATTCCTCTTCCTGGTGGGAAATGAGAGTTAAATTTGCCCGTCCAGACACCTCCAGCTAGTCTCTCATTGTTTCTCGCTATTCCTGTTCATCTTCCGCAGAAATTGCAAACTGGGCCAAACAGGAGGTTAAAGGCACTGACTCTCCAAGTCGGGAGAGTGTTAGTAAAGCGTCTGGAATGTTGCACCCGAGTACCAGGGGAAGAGAACTGAGACATATTGGAACACGTCTCCCGATCACATGGTTGATCATACTCTGGGTTCCACATGAATGCTTTAGCTGAAGGAAGAATCCCTTAAACCTGGAGAGTTGAAACCCGTGGAATGGGTACCATGCAATATGATTTTAAATGGTCTTCATTTGCTCACCAAACCTCTCCAATCCTATTACTGCTGTGTTTATGCCCCTGTACACACGCTTGATTCTCTTTCGGAGACATAGTGATCCATAGGTTTTAAGATACTTACTAGTCAGCTACATTCTTAGGCGTTTAATATGGGGTGTTGAGTCCATTTCGTTGAGCAAGGAGTAGCTCTTGTCTATTACATATTTGGCTTCAGGAACTTTATCTGTGCTCATTTCAATCTCTGGTTTTATGTAGCACCCCAACTCACCTTTCCCCTTAAGCAAGCATAAGTTGGTTTTCTAAATTTAAGACCATGTTCTGTTTTGTAATCCAGTTCCTGTGTAGCCAAGTTTACATTCCGTGTATTAGTGATATCTTATGATGTTTCTTTTTCTGTGTGACTTATTTCAGTTAGAATCATCATACCTGAATCCACTCATTATGCTGCTACGGGCCTGATGACATAGATTTCATTGTTGAGTGATATTGCATTGTACGTAAGTACCAAAACTTCTTTATCCATTTTTCACTTTCTGCGATATTGAACTAGTCCCGTAAACGAGTTTCTTCTAAACAGAGCTGTCCCAAACTTAGGGGTGGCTGTGTCTTTTTGATTTTAATTTCCCTAAGCTATAGGGCCGTAAGTGGAAGTGCCCTAGGCTCTGTTGCTTTGTTTTTTAGATGTTTCAGGAAACACCATACACTTCTCCCTAGTGGCTGTTGGCAATATACATCCCGCCCATCAGCAAAACAAGGCTCCCAGTTCTCCATGGCCTGTCCTGCCTTTCTGGATTTTACACTTTTTTCAGATGGCCCTTTTGGCCGGGGGGAAGTGAGACTTCATTTTAGTGCAGATTTCCTTTGCAAGCTTGCTTGGTTGGCCAAAAAGGGCGTATGCGTTTTTTCCTGAATATATTCAGGAAAAAACGCATACGCCCTTTTTGGCCAAGTGCATCATTGTGGACGTTCTGCCTCTTTTCCTATGCTTTAAATGCAATTCCAGTCTACCTCCCGATATCGGTTTCCTGCAATTCTGCCCAACTTTCAAGTCCTCTTGGCAGCCTTACTTCAGTATATTTTTGGACGATAGCTGTCATTTATAACTCTGCAGGTTTGTGAATTACAGTGCCCCTGAGCTCCTTTCTTCAACTCGCTTTCTTGTGAGCTGGCCGCAACACTGCAGGATTGCTTCAGGCCCTAATCTGGTTCCGGCATGGCACGCTGAGCCTTTGGTGAATTCCTCGTCCTGGCGGGAAATGAGAGTTAAACTTGCCCGTCCAGACACCTCCAGCTAGTCTCTCATTGGTCCTCCCTATTCCTGTTCATCTTCCCCAGAAATTGCAAACTGGGCCAAACAGGAGGTTAAAGGCACTGACTCTCCAAGTCGGGAGAGTGTTAGTAAAGCGTCTGGAATGTTGCACCCGAGTACCAGGGGACGAAAACTGAGACATATTTGAACACGTCTTCTGATCACACGGTTGATCATACTCTGGGTTCCACATGCATGTTTCAGCTGAAGGAAGAATCCCTTAAACCTGGAGAGTTGAGACCCGTGGAATGGGTACCATGCAATATGACTTCAAAGGGTCTTCATTTGCTCACCGAACCTCTCCAATCCTATCACTGCTGCGTTTATGCCCCTGTACACCTGCTGGATTCTCTTTTGGAAACATAGCGATCCATAGGTTTTAAGATACTTACTAGTCAGGTACATTCTTAGGTGTTTAATATGGGGTTTGAGTCCATTTCGTTGAGCAAGGAGTAGCTCTTGTCTATTCCATATTTGGCTTAAGGAACTTTATCTGTGCTCATTTCAATCTCTGGTTTTATGCAGCACCCCAACTCACCTTTCCCCTTAAGCAAGCATAAGTTGGTTTTCTAAATTTGAGACCCTGTTCTCTTTTGTAATCCAGTTCCTGTGTAGCCAAGTTTACATTCCGTGTATTAGTGATATCTTATGATGTTTCTTTTTCTGTGTGACTTATTTCAGATAGAATGATCAAACCGGTATCCACTTTATGCTGCTACGGGCCTGATGACATAGATTTCATTGCTGAGTGATATTGCATTGTACGTAAGTACCAAAACTTCTTTATCCATTTTTCACTTTCTGCGATATTGAACTTGTCCCGTAAATGAGGTTCTTGTAAACAGAGCCGTCCCAAACTTTGGGGTGGCTGTGTCTTTTTGATTTTAATTTCGCTAAGCTATAGGACCATAAGTGGAAGTGCCCTAGGCTCTGTTGCTTTGTTTCTTAGATGTTTCAGGAAACACCATACACTTCTCCCAAGTGGCTGTTGGCAATTTACATCCCGCCCATCAGCATAACAAGGCTCCCAGTTCTACATGGCCTGTCCTGCCTTTCTGGATTTTACACTTTTTTCAGATGGCCCTTTTGACCGGGGGGAAGTGAGACTTCATTGTAGTGCAGATTTCCTTTGCAAGCTTGCTTGGTTGGCCAAAAAGGGCGTATGCGTTTTTTCCTGAATATATTCAGGAAAAAACGCATACGCCCTCTTTGGCCAAGTGCATCATTGTCGACGTTCTGCCTCTTTTCCTATGCTTTAAATGCAATTCCTGTCTACCTCCTGAAATCGGTTTCCTGCAATTCGCCCCGCTTTCAAGTCCTCTTGGCAGCCTTACTTCAGTATATTTTTGGACGATAGCTGTCATTTATAACTCTGCAGGTTTGTGAATCACAGTGCCCCTGAGCTCCTTTCTTCAACTCGCTTTCTTGTGAGCTGGCCGCAACACCGTAGGATTGCTTCAGGCCCTAATCTTGTTCTGGCACGGCATGCTGAGCCTTTGGTTAATTCCTCTTCCTGGTGGGAAATGAGAGTTAAATTTGCCCGTCCAGACACCTCCAGCTAGTCTCTCATTGTTTCTCGCTATTCCTGTTCATCTTCCGCAGAAATTGCAAACTGGGCCAAACAGGAGGTTAAAGGCACTGACTCTCCAAGTCGGGAGAGTGTTAGTAAAGCGTCTGGAATGTTGCACCCGAGTACCAGGGGAAGAGAACTGAGACATATTGGAACACGTCTCCCGATCACATGGTTGATCATACTCTGGGTTCCACATGAATGCTTTAGCTGAAGGAAGAATCCCTTAAACCTGGAGAGTTGAAACCCGTGGAATGGGTACCATGCAATATGATTTTAAATGGTCTTCATTTGCTCACCAAACCTCTCCAATCCTATCACTGCTGTGTTTATGCCCCTGTACACACGCTTGATTCTCTTTCGGAGACATAGTGATCCATAGGTTTTAAGATACTTACTAGTCAGCTACATTCTTAGGCGTTTAATATGGGGTGTTGAGTCCATTTCGTTGAGCAAGGAGTAGCTCTTGTCTATTACATATTTGGCTTCAGGAACTTTATCTGTGCTCATTTCAATCTCTGGTTTTATGCAGCACCCCAACTCACCTTTCCCCTTAAGCAAGCATAAGTTGGTTTTCTAAATTTAAGACCATGTTCTGTTTTGTAATCCAGTTCCTGTGTAGCCAAGTTTACATTCCGTGTATTAGTGATATCTTATGATGTTTCTTTTTCTGTGTGACTTATTTCAGTTAGAATCATCATACCTGAATCCACTCATTATGCTGCTACGGGCCTGATGACATAGATTTCATTGTTGAGTGATATTGCATTGTACGTAAGTACCAAAACTTCTTTATCCATTTTTCACTTTCTGCGATATTGAACTAGTCCCGTAAACGAGTTTCTTCTAAACAGAGCTGTCCCAAACTTAGGGGTGGCTGTGTCTTTTTGATTTTAATTTCCCTAAGCTATAGGGCCATAAGTGGAAGTGCCCTAGGCTCTGTTGCTTTGTTTTTTAGATGTTTCAGGAAACACCATACACTTCTCCCTAGTGGCTGTTGGCAATATACATCCCGCCCATCAGCAAAACAAGGCTCCCAGTTCTCCATGGCCTGTCCTGCCTTTCTGGATTTTACACTTTTTTCAGATGGCCCTTTTGGCCGGGGGGAAGTGAGACTTCATTTTAGTGCAGATTTCCTTTGCAAGCTTGCTTGGTTGGCCAAAAAGTGCGTATGCGTTTTTTCCTGAATATATTCAGGAAAAAACGCATACGCCCTTTTTGGCCAAGTGCATCATTGTGGACGTTCTGCCTCTTTTCCTATGCTTTAAATGCAATTCCAGTCTACCTCCCGATATCGCTTTCCTGCAATTCTGCCCAACTTTCAAGTCCTCTTGGCAGCCTTACTTCAGTATATTTTTGGACGATAGCTGTCATTTATAACTCTGCAGGTTTGTGAATTACAGTGCCCCTGAGCTCCTTTCTTCAACTCGCTTTCTTGTGAGCTGCCCGCAAAACCGCAGGATTGCTTCAGACCCTAATCTGGTTCCGGCATGGCACGCTGAGCCTTTGGTTAATTGCTCTTCTTGGTGGGAAATGAGAGTTAAATTTGCCCTTCCAGACATCTCCCGCTAGTCTCTCATTGTTTCTCGCTATTCCTGTTCATCTTCCGCAGAAATTGCAAACTGGGCCAAACAGGAGGTTAAAGGCACTGACTCTCCAAGTCGGGAGAGTGTTAGTAAAGCGTCTGGAATGATGCACCGGAGAACCAGGGGATGAAAACTGAGACATATTTGAACACGTCTCCTGATCACACGGTTGATCATACTCTGGGTTCCACATGCATGTTTCAGCTGAAGGAAGAATCCCTTAAACCTGGAGAGTTGAGACCCGTGGAATGGGTACCATGCAATATGACTTCAAAGGGTCTTCATTTGCTCACCGAACCTCTCCAATCCTATCACTGCTGCGTTTATGCCCCTGTACACACGCTTGATTCTCTTTCGGAGACATAGCGATCCATGGCTTTTAAGATACTTACTAGTCAGGTACATTCTTAGGCGTTTAATATGGGGTGTTGAGTCCATTTCGTTGAGCAAGGAGTAGCTCTTGTCTATTCCATATTTGGCTTAAGGAACTTTATCTGTGCTCATTTCAATCTCTGGTTTTATGCAGCTCCCCAACTCAGCTTTCCCCTTAAGCAAGCATAAGTTGGTTTTCTAAATTTGAGACCCTGTTCTGTTTTGTAATTCAGTTCCTGTGTAGCCAAGTTTACATTCCGTGTATTAGTGATATCTTATGATGTTTCTTTTTCTGTGTGACTTATTTCAGTTAGAATCATCATACCTGAATCCACTCATTATGCTGCTAAGGGCCTGATGACATCGATTTCATTGTTGAGTGATATTGCATTGTACGTAAGTACCAAAACTTCTTTATCCATTTTTCACTTTCTGCGATATTGAACTAGTCCCGTAAACGAGTTTCTTCTAAACAGAGCTGTCCCAAACTTAGGGGTGGCTGTGTCTTTTTGATTTTAATTTCCCTAAGCTATAGGGCCATAAGTGGAAGTGCCCTAGGCTCTGTTGCTTTGTTTTTTAGATGTTTCAGGAAATACCATACACTTCTCCCTAGTGGCTGTTGGCAATATACATCCCGCCCATCAGCAAAACAAGGCTCCCAGTTCTCCATGGCCTGTCCTGCCTTTCTGGATTTTACACTTTTTTCAGATGGCCCTTTTGGCCGGGGGGAAGTGAGACTTCATTTTAGTGCAGATTTCCTTTGCAAGCTTGCTTGGTTGGCCAAAAAGGGCGTATGCGTTTTTTCCTGAATATATTCAGGAAAAAACGCATACGCCCTTTTTGGCCAAGTGCATCATTGTGGACGTTCTGCCTCTTTTCCTATGCTTTAAATGCAATTCCAGTCTACCTCCCGATATCGGTTTCCTGCAATTCTGCCCAACTTTCAAGTCCTCTTGGCAGCCTTACTTCAGTATATTTTTGGACGATAGCTGTCATTTATAACTCTGCAGGTTTGTGAATTACAGTGCCCCTGAGCTCCTTTCTTCAACTCGCTTTCTTGTGAGCTGGCCGCAACACTGCAGGATTGCTTCAGGCCCTAATCTGGTTCCGGCATGGCACGCTGAGCCTTTGGTGAATTCCTCGTCCTGGCGGGAAATGAGAGTTAAACTTGCCCGTCCAGACACCTCCAGCTAGTCTCTCATTGGTCCTCCCTATTCCTGTTCATCTTCCCCAGAAATTGCAAACTGGGCCAAACAGGAGGTTAAAGGCACTGACTCTCCAAGTCGGGAGAGTGTTAGTAAAGCGTCTGGAATGTTGCACCCGAGTACCAGGGGACGAAAACTGAGACATATTTGAACACGTCTTCTGATCACACGGTTGATCATACTCTGGGTTCCACATGCATGTTTCAGCTGAAGGAAGAATCCCTTAAACCTGGAGAGTTGAGACCCGTGGAATGGGTACCATGCAATATGACTTCAAAGGGTCTTCATTTGCTCACCGAACCTCTCCAATCCTATCACTGCTGCGTTTATGCCCCTGTACACCTGCTGGATTCTCTTTTGGAAACATAGCGATCCATAGGTTTTAAGATACTTACTAGTCAGGTACATTCTTAGGTGTTTAATATGGGGTTTGAGTCCATTTCGTTGAGCAAGGAGTAGCTCTTGTCTATTCCATATTTGGCTTAAGGAACTTTATCTGTGCTCATTTCAATCTCTGGTTTTATGCAGCACCCCAACTCACCTTTCCCCTTAAGCAAGCATAAGTTGGTTTTCTAAATTTGAGACACTGTTCTCTTTTGTAATCCAGTTCCTGTGTAGCCAAGTTTACATTCCGTGTATTAGTGATATCTTATGATGTTTCTTTTTCTGTGTGACTTATTTCAGATAGAATGATCAAACCGGTATCCACTTTATGCTGCTACGGGCCTGATGACATAGATTTCATTGCTGAGTGATATTGCATTGTACGTAAGTACCAAAACTTCTTTATCCATTTTTCACTTTCTGCGATATTGAACTTGTCCCGTAAATGAGGTTCTTGTAAACAGAGCCGTCCCAAACTTTGGGGTGGCTGTGTCTTTTTGATTTTAATTTCCCTAAGCTATAGGACCATAAGTGGAAGTGCCCTAGGCTCTGTTGCTTTGTTTCTTAGATGTTTCAGGAAACACCATACACTTCTCCCAAGTGGCTGTTGGCAATTTACATCCCGCCCATCAGCATAACAAGGCTCCCAGTTCTACATGGCCTGTCCTGCCTTTCTGGATTTTACACTTTTTTCAGATGGCCCTTTTGACCGGGGGGAAGTGAGACTTCATTGTAGTGCAGATTTCCTTTGCAAGCTTGCTTGGTTGGCCAAAAAGGGCGTATGCGTTTTTTCCTGAATATATTCAGGAAAAAACGCATACGCCCTCTTTGGCCAAGTGCATCATTGTCGACGTTCTGCCTCTTTTCCTATGCTTTAAATGCAATTCCTGTCTACCTCCTGAAATCGGTTTCCTGCAATTCGCCCCGCTTTCAAGTCCTCTTGGCAGCCTTACTTCAGTATATTTTTGGACGATAGCTGTCATTTATAACTCTGCAGGTTTGTGAATCACAGTGCCCCTGAGCTCCTTTCTTCAACTCGCTTTCTTGTGAGCTGGCCGCAACACCGCAGGATTGCTTCAGGCCCTAATCTTGTTCTGGCACGGCATGCTGAGCCTTTGGTTAATTCCTCTTCCTGGTGGGAAATGAGAGTTAAATTTGCCCGTCCAGACACCTCCAGCTAGTCTCTCATTGTTTCTCGCTATTCCTGTTCATCTTCCGCAGAAATTGCAAACTGGGCCAAACAGGAGGTTAAAGGCACTGACTCTCCAAGTCGGGAGAGTGTTAGTAAAGCGTCTGGAATGTTGCACCCGAGTACCAGGGGAAGAGAACTGAGACATATTGGAACACGTCTCCCGATCACATGGTTGATCATACTCTGGGTTCCACATGAATGCTTTAGCTGAAGGAAGAATCCCTTAAACCTGGAGAGTTGAAACCCGTGGAATGGGTACCATGCAATATGATTTTAAATGGTCTTCATTTGCTCACCAAACCTCTCCAATCCTATCACTGCTGTGTTTATGCCCCTGTACACACGCTTGATTCTCTTTCGGAGACATAGTGATCCATAGGTTTTAAGATACTTACTAGTCAGCTACATTCTTAGGCGTTTAATATGGGGTGTTGAGTCCATTTCGTTGAGCAAGGAGTAGCTCTTGTCTATTACATATTTGGCTTCAGGAACTTTATCTGTGCTCATTTCAATCTCTGGTTTTATGCAGCACCCCAACTCACCTTTCCCCTTAAGCAAGCATAAGTTGGTTTTCTAAATTTAAGACCATGTTCTGTTTTGTAATCCAGTTCCTGTGTAGCCAAGTTTACATTCCGTGTATTAGTGATATCTTATGATGTTTCTTTTTCTGTGTGACTTATTTCAGTTAGAATCATCATACCTGAATCCACTCATTATGCTGCTACGGGCCTGATGACATAGATTTCATTGTTGAGTGATATTGCATTGTACGTAAGTACCAAAACTTCTTTATCCATTTTTCACTTTCTGCGATATTGAACTAGTCCCGTAAACGAGTTTCTTCTAAACAGAGCTGTCCCAAACTTAGGGGTGGCTGTGTCTTTTTGATTTTAATTTCCCTAAGCTATAGGGCCATAAGTGGAAGTGCCCTAGGCTCTGTTGCTTTGTTTTTTAGATGTTTCAGGAAACACCATACACTTCTCCCTAGTGGCTGTTGGCAATATACATCCCGCCCATCAGCAAAACAAGGCTCCCAGTTCTCCATGGCCTGTCCTGCCTTTCTGGATTTTACACTTTTTTCAGATGGCCCTTTTGGCCGGGGGGAAGTGAGACTTCATTTTAGTGCAGATTTCCTTTGCAAGCTTGCTTGGTTGGCCAAAAAGTGCGTATGCGTTTTTTCCTGAATATATTCAGGAAAAAACGCATACGCCCTTTTTGGCCAAGTGCATCATTGTGGACGTTCTGCCTCTTTTCCTATGCTTTAAATGCAATTCCAGTCTACCTCCCGATATCGCTTTCCTGCAATTCTGCCCAACTTTCAAGTCCTCTTGGCAGCCTTACTTCAGTATATTTTTGGACGATAGCTGTCATTTATAACTCTGCAGGTTTGTGAATTACAGTGCCCCTGAGCTCCTTTCTTCAACTCGCTTTCTTGTGAGCTGCCCGCAAAACCGCAGGATTGCTTCAGACCCTAATCTGGTTCCGGCATGGCACGCTGAGCCTTTGGTTAATTGCTCTTCTTGGTGGGAAATGAGAGTTAAATTTGCCCTTCCAGACACCTCCCGCTAGTCTCTCATTGTTTCTCGCTATTCCTGTTCATCTTCCGCAGAAATTGCAAACTGGGCCAAACAGGAGGTTAAAGGCACTGACTCTCCAAGTCGGGAGAGTGTTAGTAAAGCGTCTGGAATGATGCACCGGAGAACCAGGGGATGAAAACTGAGACATATTTGAACACGTCTCCTGATCACACGGTTGATCATACTCTGGGTTCCACATGCATGTTTCAGCTGAAGGAAGAATCCCTTAAACCTGGAGAGTTGAGACCCGTGGAATGGGTACCATGCAATATGACTTCAAAGGGTCTTCATTTGCTCAACGAACCTCTCCAATCCTATCACTGCTGCGTTTATGCCCCTGTACACACGCTTGATTCTCTTTCGGAGACAGAGCGATCCATGGCTTTTAAGATACTTACTAGTCAGGTACATTCTTAGGCGTTTAATATGGGGTGTTGAGTCCATTTCGTTGAGCAAGGAGTAGCTCTTGTCTATTCCATATTTGGCTTAAGGAACTTTATCTGTGCTCATTTCAATCTCTGGTTTTATGCAGCTCCCCAACTCAGCTTTCCCCTTAAGCAAGCATAAGTTGGTTTTCTAAATTTGAGACCCTGTTCTGTTTTGTAATTCAGTTCCTGTGTAGCCAAGTTTACATTCCGTGTATTAGTGATATCTTATGATGTTTCTTTTTCTGTGTGACTTATTTCAGTTAGAATCATCATACCTGAATCCACTCATTATGCTGCTAAGGGCCTGATGACATCGATTTCATTGTTGAGTGATATTGCATTGTACGTAAGTACCAAAACTTCTTTATCCATTTTTCACTTTCTGCGATATTGAACTAGTCCCGTAAACGAGTTTCTTCTAAACAGAGCTGTCCCAAACTTAGGGGTGGCTGTGTCTTTTTGATTTTAATTTCCCTAAGCTATAGGGCCATAAGTGGAAGTGCCCTAGGCTCTGTTGCTTTGTTTTTTAGATGTTTCAGGAAATACCATACACTTCTCCCTAGTGGCTGTTGGCAATATACATCCCGCCCATCAGCAAAACAAGGCTCCCAGTTCTCCATGGCCTGTCCTGCCTTTCTGGATTTTACACTTTTTTCAGATGGCCCTTTTGGCCGGGGGGAAGTGAGACTTCATTTTAGTGCAGATTTCCTTTGCAAGCTTGCTTGGTTGGCCAAAAAGGGCGTATGCGTTTTTTCCTGAATATATTCAGGAAAAAACGCATACGCCCTTTTTGGCCAAGTGCATCATTGTGGACGTTCTGCCTCTTTTCCTATGCTTTAAATGCAATTCCAGTCTACCTCCCGATATCGGTTTCCTGCAATTCTGCCCAACTTTCAAGTCCTCTTGGCAGCCTTACTTCAGTATATTTTTGGACGATAGCTGTCATTTATAACTCTGCAGGTTTGTGAATTACAGTGCCCCTGAGCTCCTTTCTTCAACTCGCTTTCTTGTGAGCTGGCCGCAACACTGCAGGATTGCTTCAGGCCCTAATCTGGTTCCGGCATGGCACGCTGAGCCTTTGGTGAATTCCTCGTCCTGGCGGGAAATGAGAGTTAAACTTGCCCGTCCAGACACCTCCAGCTAGTCTCTCATTGGTCCTCCCTATTCCTGTTCATCTTCCCCAGAAATTGCAAACTGGGCCAAACAGGAGGTTAAAGGCACTGACTCTCCAAGTCGGGAGAGTGTTAGTAAAGCGTCTGGAATGTTGCACCCGAGTACCAGGGGACGAAAACTGAGACATATTTGAACACGTCTTCTGATCACACGGTTGATCATACTCTGGGTTCCACATGCATGTTTCAGCTGAAGGAAGAATCCCTTAAACCTGGAGAGTTGAGACCCGTGGAATGGGTACCATGCAATATGACTTCAAAGGGTCTTCATTTGCTCACCGAACCTCTCCAATCCTATCACTGCTGCGTTTATGCCCCTGTACACCTGCTGGATTCTCTTTTGGAAACATAGCGATCCATAGGTTTTAAGATACTTACTAGTCAGGTACATTCTTAGGTGTTTAATATGGGGTTTGAGTCCATTTCGTTGAGCAAGGAGTAGCTCTTGTCTATTCCATATTTGGCTTAAGGAACTTTATCTGTGCTCATTTCAATCTCTGGTTTTATGCAGCACCCCAACTCACCTTTCCCCTTAAGCAAGCATAAGTTGGTTTTCTAAATTTGAGACACTGTTCTCTTTTGTAATCCAGTTCCTGTGTAGCCAAGTTTACATTCCGTGTATTAGTGATATCTTATGATGTTTCTTTTTCTGTGTGACTTATTTCAGATAGAATGATCAAACCGGTATCCACTTTATGCTGCTACGGGCCTGATGACATAGATTTCATTGCTGAGTGATATTGCATTGTACGTAAGTACCAAAACTTCTTTATCCATTTTTCACTTTCTGCGATATTGAACTTGTCCCGTAAATGAGGTTCTTGTAAACAGAGCCGTCCAAAACTTTGGGGTGGCTGTGTCTTTTTGATTTTAATTTCCCTAAGCTATAGGACCATAAGTGGAAGTGCCCTAGGCTCTGTTGCTTTGTTTCTTAGATGTTTCAGGAAACACCATACACTTCTCCCAAGTGGCTGTTGGCAATTTACATCCCGCCCATCAGCATAACAAGGCTCCCAGTTCTACATGGCCTGTCCTGCCTTTCTGGATTTTACACTTTTTTCAGATGGCCCTTTTGACCGGGGGGAAGTGAGACTTCATTGTAGTGCAGATTTCCTTTGCAAGCTTGCTTGGTTGGCCAAAAAGGGCGTATGCGTTTTTTCCTGAATATATTCAGGAAAAAACGCATACGCCCTCTTTGGCCAAGTGCATCATTGTCGACGTTCTGCCTCTTTTCCTATGCTTTAAATGCAATTCCAGTCTACCTCCTGAAATCGGTTTCCTGCAATTCGCCCCGCTTTCAAGTCCTCTTGGCAGCCTTACTTCAGTATATTTTTGGACGATAGCTGTCATTTATAACTCTGCAGGTTTGTGAATCACAGTGCCCCTGAGCTCCTTTCTTCAACTCGCTTTCTTGTGAGCTGGCCGCAACACCGCAGGATTGCTTCAGGCCCTAATCTTGTTCTGGCACGGCATGCTGAGCCTTTGGTTAATTCCTCTTCCTGGTGGGAAATGAGAGTTAAATTTGCCCGTCCAGACACCTCCAGCTAGTCTCTCATTGTTTCTCGCTATTCCTGTTCATCTTCCGCAGAAATTGCAAACTGGGCCAAACAGGAGGTTAAAGGCACTGACTCTCCAAGTCGGGAGAGTGTTAGTAAAGCGTCTGGAATGATGCACCGGAGAACCAGGGGATGAAAACTGAGACATATTTGAACACGTCTCCTGATCACACGGTTGATCATACTCTGGGTTCCACATGCATGTTTCAGCTGAAGGAAGAATCCCTTAAACCTGGAGAGTTGAGACCCGTGGAATGGGTACCATGCAATATGACTTCAAAGGGTCTTCATTTGCTCACCGAACCTCTCCAATCCTATCACTGCTGCGTTTATGCCCCTGTACACACGCTTGATTCTCTTTCGGAGACATAGCGATCCATGGCTTTTAAGATAATTACTAGTCAGGTACATTCTTAGGCGTTTAATATGGGGTGTTGAGTCCATTTCGTTGAGCAAGGAGTAGCTCTTGTCTATTCCATATTTGGCTTAAGGAACTTTATCTGTGCTCATTTCAATCTCTGGTTTTATGCAGCTCCCCAACTCACCTTTCCCCTTAAGCAAGCATAAGTTGGTTTTCTAAATTTGAGACCCTGTTCTGTTTTGTAATTCAGTTCCTGTGTAGCCAAGTTTACATTCCGTGTATTAGTGATATCTTATGATGTTTCTTTTTCTGTGTGACTTATTTCAGTTAGAATCATCATACCTGAATCCACTCATTATGCTGCTACGGGCCTGATGACGTAGATTTCATTGCTGAGTGATATTGCATTTTACGTAAGTACCACAACTTCTTTATCCATATTTTGCTTTCTGCGATATTGAACTTGTACCGTAAACAAGGTTCTTGTAAATAGAGCCGTCCCAAACTTTGGGGTGGCTGTGTCTTTTTGATTTTAATTTCCGTAAGCTATAGGACCATAAGTGGAAGTGCCCTAGGCTCTGTTGCTTTGTTTTTTATATGTTTCAGGAAACACCATACACTTCTCCGCAGTGGCTGTTGGCAATTTACATCCCACCCATCAGCATAACAAGGCTCCCAGTTCTCCATGGCCTGTCCTGCCTTTCTGGATTTTACACTTTTTTCAGATGGCCCTTTTGAACAGGAGGAAGAGAGACTTCATTGTAGTGCAGATTTCCTTTGCAAGCTTGCTTGGTTGGCCAAAAAGGGCGTATGCGTTTTTTCCTGAATATATTCAGGAAAAAACGCATACGCCCTTTTTGGCCAAGTGCATCATTGTTGACGTTCTGCCTCTTTTCTTCTGCTTTAAATGCAATTCCAGTCTAGCTCCCGATATTGGTTTCATGCAATTCTGCCCCGCTTTCAAGTCCTCTTGGCAGCCTTACTTCAGTATATTTTTGGACGATAGCTGTCATTTATAACTCTGCAGGTTTGTGAATTACAGTGCCCCTGAGCTCCTTTCTTCAACTCGCTTTCTTGTGAGCTGGCCGCAACACCGCAGGATTGCTTCAGGCACTAATTTTGTTCTGGCACGGCCCGCTGAGCCTTTGGTTAATTCCTCTTCCTGATGGGAAATGAGAGTTAAATTTGCCCGTCCAGACACCTCCAGCTAGTCTCTCATCGGTTCTCCCTATTCCTGTTCATCTTCCGCAGAAATTGCAAACTGGACCATACAGGAGGTTAAAGGCACTGACTCTCCAAGTTGGGAGAGTGTTAGTAAAGCGTCTGGAATGTTGCACCCGAGTACCAGGGGACGAAAACTGAGACATATTTGAACACGTCTTCTGATCACACGGTTGATCATACTCTGGGTTCCACATGCATGTTTCAGCTGAAGGTAGAATCCCTTAAACCTGGAGAGTTGAGACCCGTGGAATGGGTACCATGCAATATGACTTCAAAGGGTCTTCATTTGCTCACCGAACCTCTCCAATCCTATCACTGCTGCGTTTATGCCCCTGTACACCTGCTGGATTCTCTTTTGGAAACATAGCGATCCAGAGGTTTTAAGATACTTACTAGTCAGGTACATTCTTAGGTGTTTAATATGGGGTTTGAGTCCATTTCGTTGAGCAAGGAGTAGCTCTTGTCTATTCCATATTTGGCTTAAGGAACTTTATCTGTGCTCATTTCAATCTCTGGTTTTATGCAGCACCCCAACTCACCTTTCCCCTTAAGCAAGCATAAGTTGGTTTTCTAAATTTGAGACACTGTTCTCTTTTGTAATCCAGTTCCTGTGTAGCCAAGTTTACATTCCGTGTATTAGTGATATCTTATGATGTTTCTTTTTCTGTGTGACTTATTTCAGTTAGAATCATCATACCTGAATCCACTCATTATGCTGCTATGGGCCTGATGACATAGATTTCATTGCTGAGTGATATTGCATTGTACGTAAGTACCACAACTTCTTTATCCATTTTTCACTTTCTGCGATATTGAACTTGTCCCATAAACGAGTTTCTTGTAAACAGAGCCGTCCCAAACTTAGGGGTGGCTGTGTCTTTTCAATTTTAATTTCCCTAAGCTATAGGACCATAAGTGGAAGTGCCCTAGGCTCTGTTGCTTTGTTTTTTAGATGTTCCAGGAAACAGCATACACTTCTCCCAGGTGGCTGTTGGCAATTTACAACCCGCCTATCAGCATAACAAGGCTCCCAGTTCTCCATGGCCTGTCCTGCCTTTCTGGATTTTACACATTTTTCAGATGGCCCTTTTGACCGGGGGGAAGTGAGACTTCATTGTAGTGCAGATTTCCTTTGCAAGCTTGCTTGGTTGGCCAAAAAGGGCGTATGCGTTTTTTCCTGAATATATTCAGGAAAAAACGCATACGCCCTTTTTGGCCAAGTGCATCATTGTGGACGTCCTGCCTCTTTTCCTATGCTTTAAATGCAATTCCACTCTACGTCCCGATATCGGTTTCCTGCAATTCTGCCCAACTTTCAAGTCCTCTTGGCAGCCTTACTTCAGTATATTTTTGGACGATAGCTGTCATTTATAACTCTGCAGGTTTGTGAATTACAGTGCCCCTGAGCTCCTTTCTTCAACTCGCTTTCTTGTGAGCTGGCCGCAACACTGCAGGATTGCTTCAGGCCCTAATCTGGTTCCGGCATGGCACGCTGAGCCTTTGGTGAATTCCTCGTCCTGGCGGGAAATGAGAGTTAAACTTGCCCGTCCAGACACCTCCAGCTAGTCTGTCATTGGTCCTCCCTATTCCTGTTCATCTTCCCCAGAAATTGCAAACTGGGCCAAATAGGAGGTTAAAGGCACTGACTCTCCATGTCGGGAGAGTGTTAGTAAAGCGTCTGGAATGTTGCACCCGAGTACCAGGGGACGAAAACTGAGACATATTTGAACACGTCTCCTGATCACACGGTTGATCATACTCTGGGTTCCACATGCATGTTTCAGCTGAAGGAAGAATCCCTTAAACCTGGAGAGTTGAGACCCGTGGAATGGTACCATGCAATATGACTTCAAAGGGTCTTCATTTGCTCACCGGACCTCTCCAATCCTATCACTGCTGCGTTTATGCCCCTGTACACATGCTTGATTCTCTTTCAGAGACATAGCAATCCATAGGTTTTAAGATACTTACTAGTCAGCTACATTCTTAGGCGTTTAATATGGGGTGTTGAGTCCATTTCGTTGAGCAAGGAGTAGCTCTTGCCTATTACATATTTGGCTTAAGGAACTTTATCTGTGCTCATTTCAGTCTCTGGTTTTATGCAGCACCCCAACTCACCTTTCCCCTTAAGCAAGCATAAGTTGGTTTTCTAAATTTGAGACCCTGTTCTGTTTTGTAATTCAGTTCCTGTGTAGCCAAGTTTATATTCCGTGTATTAGTGATATCTTATGATGTTTCTTTTTCTGTGTGACTTATTTCAGTTAGAATCATCATACCTGAATCCACTCATTATGCTGCTACGGGCCTGATGAAATAGATTTCTTTGCTGAGTGATATTGCATTGTACGTAAGTACCACAACTTCTTTATCTATTTTTCGCTTTCTGCGATATTGAACTTGTACTGTAAACGAGGTTCTTGTAAACAGAGCCGTCCCAAACTTTGGGGTGGCTGTGTCTTTTTGATTTTAATTTCCCTAAGCTATAGGACCATAAGTGGAATTGACCTAGGCTCAGTTGCCTTGTTTTTTAGATGTTTCAGGAAACACCATACACTTCTCCCCTGTGGCTGTTGGCCATTTACATCCCGCCCATCAGCATAACAAGGCTCCCAGTTCTCCATGGCCTGTCCTGCCTTTCTGGATTTTACACATTTTTCAGATGGCCCTTTTGACCGGGGGGAAGTGAGACTTCATTGTAGTGCAGATTTCCTTTGCAAGCTTGCTTGGTTGGCCAAAAAGGGCGTATGCGTTTTTTCCTGAATATATTCAGGAAAAAACGCATACGCCCTTTTTGGCCAAGTGCATCATTGTGGACGTCCTGCCTCTTTTCCTATGCTTTAAATGCAATTCCACTCTACGTCCCGATATCGGTTTCCTGCAATTCTGCCCAACTTTCAAGTCCTCTTGGCAGCCTTACTTCAGTATATTTTTGGACGATAGCTGTCATTTATAACTCTGCAGGTTTGTGAATTACAGTGCCCCTGAGCTCCTTTCTTCAACTCGCTTTCTTGTGAGCTGGCCGCAACACTGCAGGATTGCTTCAGGCCCTAATCTGGTTCCGGCATGGCACGCTGAGCCTTTGGTGAATTCCTCGTCCTGGCGGGAAATGAGAGTTAAACTTGCCCGTCCAGACACCTCCAGCTAGTCTCTCATTGGTCCTCCCTATTCCTGTTCATCTTCCCCAGAAATTGCAAACTGGGCCAAACAGGAGGTTAAAGGCACTGACTCTCCAAGTCGGGAGAGTGTTAGTAAAGCGTCTGGAATGTTGCACCCGAGTACCAGGGGACGAAAACTGAGACATATTTGAACACGTCTTCTGATCACACGGTTGATCATACTCTGGGTTCCACATGCATGTTTCAGCTGAAGGAAGAATCCCTTAAACCTGGAGAGTTGAGACCCGTGGAATGGGTACCATGCAATATGACTTCAAAGGGTCTTCATTTGCTCACCGAACCTCTCCAATCCTATCACTGCTGCGTTTATGCCCCTGTACACCTGCTGGATTCTCTTTTGGAAACATAGCGATCCATAGGTTTTAAGATACTTACTAGTCAGGTACATTCTTAGGTGTTTAATATGGGGTTTGAGTCCATTTCGTTGAGCAAGGAGTAGCTCTTGTCTATTCCATATTTGGCTTAAGGAACTTTATCTGTGCTCATTTCAATCTCAGGTTTTATGCAGCACCCCAACTCACCTTTCCCCTTAAGCAAGCATAAGTTGGTTTTCTAAATTTGAGACACTGTTCTCTTTTGTAATCCAGTTCCTGTGTAGCCAAGTTTACATTCCGTGTATTAGTGATATCTTATGATGTTTCTTTTTCTGTGTGACTTATTTCAGATAGAATGATCAAACCGGTATCCACTTTATGCTGCTACGGGCCTGATGACATAGATTTCATTGCTGAGTGATATTGCATTGTACGTAAGTACCAAAACTTCTTTATCCATTTTTCACTTTCTGCGATATTGAACTTGTCCCGTAAATGAGGTTCTTGTAAACAGAGCCGTCCCAAACTTTGGGGTGGCTGTGTCTTTTTGATTTTAATTTCCCTAAGCTATAGGACCATAAGTGGAAGTGCCCTAGGCTCTGTTGCTTTGTTTCTTAGATGTTTCAGGAAACACCATACACTTCTCCCAAGTGGCTGTTGGCAATTTACATCCCGCCCATCAGCATAACAAGGCTCCCAGTTCTACATGGCCTGTCCTGCCTTTCTGGATTTTACACTTTTTTCAGATGGCCCTTTTGACCGGGGGGAAGTGAGACTTCATTGTAGTGCAGATTTCCTTTGCAAGCTTGCTTGGTTGGCCAAAAAGGGCGTATGCGTTTTTTCCTGAATATATTCAGGAAAAAACGCATACGCCCTCTTTGGCCAAGTGCATCATTGTCGACGTTCTGCCTCTTTTCCTATGCTTTAAATGCAATTCCAGTCTACCTCCTGAAATCGGTTTCCTGCAATTCGCCCCGCTTTCAAGTCCTCTTGGCAGCCTTACTTCAGTATATTTTTGGACGATAGCTGTCATTTATAACTCTGCAGGTTTGTGAATCACAGTGCCCCTGAGCTCCTTTCTTCAACTCGCTTTCTTGTGAGCTGGCCGCAACACCGCAGGATTGCTTCAGGCCCTAATCTTGTTCTGGCACGGCATGCTGAGCCTTTGGTTAATTCCTCTTCCTGGTGGGAAATGAGAGTTAAATTTGCCCGTCCAGACACCTCCAGCTAGTCTCTCATTGTTTCTCGCTATTCCTGTTCATCTTCCGCAGAAATTGCAAACTGGGCCAAACAGGAGGTTAAAGGCACTGACTCTCCAAGTCGGGAGAGTGTTAGTAAAGCGTCTGGAATGTTGCACCCGAGTACCAGGGGAAGAGAACTGAGACATATTGGAACACGTCTCCCGATCACACGGTTGATCATACTCTGGGTTCCACATGAATGCTTTAGCTGAAGGAAGAATCCCTTAAACCTGGAGAGTTGAAACCCGTGGAATGGGTACCATGCAATATGACTTCAAAGGGTCTTCATTTGCTCACCGAACCTCTCCAATCCTATCACTGCTGTGTTTATGCCCCTGTACACACGCTTGATTCTCTTTCGGAGACATAGTGATCCATAGGTTTTAAGATACTTACTAGTCAGCTACATTCTTAGGCGTTTAATATGGGGTGTTGAGTCCATTTCGTTGAGCAAGGAGTAGCTCTTGTCTATTACATATTTGGCTTCAGGAACTTTATCTGTGCTCATTTCAATCTCTGGTTTTATGCAGCACCCCAACTCACCTTTCCCCTTAAGCAAGCATAAGTTGGTTTTCTAAATTTAAGACCATGTTCTGTTTTGTAATCCAGTTCCTGTGTAGCCAAGTTTACATTCCGTGTATTAGTGATATCTTATGATGTTTCTTTTTCTGTGTGACTTATTTCAGTTAGAATCATCATACCTGAATCCACTCATTATGCTGCTACGGGCCTGATGACATAGATTTCATTGTTGAGTGATATTGCATTGTACGTAAGTACCAAAACTTCTTTATCCATTTTTCACTTTCTGCGATATTGAACTAGTCCCGTAAACGAGTTTCTTCTAAACAGAGCTGTCCCAAACTTAGGGGTGGCTGTGTCTTTTTGATTTTAATTTCCCTAAGCTATAGGGCCATAAGTGGAAGTGCCCTAGGCTCTGTTGCTTTGTTTTTTAGATGTTTCAGGAAACACCATACACTTCTCCCTAGTGGCTGTTGGCAATATACATCCCGCCCATCAGCAAAACAAGGCTCCCAGTTCTCCATGGCCTGTCCTGCCTTTCTGGATTTTACACTTTTTTCAGATGGCCCTTTTGGCCGGGGGGAAGTGAGACTTCATTTTAGTGCAGATTTCCTTTGCAAGCTTGCTTGGTTGGCCAAAAAGGGCGTATGCGTTTTTTCCTGCATATATTCAGGAAAAAACGCATACGCCCTTTTTGGCCAAGTGCATCATTGTGGACGTTCTGCCTCTTTTCCTATGCTTTAAAAGCAATTCCAGTCTACCTCCCGATATCGCTTTCCTGCAATTCTGCCCAACTTTCAAGTCCTCTTGGCAGCCTTACTTCAGTATATTTTTGGACGATAGCTGTCATTTATAACTCTGCAGGTTTGTGAATTACAGTGCCCCTGAGCTCCTTTCTTCAACTCGCTTTCTTGTGAGCTGCCCGCAAAACCGCAGGATTGCTTCAGACCCTAATCTGGTTCCGGCATGGCACGCTGAGCCTTTGGTTAATTGCTCTTCTTGGTGGGAAATGAGAGTTAAATTTGCCCTTCCAGACACCTCCAGCTAGTCTCTCATTGTTTCTCGCTATTCCTGTTCATCTTCCGCAGAAATTGCAAACTGGGCCAAACAGGAGGTTAAAGGCACTGACTCTCCAAGTCGGGAGAGTGTTAGTAAAGCGTCTGGAATGATGCACCGGAGAACCAGGGGATGAAAACTGAGACATATTTGAACACGTCTCCTGATCACACGGTTGATCATACTCTGGGTTCCACATGCATGTTTCAGCTGAAGGAAGAATCCCTTAAACCTGGAGAGTTGAGACCCGTGGAATGGGTACCATGCAATATGACTTCAAAGGGTCTTCATTTGCTCACCGAACCTCTCCAATCCTATCACTGCTGCGTTTATGCCCCTGTACACACGCTTGATTCTCTTTCGGAGACATAGCGATCCATGGCTTTTAAGATACTTACTAGTCAGGTACATTCTTAGGCGTTTAATATGGGGTGTTGAGTCCATTTCGTTGAGCAAGGAGTAGCTCTTGTCTATTCCATATTTGGCTTAAGGAACTTTATCTGTGCTCATTTCAATCTCTGGTTTTATGCAGCTCCCCAACTCACCTTTCCCCTTAAGCAAGCATAAGTTGATTTTCTAAATTTGAGACCCTGTTCTGTTTTGTAATCCAGTTCCTGTGTAGCCAAGTTTACATTCCGTGTATTAGTGATATCTTATGATGTTTCTTTTTCTGTGTGACTTATTTCAGTTAGAATCATCATACCTGAATCCACTCATTATGCTGCTACGGGCCTGATGACATAGATTTCATTGTTGAGTGATATTGCATTGTACGTAAGTACCAAAACTTCTTTATCCATTTTTCACTTTCTGCGATATTGAACTAGTCCCGTAAACGAGTTTCTTCTAAACAGAGCTGTCCCAAACTTAGGGGTGGCTGTGTCTTTTTGATTTTAATTTCCCTAAGCTATAGGGCCATAAGTGGAAGTGCCCTAGGCTCTGTTGCTTTGTTTTTTAGATGTTTCAGGAAACACCATACACTTCTCCCTAGTGGCTGTTGGCAATATACATCCCGCCCATCAGCAAAACAAGGCTCCCAGTTCTCCATGGCCTGTCCTGCCTTTCTGGATTTTACACTTTTTTCAGATGGCCCTTTTGGCCGGGGGGAAGTGAGACTTCATTTTAGTGCAGATTTCCTTTGCAAGCTTGCTTGGTTGGCCAAAAAGGGCGTATGCGTTTTTTCCTGAATATATTCAGGAAAAAACGCATACGCCCTTTTTGGCCAAGTGCATCATTGTGGACGTTCTGCCTCTTTTCCTATGCTTTAAATGCAATTCCAGTCTACCTCCCGATATCGGTTTCCTGCAATTCTGCCCAACTTTCAAGTCCTCTTGGCAGCCTTACTTCAGTATATTTTTGGACGATAGCTGTCATTTATAACTCTGCAGGTTTGTGAATTACAGTGCCCCTGAGCTCCTTTCTTCAACTCGCTTTCTTGTGAGCTGGCCGCAACACTGCAGGATTGCTTCAGGCCCTAATCTGGTTCCGGCATGGCACGCTGAGCCTTTGGTTAATTCCTCTTCCTGATGGGAAATGAGAGTTAAATTTGCCCGTCCAGACACCTCCAGCTAGTCTCTCATCGGTTCTCCCTATTCCTGTTCATCTTCCGCAGAAATTGCAAACTGGACCATACAGGAGGTTAAAGGCACTGACTCTCCAAGTTGGGAGAGTGTTAGTAAAGCGTCTGGAATGTTGCACCCGAGTACCAGGGGACGAGAACTGAGACATATTGGAACACGTCTCCCGATCACACGGTTGATCATACTCTGGGTTCCACATGCATGATTTAGCTGAAGGAAGAATCCCTTAAACCTGGAGAGTTGAGACCCGTGGAATGGGTACCATGCAATATGACTTCACAGGGTCTTCATTTGCTCACCGAACCTCTGCAATCCTATCACTGCTGCGTTTATGCCCCTGTACACATGCTTGATTCTCTTTCGGAGACATAGTGATCCATAGGTTTTAAGATACTTACTAGTCAGGTACATTCTTAGGCGTTTAATATGGGGTGTTGAGTCCATTTCGTTGAGCAAGGAGTAGCTCTTGTCTATTCCATATTTGGCTTAAGGAACTTTATCTGTGCTCATTTCAATCTCTGGTTTTATGCAGCACCCCAACTCACGTTTCCCCTTAAGCAAGCATAAGTTGGTTTTCTAAATTTGAGACCCTGTTCTGTTTTGTAATCCAGTTCCTGTGTAGCCAAGTTTACATTCCGTGTATTAGTGATATCTTATGATGTTTCTTTTTCTGTGTGACTTATTTCAGTTAGAATCATCATACCTGAATCCACTCATTATGCTGCTACGGGCCTGATGACATAGATTTCATTGCTGAGTGATATTGCATTGTACGTAAGTACCACAACTTCTTTATCCATTTTTCACTTTCTGCGATATTGAACTTGTCCCGTAAATGAGGTTCTTGTAAACAGAGCCGTCCCAAACTTTGGGGTGGCTGTGTCTTTTTGATTTTAATTTCCGTAAGCTATAGGACCATAAGTGGAAGTGCCCTAGGCTCTGTTGCTTTGTTTCTTAGATGTTTCAGGAAACACCATACACTTCTCCCAAGTGGCTGTTGTCAATTTACATCCCGCCCATCAGCATAACAAGGCTCCCAGTTCTACATGGCCTGTCCTGCCTTTCTGGATTTTACACTTTTTTCAAATGGCCCTTTTGACCGGGGGGAAGTGAGACTTCATTGTAGTGCAGATTTCCTTTGCAAGCTTGCTTGGTTGGCCAAAAAGGGCGTATGCGTTTTTTCCTGAATATATTCAGGAAAAAACGCATACGCCCTTTTTGGCCAAGTGCATCATTGTCGACGTTCTGCCTCTTTTCCTATGCTTTAAATGCAATTCCAGTCTACCTCCTGAAATCGGTTTCCTGCAATTCTGCCCCGCTTTCAAGTCCTCTTGGCAGCCTTACTTCAGTATATTTTTGGACGATAGCTGTCATTTATAACTCTGCAGGTTTGTGAATTACAGTGCCCCTGAGCTCCTTTCTTCAACTCGCTTTCTTGTGAGCTGGCCGCAACACCGCAGGATTGCTTCAGGCCCTAATCTGGTTCCGGCACGGCACACTGAGCCTTTGGCTAATTCCTCTTCCTGGTGGGAAATGAGAGTTAAATTTGCCCATCCAGACCCCTCCAGCTAGTCTCTCATTGTTTCTCGCTATTCTTGTTCATCTTCCGCAGAAATTGCAAACTGGGCCAAACAGGAGGTTAAAGGCACTGACTCTCCAAGTCGGGAGAGTGTTAGTAAAGCGTCTGGAATGTTGCACCCGAGTACCAGGGGATGAGAACTGAGACATATTGGAACACGTCTCCCGATCACACGGTTGATCATACTGTGGGTTCCACATGCATGCTTTAGCTGAAGGAAGAATCCCTTAAATCTGGAGAGTTGAAACCCGTGGAATGGGTACCATGCAATATGATTTCAAATGGTCTTCATTTGCTCACCAAACCTCTCCAATCCTATCACTGCTGCGTTTATGCCCCTGTACACATGCTTGATTCTCTTTTGGAGACATAGCAATCCATAGGTTTTAAGATACTTACTAGTCAGCTACATTCTTAGGCGTTTAATATGGGGTGTTGAGTCCATTTCGTTGAGCAAGGAGTAGCTCTTGTCTATTACATATTTGGCTTCAGGAACTTTATCTGTGCTTATTTCAATCTCTGGTTTTATGCAGCACCCCAACTCACCTTTCCCCTTAAGCAAGCAGAAGTTGGTTTTCTAAATTTAAGACCATGTTCTGTTTTGTAATCCAGTTCCCGTGTAGCCAAGTTTACATTCCGTGTATTAGTGATATCTTATGATGTTTCTTTTTCTGTGTGACTTATTTCAGTTAGAATCATCATACCTGAATCCACTCATTATGCTGCTACGGGCCTGATGACATAGATTTCATTGTTGAGTGATATTGCATTGTACGTAAGTACCAAAACTTCTTTATCCATTTTTCACTTTCAGCGATATTGAACTTGTCCCGTAAACGAGGTTCTTGTAAGCAGAGCCGTCCCAAACTTTGGGGTGGCTGTGTCTTTTTGATTTTAATTTCCCTAAGCTATAGGACCATAAGTGGAAGTGCCTTAGGCTCTGTTGCTTTGTTTCTTAGATGTTTCAGGAAACACCATACACTTCTCCCAAGTGGCTGTTGGCAATTTACATCCCGCCCATCAGCATAACAAGGCTCCCAGTTCTTCATGGCCTGTCCTGCCTTTCTGGATTTTACACTTTTTTCAGATGGCCCTTTTGACCGGGGGGAAGTGAGACTTCATTGTAGTGCAGATTTCCTTTGCAAGCTTGCTTGGTTGGCCAAAAAGGGTGTATGCGTTTTTTCCTGAATATATTCAGGAAAAAACGCATACGCCCTTTTTGGCCAAGTGCATCATTGTGGAAGTTCTGCCTCTTTTCCTATGCTTTAAATGCAATTCCAGTCTACCTCCTGAAATCGGTTTCCTGCAATTCTGCCCCGCTTTCAAGTCCTCTTGGCAGCCTTACTTCAGTATATTTTTGGACGATAGCTGTCATTTATAACTCTGCAGGTTTGTGAATTACAGTGCCCCTGAGCTCCTTTCTTCAACTCGCTTTCTTGTGAGCTGGCCACAACACCGCAGGATTGCTTCAGGCCCTAATCTGGTTCCGGCACGGCATGCTGAGCCTTTGGTTAATTCCTCTTCCTGGTGGGAAATAAGAGTTAAATTTCCCCGTCCATACACCTCCAGCTAGTCTCTCATTGGTTCTCCCTATTCCTGTTCATCTTCCGCAGAAATTGCAAACTGGGCCAAACAGGAGGTTAAAGGCACTGACTCTCCAAGTCGGGAGAGTGTTAGTAAAGCGTCTGGAATGTTGCACCCGAGTACCAGGGGACGAGAACTGAGACATATTGGAACACGTGTCCTGATCACATGGTTAATCATACTCTGGGTTTCACATGCATGATTTAGCTGAAGGAAGAATCCCTTAAACCTGGAGAGTTGAGACCCGTGGAATGGGTACCATGCAATATGACTTCAAAGGGTCTTCATTTGCTCACCGAACCTCTGCAATCCTATCACTGCTGCGTTTATGCCCCTGTACACACGCTTCATTCTCTTTCGGAGACATAGCGATCCATAGGTTTTAAGATACTTACTAGTCAGGTACATTCTTAGGCGTTTAATATGCGGTTTTGAGTCCATTTCGTTGAGCAAGGAGTAGCTCTTGTCTATTCCGTATTTGGCTTAAGGAAGTTTATCTGTGCTCATTTCAATCTCTGGTTTTATGCAGCACCCCAACTCACGTTTCCCCTTAAGCAAGCAGAAGTTGGTTTTCTAAATTTGAGACCCTGTTCTCTTTTGTAATCCAGTTCCTGTGTAGCCAAGTTTACATTCCGTGTATTAGTGATATCTTATGATGTTTCTTTTTCTGTGTGACTTATTTCAGTTAGAATCATCATACCTGAATCCACTCATTATGCTGCTACAGGCCTGATGACATAGATTTCATTGCTGAGTGATATTGCATTGTACGTAAGTACCACAACTTCTTTATCCATTTTTCACTTTCTGCGATATTGAACTTGTACCGTAAACGAGGTTCTTGTAAACAGAGCCGTCCCAAACTTTGGGGTGGCTGTGTCTTTTTGATTTTAATTTCCCTAAGCTATAGGACCATAAGTGGAAGTGCCCTAGGCTCTGCTGCTTTGTTTTTTTAGATGTTTCAGGAAACACCATACCCTTCTCCCGAGTGGCTGTTGGCAATTTACATCCCACCCATCAACATAACAAGGCTGCCAGTTCTCCATGGCCTGTCCTGCCTTTCTGGATTTTACACATTTTTCAGATGGCCCTTTTGACCGGGGGGAAGTGAGACTTCATTGTAGTGCAGATTTCCTTTGCAAGCTTGCTTGGTTGGCCAAAAAGGGCGTATACGTCTTTTCCTGAATATATTCAGGAAAAAACGCATACGCCCTTTTTGGCCAAGTGCATCATTGTGGACGTTCTGCCTCTTTTCCTATGCTTTAAATGCAATTCCAGTGTACCTCCTGAAATCGGTTTCCTGCAATTCTGCCCCACTTTCAAGTCCTCTTGGCAGCCTTACTTCAGTATATTTTTGGACGATAGCTATCATTTATATCTCTGCAGGTTTGTGAATTGCAGTGCCCCTGAGCTCCATTCTTCAACTCGCTTTCTTGTGAGCTGGCTGCAACACGCAGGATTGCTTCAGGCCCTAATCAGGTTCCGGCACGGCATGCTGAGCCTTTGGTTAATTCCTCTTCCTGGTGGGAAATGAGAGTTAAATTTGCCCGTCCAGACACCTCCAGCTAGTCTCTCATTGGTTCTCGCTATTCCTGTTCATCTTCCGCAGAAATTGCAAACTGGGCCAAACAGGAGTTTAAAGGCACTGACTCTCCAAGTCGGGAGAGTGTTAGTAAAGCGTCTGGAATGTTGCACCCGAGTACCAGGGGACGAGAACTGAGACATATTTGAACACGTCTCCCGATCACACGGTTCATCATACTGTGGGTTCCACATGCATGTTTTAGCTGAAGGAAGAATCCCTTAAACCTGGAGAGTTGAGACCCGTGGAATGGGTACCATGCAATATGACTTCATAGGGTCTTCATTTGCTCACCGAACCTCTCCAATCCTATCACTGCTGCATTTATGCCCCAGTACTCACGCTTGATTTTCTTTCAGTGACATAGCAATCCTTAGGTTTTAAGATACTTACTAGTCAAGTACATTATTAGGCGTTTAATATGGGGTTTTGAGTCCATTTCGTTGAGCAAGGAGTAGCTCTTGTCTATTCCATATTTGGCTTAAGGAACTTTATCTGTGCTCATTTCAATCTCTGGTTTTATGCAGCACCCCAACTCACCTTTCCCCTTAAGCAAGCATAAGTTGGTTTTCTAAATTTGAGAACCTGTTCTGTTTTGTAATCCAGTTCCTGTGTAGCCAAGTTTACATTCCATGTATTAGTGATATCTTATGATGTTTCTTTTTCTGTGTGACTTATTTCAGTTAGAATCATCATACCTGAATCCACTCTATGCTGCTACGGGCCTGATGACATAGATTTCATTGCTGAGTGATAGTGCATTGTACGTAAGTACCACAACTTCTTTATCCATTTTTCACTTTCTGTGATATTGAACTTGTCCCGTAAACGAGGTTCTTGTAAACAGAGCCGTCCCAAACTTTGGGGTGGCTGTGTCTTTTTGATTTTAATTTCCCTAAGCTATAGGACCATAAGTGGAAGTGCCCTAGGCTCTGTTGCTTTGTTTTTTAGATGTTTCAGGAAACACCATACACTTCTCCCGAGTGGCTGTTGGCAATTTACATCCCACCCATCAGCATAACAAGGCTCCCAGTTCTCCATGGCCTGTCCTGCCTTTCTGGATTTTACACTTTTTTCAGATGGCCCTTTTGACCGGTGGGAAGTGAGACTTCATTGTAGTGCAGATTTCCTTTGCAAGCTTGCTTGGTTGGCCAAAAAGGGCGTATGCGTTTTTTCCTGAATATATTCAGGAAAAAACGCATACGCCCTTTTTGGCCAAGTGCATCATTGTTGACATTCTGCCTCTTTTCCTATGCTTTAAATGCAATTCCAGTGTACCTCCTGAAATCGGTTTCCTGCAATTCTGCCCCACTTTCAAGTCCTCTTGGCAGCCTTACTTCAGTATATTTTTGGACGATAGCTATCATTTATAACTCTGCAGGTTTGTGAATTGCAGTGCCCCTGAGCTCCATTCTTCAACTCGCTTTCTTGTGAGCTGGCCGCACCACGCAGGATTGCTTCAGGCCCTAATCTGGTTCCGGCACGGCATGCTGAGCCTTTGGTTAATTCCTCTTCCTGGTGGGAAATGAGAGTTAAATTTGCCCGTCCAGACACCTCCAGCTAGTCTCTCAACGGTTGTCCCTATTCCTATTCATCTTCTGCAGAAATTTCAAACTGTGCCAAACTGGAGTTTAAAGGCACTGACTCTCCAACTCGGGAGAGTGTTAATAAAGCGTCTGGAATGTTGCACCCGAGTACCAGGGGAGGAAAACTGAGACATATTGGAACACGTCTCCCGATCACACGGTTGATCATACTGTGGGTTCCGCAAGCATGTTTTAGCTGAAGGAAGAATCCCTTAAACCTGGAGTGTTGAGACCCGTGGAATGTGTACCATGCAATATGACTTCAAAGGGTCTTCATTTGCTCACCGAACCACTCCAATCCTATCACTGCTGCGTTTATGCCCCTGTACGCACGCTTGATTCTCTTTCAGAGATATAGCAATCCATAGGTTTTAGATACTTACTAGTCAGGTACATTCTTAGGCGTTTAATATGGGGTGTTGAGTCCATTTCGTTGAGCAAGGAGTAGCTCTTGTCTATTACATGTTTGGCTTAAGGAACTTTATCTGTGCTCATTTCAATCTCTGGTTTTATGCAGTACCGCAACTCACCTTTCCTCTTAAGCAAGCATAAGTTGGTTTTCTAAATTTGAGACCCTGTTCTGTTTTGTAATCCAGTTCCTGTGTAGCCAAGTTTACATTCCCTGTATTAGTGATATCTTATGATGTTTCTTTTTCTGTGTGACTTATTTCAGTTAGAATCATCATAGCTGAATCCACTCATTATGCTGCTATGGGCCTGATGACATAGATTTCATTGCTGAGTGATATTGCATTGTACGTAAGTACCACAACTTCTTTATCCATTTTTCGCTTTCTGCGATATTGAACTTGTACCGTAAACGAGGTTCTTGTAAACAGAGCCGTCCCAAACTTTGGGGTGGCTGTGTCTTTTTATTTTAATTTCCCTAAGCTATAGGACCATAAGTGGAAGTGCCCTATGCTCTGTTGCTTTGTTTTTTAGATGTTTCAGGAAACACCATACACTTCTCCCGAGTGGCTGTTGGCAATTTACATCCCGCCCATCAGCATAACAAGGCTCCCAGTTCTCCATGGCCTGTCCTGCCTTTCTGGATTTTACACTTTTTTCAGATGGCCCTTTTGACCAGGGGGAAGTGAGACTTCATTGTAGTGCAGATTTCCTTTTCAAGCTTGCTTGGTTGGCCAAAAAGGGCGTATGCGTTTCTTCCTGAATATATTCAGGAAAAAACGCATACGCCCTTTTTGGCCAAGTGCATCATTGTGGACGTTCTGCCTCTTTTCTTATGCTTTAAATGCAATTCCAGTCTACCTCCTGAAATTGGTTTCCTGCAATTCTGCCCAGCTTTTAGGTCCTCTTGGCAGCCTTACTTCAGTATATTTTTGGATGATAGCTGTCATTTATCACTCTGCAGGTTTGTGAATTACAGTGCCCCTGAGCTCCTTTCTTCAACTCGCTTTCTTTTGAGCTGTCCGCAACACCGCAGGATTGCTTCAGGCCCTAATCTGGTTCCAGCACGGCACGCTGAGCCTTTGGTTAATTCCTCTTCCTGGTGGGAAATGAGAGTTAAATTTGCCCGTCCAGACACCTCCAGCTAGTCTCTCATTGGTTCTGCCTATTCCTGTTCATCTTCCGCGGAATTTGCAAACTGGGCCAAACAGGAGGTTAAAGGCACTGACTCTCCAAGTCGGGAGAGTGTTAGTAAAGCATCTGGAATGTTGCACCCAAGTACCAGGGGAGAAAAACTGAGTTATATTGGAACACGTCTCCTGATCACACGGTTGATCATACTCTGGGTTCTACATGCATGTTTTAGCTGAAGGAAGAATCCCTTAAACCTGGACATTTGAGACCCGTGGAATGGGTACCATGCAATATGACTTCAAAGGGCCTTCATTTGCTCACCGAAATTCTCCAATACTATCACTGCTGCGTTTATGCCTCTGTACACATGCTTGATTCTCTATCGGAGACATAGCAATCCATAGGTTTTAAGATGCTTACTAGTCAGGTACATTCTTAAGCGTTTAATATGGGGTGTTGAGCCCATTTCGTTGAGCAAGGAGTAGCTCTTGTCTATTCCATATTTGGCTTAAGGAACTTTATCTGTGCTCATTTCAATCTCTGGTTTTATGCAGCACCCCAACTCACCTTTCCCCTTAAGCAAGCATAAGTTGGTTTTCTAAATTTGAGACCCTGTTCTGTTTTGTAATTCAGTTCCTGTGTAGCCAAGTTTACATTCCGTGTATTAGTGATAACTTATGATGTTTCTTTTTCTCTGTGACTTATTTCAGTTAGAATCATCATACCTGAATCCACTCATTATGCTGCTACGGGCCTGATGACATAGATTTCATTGCTGAGTGATATTGCATTGTACTTAAGTACCACAACTTTTTATCCATTTTTGGCTTTCTGCGATATTGAACTTGTACCATAAACGAGGTTCTTGTAAACAGAGCCGTCCCAAACTTTGGGGTGGCTGTGTCTTTTTGATTTTAATTTCCCTAAGCTATAGGACCATAAGTGGAAGTGCCCTAGGCTCTGTTGCTTTGTTTTTTAGATGTTTCAGGAAACACCATACACTTCTCCCGAGTGGCTGTTGGCAATTTACATCCCACCCATCAGCATAACAAGGCTCCCAGTTCTCCATGGCCTGTCCTGCCTTTCTGGATTTTACACTTTTTTCAGATGGCCCTTTTGACCGGGGGGAAGTGAGACTTCATTGTAGTGCAGATTTCCTTTGCAAGCTTGCTTGGTTGGCCAAAAAGGGCGTATACATCTTTTCCTGAATATATTCAGGAAAAAACGCATACGCCCTTTTTGGCCAAGTGCATCATTGTTGACGTTCTGCCTCTTTTCCTATGCTTTAAATGCAATTCCAGTGTACCTCCTGAAATCGGTTTCCTGCAATTCTGCCCCACTTTCAAGTCCTCTTGGCAGCCTTACTTCAGTATATTTTTGGACGATAGCTATCATTTATAACTCTGCAGCTTTGTGAATTTCAGTGCCCCTGAGCTCCATTCTTCAACTCGCTTTCTTGTGAGCTGGCCGCAACACGGAGGATTGCTTCAGGCCCTAATCTGGTTCCGGCACGGCATGCTGAGCCTTTGGTTAATTCCTCTTCCTGGTGGGAAATGAGAGTTAAATTTGCCCGTCCAGACACCTCCAGCTAGTCTCTCAACGGTTGTCCCTATTCCTGTTCATCTTCTGCAGAAATTTCAAACTGGGCCAAACTGGAGGTTAAAGGCACTGTCTCTCCAACTCGGGAGAGTGTTAATAAAGCGTCTGGAATGTTGCACCCGAGTACCAGGGGATGAGAACTGAGACATATTGGAACACGTCTCCCGATCACACGGTTGATCATACTGTGGGTTCCGCAAGCATGTTTTAGCTGAAGGAAGAATCCCTTAAACCTGGAGTGTTGAGACCCGTGGAATGTGTACCATGCAATATGACTTCAAAGGGTCTTCATTTGCTCACCGAACCACTCCAATCCTATCACTGCTGCGCTTATGCCCCTGTAAGCATGCTTGATTCTCTTTCAGAGACATAGCAATCCATAGGTTTTAGATACTTACTAGTCAGGTACATTCTTAGGCGTTTAATATGGGGTGTTGAGTCCATTTCGTTGAGCAAGGAGTAGCTCTTGTCTATTACATGTTTGGCTTAAGGAACTTTATCTGTGCTCATTTCAATCTCTGGTTTTATGCAGTACCCCAACTCACCTTTCCTCTTAAGCAAGCATAAGTTGGTTTTCTAAATTTGAGACCCTGTTCTGTTTTGTAATCCAGTTCCTGTGTAGCCAAGTTTACATTCCCTGTATTAGTGATATCTTATGATGTTTCTTTTTCTGTGTGACTTATTTCAGTTAGAATCATCATAGCTGAATCCACTCATTATGCTGCTATGGGCCTGATGACATAGATTTCATTGCTGAGTGATATTGCATTGTACGTAAGTACCACAACTTCTTTATCCATTTTTCGCTTTCTGCGATATTGAACTTGTACCGTAAACGAGGTTCTTGTAAACAGAGCCGTCCCAAACTTTGGGGTGGCTGTGTCTTTTTATTTTAATTTCCCTAAGCTATAGGACCATAAGTGGAAGTGCCCTAGGCTCTGTTGCTTTGTTTTTTAGATGTTTCAGGAAACACCATACACTTCTCCCGAGTGGCTGTTGTCAATTTACATCCCGCCCATCAGCATAACAAGGCTCCCAGTTCTCCATGGCCTGTCCTGCCTTTCTGGATTTTACACTTTTTTCAGATGGCCCTTTTGACCGGGGGGAAGTGAGACTTCATTGTAGTGCAGATTTCCTTTGCAAGCTTGCTTGGTTGGCCAAAAAGGGCGTATGCGTTTTTTCCTGAATATATTCAGGAAAAAACGCATACGCCCTTTTTGGCCAAGTGCATCATTGTGGACGTTCTGCCTCTTTTCCTATGCTTTAAATGCAATTCCAGTCTACCTCCTGAAATCGGTTTCCTGCAATTCTGCCCAGCTTTTAGGTCCTCTTGGCAGCATTACTTCAGTATATTTTTGGATGATAGCTGTCATTTATAACTCTGCAGGTTTGTGAATTACAGTGCCCCTGAGCTCCTTTCTTCAACTCGCTTTCTTGTGAGCTGGCCGCAACACAGCACTATTGCTTAAGGCCCTAATCTGGTTCCGGCACGGCACGCTCAGCCTTTGGTTAATTCCTCTTCCTGGTGGGAAATGAGAGTTAAATTTGCCCGGCCAGACACCTCCAGCTAGTCTCTCATTGGTCCTCCCTATTCCTGTTCATCTTCCGCAGAAATTGCAAACTGGGCCAAACAGGAAGTTAAAGGCACTGACTCTCCAAGTCGGGAGAGGGTTAGTAAAGCGTCTGGAATGTTGCACCCGAGTACCAGGTGATGAAAACTGACACATATTTTAACACGTCTCCAGATCACATGGTTGATCATACTCTGGGTTCCACATGCATGTTTCAGCTGAAGGAAAAATCCCTTAAACCTGGAGAGTTGAGACCCCTGGAATGGGTACCATGCAATATGACTTCAAAGGGTCTTCATTTGCTCACCGAACCTCTCCAGTCCTATCACTGCTGCCTTTATGCCCCTGTACACACGCTTGATTCTCTTTTGGAGGCATAGCAATCTTTAGGTTTTAAGATACTTACTTGTCAGGTACATTATAAGGTGTTTAACATGGGGTTTTGAGTCCATTTCGTTGAGCAAGGAGTAGCTCTTGTCTATTACATATTGGGCTTAAGGAACTTTATCTGTGCTCATTTCAATCTCTGGTTTTATGCAGCACCCCAACTCACCTTTCCCCTTAAGCAAGCATAAGTTGGTTTTCTAAATTTGAGACCCTCTTCTGTTTTGTAATCCAGTTCCTGTGTAGCCAAGTTTACATTCCGTGTATTAGTTATATCTTATGATGTTTCTTTTTCTGTGTGACTTATTTCAGTTAGAATCATCATACCTGAACCCACTCATTTTCTTCTACAGGCCTGTTGACAGAGATTTCATTGCTGAGTGATATTGCATTGTACTTAAGTAGCACAAATTCTTTATCCATTTTTCACTTTCTGCGATATTGAACTTGTCCCGTAAACGAGGTTCTTGTAAAGAGAGCTGTCCCAAACTTTGGGGTGGCTTTGTCTTTTTGATTTTAATTTCCCTAAGCTATAGGACCATAAGTGGAAGTGCCCTAGGCTCTGTTGCTTTGTTTTTTAGATGTTTCAGGAAACATCATACACTTCTCCCTAGTGGCTGTTGGCAATTTACATCCCGCCCATCAGCATAACAAGGCTCCCAGTTCTCCATGGCCTGTCCTGCCTTTCTGGATTTTACACTTTTTTCAGATGGCCCTTTTGACCGGGGGGAAGTGAGACTTCATTGTAGTGCAGATTTCCTTTGCAAGCTTGCTTGGTTGGCCAAAAAGGGCGTATGCGTTTTTTCCTGAATATATTCAGGAAAAAACGCATACGCCCTTTTTGGCCAAGTGCATCATTGTCGACGTTCTGCCTCTTTTCCTATGCTTTAAATGCAATTCCAGTCTACCTCCTGAAATCGGTTTCCTGCAATTCTGCCTTGCTTTCGATGCCTCTTCATAGCCTTACCTCAATATATTTTTTGAAAATAGTTGGTCTTTATAACTCTGCACGTTTTTGAATTGCAGTGGCCCTTAGCTCCATTTTTCAGCTCATATTTTTGTGATCTTGCCTCATAACCACAGGATTCCTTCAGGCCCTATTCTTCTTCTGGGGCACCTTGCTGTGCCTTTGGTTTATTCTTCTTACTGATGTGAAATTAGAGTGACATGTGCCCATTGAAACCGCTACAGCTAGTTTCTCACTGGTTCCCCCTATTCCCATTCATCCTCCACACTAACTGCAGACTTTGCGATACCAGAACTTAAAGACATTGACTGTCCATGTGGGGATGTTGTTAGTAAAGCGGCTGGAATGTCGATCCGGAGCCCCAGGAGAGGAAAAATGAGGTGCGTTTTAGAAACCTTTCCCGATCATATGGTATAACAGTCGCTGGGTTTCCCAAGCATGGTTTAGCTGTAGGAAGATTCCCTTCAACCTGGATTGTTGGGACCCTTGGAATGAGTAGCATGAAGTATTGCATTAAACTTTTGGCAGTTGCTCACCAAAGCTCACCAATCCTCTCAGCCCCAAGTGTCCAGCCTTATGTCTTATCCAGCTGTGGGTTTATATGTGGTCAATCCAGGTTGCATCACAGCCCCTGAGCAAATTTTGTAAGAATTTTTCTCTCTTTCATTGTTTCTGCGTTTTGTTTTTAAAATTTATTTCTATAATGGGGTTTAGCTCATTTTCACTGCTGTGTTTGTGCCGCTCTGCCCACACTTGATTCCCTTATGGAGATATATCAATACATGGGTTTTAAGATTCTTATTACTCAGATATATTTCTCTGCAGTGTATAAGGTGTGTTGAGGCCAGTTCATTAAGCAAGGTGTAGATCTTGTCTAATATCTATTTGGTTTATTGAACAGTATCTGTGCTAATTTCAAACTCTGGTTTTATGCATCACCCCACCTCTCCTTTCCCCTTAAGCTGACATAAGTGTGTTTTCTAAATGTGAGACACTGTTCTGTTCTGTAATTCATTTCTTGTGCAGCCATATTTACCCTCCCTCTATAAGTGATATCTTATGATATGTTTCTTTTTCTGTTTGACTTATTTCAAGTAGTATTATCGGACCTAAATCCACTCTTTATCCTTCTACTAGCCTTATTACATTGATTTCATGGTGAAGAGATATTCCATTGTACATAAGTACCACATCTTCTTTATCCATTGTTCTCTTTCCTGGGATATTTAAGGTGTACTGAAGTTGAGGTTCTTGTAAACAGAGTAGCCCTAAACTGTGGTGTGCTTGTGTCTTGTTGATTTTTAGACTTCCCTAGATATACTCCCATGATTGGAAGTGTCCTATGCTCTGTAGCTCTGTTTTTTAGATGATTTAGGAACCACCATACACTTCTCTAGAGTGGCTCTCGGCAGTTCACACACTGCCCATCAGCGTATAAAGGCTCCCTGTTCTCCATGGCCTGTCCTGCATTTCTGGTTTTTACAATTTTTTAGGATGGCCCTTTTGACCAGTGGGAAATGAGACTTCTTTGTTGTGCACATTTGCATTGCTTGCTTGCTTCGTTGCCCATAAAGTGCGTATGCGTTTTTTCCTGGATATAATCAGGAAAAACGCATACACCCTTTTGGGCCAACTGCATCATTGTCGAAATTCTGCCGCTTTTCATGTGCTTTAAAGACGAGTCCAATCTATCTCTTGAAATCTGTTTCTTGCAATTCTGTCTTGCATTCAGATCCTCTTCTTTGCCTTACCTCAACATATTTTTGGACGTTAGTTTTCATTTATAACTCTGCAGGTTTGTGAATTGCAGTGACCCTGAGCTCCATTTTTTAAGTTGCTCTTTTGTGAGCTGGCCTCAAACCCACAGGATTGCTTCAGGCCCTATTTTGGCTCCGGCGAGGCGGGCTGAGCCTTTTTTCAATTCTTATTCTTAATGGGAAATTAGAGTGATATGTGCCCGTCCAAACCCCTACAACTATTCTCTCATTGGTTCCCCCTCTTCCCGTTCATCCTCCTCACAATTTGCAAAATGTGTGAAACAGAAGTTTAAATGTGCTGATTCTCCAAGTGGGGAGATTCTAAGTAACGTGGCTGGAATGGTGAACAGGAGCACCAGGAGAGGATAAATGAGCTGCATTTTAGACACATCTCCCGATCACATGGTGTACAGTCCTCTGGGTTTTCCATGCATGTTTTAGCTGTAGGAAGATCCCTTGAACCTGCAGATTTGGGACCCATTGAATGGGTACCAGGTAGTATTACTTTAAAGGGTGTGCATTTCCTCACCCAACCTCACATTTCTCTTAGTGCAAACAGTTTCCAGCCTTATGTCTCATCCTGCTGTGGGTCTAGATGTGTTCAATCCATGTTGCATCACTGTCCCTGAGGAAAAGTTGTAAGAGGTTTTCTCTGTCTCTCTGTCGTTTATTTTTTTCAATTTATTACTATATTGGTTACAGCTGATTTTCAAAGCTCTGTTTCTTGCTGCTGTACATCCACTTGATTCACGTACAGAGAGACATCAGTAAATTCTTTTTCAGATTCTTACCAGTCGTATATATTCTTTTCCGGTGACTTGAGTGTGCTGAGTGCAGTTCTTTTAGCTACCGTGTAGGCCTTGTTGATTATCAGTTTGGTATTTGGAATGGTATCTTTGCTAATTTCAACCTCCTGGATGATGCCTCACCCCTCCCCACCTTTCCCGTTTAGCAGCCTTATGCGTGTTTTCTACATATTTGACTATGTTTTTGTTTTGTAATTTATTTCATGTGTAGCCATTTTGGATTCCACCTTTAAGTGATATCTTATGATATGTGTCTTTTTCTTTTTGAATTATGTCACTTAGAAAGATCATACGTAACTCCTCCGGAGTTGTTACAACTGGCCATAGTTCATTGATTTCCAGGCTGAATAATATTCCACTCTACCTAAGTACCACATCTCTATCCATTTTTTCCCTCCAGAGACATTTAAGTTATATCCTAGTCGAGGATCTTTTAAACAGAGAGGGGGTAAACATTGGGGTGCCTGTGTCCTCTCAATTTTTGTTTTTCCCAAGATATACGCCCATGAGTGCAAGTGCCCTATGCTCTGTAGCTCATTTTTAGATGCTTTAGTAAACACAATACACTTCTCCAGAATGGCTGTTGGCAATATACATTTCCACTATAAGTCTCACAGGGCTCCCTCTTCTCCTTGCCCTGTCCTGCATTTCTGTTGTTTACGCTTTATGAGGATGGCTCTTCTGACTGATGCGAAGTGATATCTTTTGTAGTATTGACTTCCAGTGCCCACCTGTTTGCTTGGCTAAAAAAGTGTATGCCCTTTTCTTGAATATATACAGAAAAAAACGCATACACCCTTTTTGGCCAACTGCAATGTTGGCAATGTTCAGCTCCTTTTCTTGTGCTTAATGGCGAGTCCTTTCTACCTCCTCAAATCCCTTTCCTGCCATTCTCCCTTGCTTACAAGTCCTTTTCTCTGACTTTCCTCAAGACATTTTTCAGTGATGGATATTTTCAACTCTGCAGTTTCGTGAATTTTACTGCCCCTGAGTTCCATTGTTCAACTTGCGTTTATGGGAACTGGCCACAAAGCAGCGGGATTTCCTCAAGCCCTATACTGTTTCCATGGGCAACCCTAGCCTTTGGTCAATTCGTCTTCCTGATTGGAAATTAGAGTGACATGTGCCTGTCTGAACACCTAGGACTTGTCTCTCATTGTTCCTCATCCTTCCGCTTCATCCTCTGGACAAATTCCAAACTGTACGCAACAGGATGTTGACAGTGCTGACATCTCCAAGTGGGGAGACTGTTAGTAAAGACGCTGGAGGGGTGAACCCGAGCACCAGGAGATGAGGAGATGAGATGCCTTTTCCAAACTCTTCCCGATCAGACGGTATACCATCCTCTGGGTGTGACAGACATGTTTTAGCAGTAGGAAGAGTCCCATTCATGTAAGGAGAACACCAGGGCTTTTTCAAAATCAGTGTCTGCCCGAAACCCAAACTGGGGAATTTTTTAAGCTATGGCTACACTTATGTTCATTAAGGGCCTTGGGAAGTAGGCAGAGTCCAAACTTTAGATGATTGAAGTCTTCAGGGTCAGAAGCACTCACCACCAGCTTCCCTTAGGTTACACTTTAACTGTCATTGATAGATGATGTCAATAAAAATATCTATTCTTTTCCAGATTATTTCCCTTTATAGGTTATTGCAAAATGTTGAGTGTAGTTCCCTGTGCTATACAGTAGTTCCTTGTTGATGATCTATTTTATACATAGCAGTGTGTATGTGTTAATCCCAAACTGTTAATTTATCCCTCCTCCCACCTTTCCCCTTTGGTAATAATAAATTATAAGATTTTATACTTCTCAGAAATGGGGGAGCTGAAAGAGAGGTATCATTTTCAATGGAAAAGCATTTAAAACAAGATTGAAGCTTTAACCAAGATTATTAGATGTACATCCTTGGAAAGAAATCACTTCGTTTCTCTAATATTGACCTGACAAATAAGACAAACCTTTTCACTGAACTTGCTTATAATAAAGTGATGGAAATATCAAATGGAAGTGTTAGAAACATCTTATTTTACCCGAGCCTTATACACTGTTCTATGTTAACTACAGTTTGGCTCACACATCTGTTCATTGAGGTTACAATAGTCTCAATTTCTGTTACTGATCCTCCAGAGTGGACCCCAACAAGTGTCCCCCTGCCCAGTGTCATTGGGGCCAACAGATCGAGACTGAGTTTGGTTCACAAGAAAAGGAAACTTTATATTTTGATCAGAGAATGGAGAGGTGAGAGCATGCACTACCCCGTGGGCTGTGGGCTGGGCTGTTGTGTAGAGATCCTGTCAGAGTCAGTGGGAGGGAGGGGGCGGAGCTCTCGAGGGCCGGGTTGGCTGCAGCTCAGGCTCTATATCGCGGAGTCTGCACTGGGCCCCAGGAGCTGAGGTGTCGTCCCAGCCATTCTGCACTAGGAAATCTGGTCTGAAGTGCCGGGTGTGGAACCTCTGCATGCGGGACCCTAGGAGCACATGAAATTAGACAAAGCACAAAGGATAAAAAAGGTTAGACTTGACTTTATTGCCCAGATTCTATTTTTATCTCCCAGGGATTTTTAATGGGCTTTGCTGGGGACAAACCCCTCCTCTGCCTTTTGTCCCGTTCCTCATTCTTGGAGTGCTGAGGGTGCAGACCCTTCTTCTGTAACTGCTGAGTGCTGAGTTGGGAGCCCTCATACCCGGGGGCGAGGGTCAGAGCTTCTCCCCAGCAGCCTCCAGGTGACGTTGATTGTCCCCAGGCCCCCTGCCTCCCTGCTCGTCCACCTGAGCACCAGCATTGGAAGTGTTATAGATTCTAATGACCTTTAAGGGTCCAGGAAAGAGATGTGCAGAGACGCTGTGGGGGCCGGTTTCACCCCGCCCCACATTTGTTCGGCCACCTTAGGCTGACCGTTTCTGCCAGCCTAGATGCTCTGACCAGTAGTCTGCGCTTTCTTCAATTAGGTCCCTGAATTAACGTACAAACAGCACCAGGTGTCAGAGCCCTGCCCGCTCAACTCCCAGACAGTCCAGGGTCAGTGGTGATCAAGGACCATGATGGCCACTGTGTCAACAGCCTTTTGAAGTAAACAGCAGTCCAGCTGGTCTCATTGGCCACCATCATCACGGTGTCTGTAGGCTTTTCTATGGTGACAGTGTGATATACGGTTCCCCCGCCAAGATTATTAGCTCCCCTCTGGGTGCAGTATGTCCTGCAAGCAGTAGTCTACTCTTTTGGGACACACTCTTGTTGTTTTATGAGAGAAACTCCAGGTCAAGTGATGTTCACATGAGTCGTCATGGTGCCCTGTTGCCCCGGTTATCTCTCTGGATGTTGGAGTTGGAAGGCCTCCTCACTCGAGGTTGGTGTGCCCACAGAGCGAACCCTGCAACTTCAGGGCATGGTTGGTGGTTAGGATCACCACGTGGGGTCCTTTTCCCTTAGGAGGGAGGTGGCCTTTGGGGCTGCTGATTTCCAGGTTTTTAGATACCACCAGTATCTTGGCCAGATGTGGCAGTGGGCCTAGCCCCTTGGTGACCGTAGTTTATCCTACCTGGATGGCATTCTTGCATTGTTCCATTTCAAGTGGTCCCAGTTTTTGCACTAATTCTCCAATGGCGATTCACCTTTCACTGGGAATGTAAAGGTCAAAGGGTTTAGCTAAATTAGGGAGTTCCAGGGCAAGGGTCTGAATTGACTGCTCTTTCCATTCTTGAAAGGCCACTTCTGGATTCTATTCAAAAAGATCATCATCTTTTCCTTTCAGTGTTTCATATAGAGGCCCAGCTAGTAGACTGTAGTTAGGGATCCAGAAGCAGCAAACCCTGGCCTCCCCAGGAACCCCTAAGCTGTCTTCTAGTTTTAGAAAGGGGTAAGGCTGAAAATGGTTTCTTTCCTTTCCTGGGATGGGCTTCTCCGACCTTCTGTTAGAATGAAGCCCAGGCAGGTCACCGCAGTCTGTGATATTTGAGCTTTTTCTTGGAAAACTTCTATCCTTTATTGGCTTGGTAGTTCAGAGGCCTCCTTAGTAGGGCTGGCGATCAGAATGTCGTCTGCGTACTGAAGGAGGGTTTCCTTTTCCAGAGGTAGAACTTTTAGGTCTTTAGCTAAGCTTTCCCCAAAGATGGTGTGGGAATTTTTGCACCCTTGGGGCAAGACGGCCCGGAAGTATTGTTTTAGTTGTATGTTGAGTCCTGCCACTCACAAGCCAAAATTTCTTGTGACTCTGGGACTAATGGAATACAAAAGAAGGCATCATTGAAGACTAATACAGAATACCATGTCCTGGTGGTTGGTAGAATGACCAGCAGGGTGTAGGAATTAGGAGCAGCTGGAGGTATATCCTCGGTGGCTTCACTGACTGTCCTGACATCCTTTACCAGGTCCCCAGCAGCCCATGGGGCTCTCGTGGTCAGACCAATCCCAGAATATGGAGCTCACCTGGGCAGGTACCCCACCCCCACCCCAGCCCACGGGGCTCTCGTGGTCAGGCCCCTCCCAGGATACAGAGCTACCCTTGCAGGTACCGTGGCAGGGCTGGGCACACAGGAACTGTGCACATAGCCATCATTGCAGAGCACCCCCAGCTCACCTGTCGCTCAGAGCTGACACAGAGCACCTCAGAGCAGGACTTGAACTAACAAACAGCAGCTGCGACAGGTCTGTGACCCTGGGCATCACTCTGTGTGGCCTCCCTCCACCTGGTCTTCCAGAGACTTCCACTGCACCCGGGGCACCAGGCCTCTGTCTCCAACCACCACCCACCCACCCCTCCTCTCCCTGACTCCTGGGTTCCTCTCATTAGGAGAGGGTTTTCTTGAAGTTGTCTCCCACTCATGGGCCAGATAAAATGATTAGAAAACAAGCCAAAGCTGCAGCCCCTTGTCTATCCTGACTCTCAGGAGCCCACACCTGTTCCTTGGACCTGGCCGGTTCAGCAAGTTCCATTTCCTGCAACTGTGAGCCCCTGAGGGGTGATGATTGGCTGACCTGGGCAGCCTTACCGTGCCGGCCAGCCCTCCCCAGGTGTGCCTGGGTTGAGATCAATATAAATACCACTCCAGGCAGCAAGAGGCCCTGCAGCCGTGCCTGACGCCATTTTCTCTGCCCTGTCAGCAGTCTCGGGGCTGGGCTGGTGGGAGGGAGTGAGAGGCCATGGCTTTGTGTGTGGCCCAGTGTGAGTGGGGCTCTGCTGGACTTTCTGCAGCAGTTGCCAGGCTGCCACCTGCTAAAGAAGAGGATGTGTCACCTATACCTGCTGCTGGAATTTCTCCCTGGGCAGAGGTGAGGAAGGAAAAAAGCAGTGGGGGCAGGGACAGGACGGGTATCTCAGGCAGGGAAATGGAAATCTTCCAGAAGAGCACCCAGGGCCAGGACCATCCTGGCTGGCCTGCAGGCACCAAGTCGGCCGGCATGCTGTCACTCGTGTGGCTCTATGTTTCTTCCTCTAGGCTTTCAAGTCCTTGTATATATTCAGGTGTTTTACCTGGGACGGGTGGGAATAGTTCAGCAGCAACTGGCCTGGGGCTCAGCTCACGTTTACTCACAGATGCCTCGGCACGGTGCCCCAGCTTTGCAATGAGGACGCTTGTTGCGTGGGGGCTGCTGGCTGAATGGGAGACGATTCCCCACCACTGACCAACTTCAGAATTGTTTACAACTGGAGCAAGTGCCCTGATACGGTTTTCCTCTGTGGAACTGGTGGGTTCTGTGTTTTTTTTCTCTTTTTCGTTTTTGGTTCAAGGTAGATTTTATTCCTCTTTTTTGTATTTACAGATATAAGCATGGAAATAATTTATTCATATAAATACATGTATGTGAAGGGAATAATTGTTTTTTCTGTTTTTTTTTAAATTTTATTTCTTTTTAATTTTGAATTTTATTTTATATTTTTATACAGCAGGTTCTTATTGGTTATCTATTTTATACATATAAATGTATACATGCCAATCCCAGTCTCTCAACTCCTCCCACCACCACCCCCACAACAGCTTTCCCCCCTTGTTGTCCATACGTTTGTTGTCTACATCTGTTGCTCTATTTATGCCTTGCAAAATGGTTAACCTGTACAGTTTTTCTAGGTTCCACATATATGCATGAATATACAAGATTTGTTTTTCTCTTTCTGACTTACTTCACCCTGTATGACACTCTCTAGATCCATCGACGTCTCTACAAATGACCCAATTTCATTCCTTTTCATGGCTTAGTAATATTCCATTTTATATATGTACCACAGCTTTATGCATTCGTCTGTCTGTGGGCATTTAGGTTGCTTCCATTACCTCGATATTGTAAAGAGTGAGGCAATGAACATTGCAGTGAATGTCTCTTTTTGATTTATGGCTTTGTCTGGGTATATGTCCAGAACTGGGATTGCTGTATCATATGGTAATTGTACTGTTAGTTTCTTAAGAAACTCCATATTGTTCTCCATAGTGACTGTATCAATTTATATTCCCAACAATAGTGGAAGAGGGTTCCATTTCTCCACACCCTTTCCAGCATTTTTTGTTTGTAGATTTTCTGATGATGCCCATTCTACCAGGTGTGAGGTGATATCTCATTGTTGAGTCCATTTTGTTGAGCAAGGGGTAGGTCTTGTCTATTACATATTTAGCTTATGGAACGGTATTTGTGCTAATTTCAAACACAGGTTTTATGCAGCACCCCAACTCACCTTCCCCCTTAAGCAAGCATAAGTTGGTTTTCTAAACATGAGACCCTGTTCTGTTTTGTAATTCAGTTCATGTGTAGCCAGGTTCACATGCCATGTATTAGTGGTACCTTATGATGTTTCTTTTTCTGTGTGACTTTTTTCACTTAGAATCACCGTGCCTCAATCCACTCATTATGCTGGTACGGGCCTGGTGACATAGTTTTCATTGCTGAGAGGTATTCTGTTGTACGTAAGTACCGCAACTTCTTTATCCATTATTTGCTCTCTGGCATATTTAACTTGTGCTGCAGAAGAGGTTCCTGTAAACAGAGCCGTACCAAATTTTGGGGTGGCTGTGTCTTTTTGATTTTAATTTCCCTAAGCTATAGGACCATAAGTGGAAGTGCCCTAGGCTCTGTTGCTTTGTTTTTTAGATGTTTCAGGAAACACCATACACTTCTCCCCAGTGTCTGTTGGCAATTTACATCCCGCCCATCAGCATAACAAGGCTCCCTGTTCTCCATGGCCTGTCCTGCCTTTCTGGATTTTACACTTTATTCAGATGGCCCTTTTGACCTTGGGGAAGTGAGACTTCATTGTAGTGCAGATTTCCTTTGCAAGCTTGCTTGGGTGGCCAAAAAGGGCGTATGCGTTTATTCCTGAATATATTCAGGAAAAAACGCATACGCCCTTTTTGGCCAAGTGCATCATTGTGGACGTTCTGCCTCTTTTCCTATACTTTAAATGCAATTCCAGTCTACCTCCTGAAATCGGTTTCCTGCAATTCTGCCCCGCTTTCAAGTCCTCTTGGCAGCCTTACTTCAGTATATTTTTGGACGATAGCTGTCATTTATAACTCTGCAGGTTTGTGAATTACAGTGCCCCTGAGCCCCTTTCTTCAACTCGCATTCTTGTGAGCGCTGCGCAACACCGCAGGATTGCTTCAGGCCCTAATCTGGTTCCGGCACGGCACACTGAGCCTTTGGTTAATTCCTCTTCCTGGTGGGAAATGAGAGTTAAATTTGCCCGTCCAGACACCTCCAGCTAGTCTCTCATTGGTCCTCCCTATCCCTGTTCATCTTCCGCAGAAATTGCAAACTGGGCCAAACAGGAGGTAAAAGGCACTGACTCTCCAAGTCGGGAGAGTGTTAGTAAAGCGTCTGGAATGTTGCACCCGAGTCCCAGGGGACGAAAACTGAGAGATATTTGAACACGTCTCCCAATCACACGGTTGATCATACTCTGGGTTCCCCATGCATGATTTAGCTGAAGGAAGAATCCCTTTAACCTGGAGCGTTGAGACCCGTGGAATGGGTACCGTGCAATATGACTTCAAGGGGTCTTCATTTGCTCACCGATCCTCTCCAATCCTATCACTGCTGCGTTTATGCCCCTTACACACGCTTGATTCTCTTTCGGAGACATAGCGATCTATAGGTTTTAAGATACTTACTAGTCAGGTACAGTCTTAGGCGTTTAATATGGGGTGTTGAGTCCATTTCGTTGAGCAAGGATTAGCTCTTGTCTATTCCATATTTGGCTTAAGGAACTTTATCTGTGCTCATTTCAATCTCTGGTTTTATGCAGCACCCCAACTCACCTTTCCCCTTAAGCAAGCATAAGTTGGTTTTCTCAATTTGAGACCCTGTTCTGTTTTGTAATCCAGTTCCTGTGTAGCCAAGTTTACATTCCGTGTATTAGTGATATCTTATGATGTTTCTTTTTCTGTGTGACTTATTTCAGTTAGAATCATCATACCTGAATCCACTCATTATGCTGCTACGGGCCTGATGACATAGATTTCATTGCTGAGTGATATTGCATTGTACGTAAGTACCACAACTTCTTTATCCATTTTTCGCTTTCTGCGATATTGAACTTGTACTGTAAACGAGGTTCTTGTAAAGAGAGCCATCACAAACTTTGGGGTGGCTGTGTCTTTTTTATTTTAATTTCCCTAAGCTATAGGACCATAAGTGGAAGTGCCCTAGGCTCTGTTGCTTTGTTTTTTAGGTGTTTCAGGAAACACCATACACTTCTCCACAGTGGCTGTTGGCAATTTACATCCCACCCATCAGCATAACAAAGCTCCCAGTTCTCCATGGCCTGTCCTGCCTTTCTGGATTTTACACTTTTTTCAGATGGCCCTTTTGACCGGGGGGAAGTGAGACTTCATTATAGTGCAGATTTCCTTTGCAAGCTTGCTTGGTTGGCCAAAAAGGGCGTATGCGTTTTGTCCTGAATATATTCAGGAAAAAACGCATACGCCCTTTTTGGCCAAGTGCATCATTGTCGACGTTCTGCCTCTTTTCCTATGCATTAAATGCAATTCCAGTCTACCTCCTGAAATCGGTTTCCTGCAATTCTGCCCCGCTTTCAAGTCCTCTTGTCAGGCTTCCTTCAGTATATTTTTGGACGATAGCTGTCATTTATAACTCTGCAGGTTTGTGAATTACAGTGCCCCTGAGGTCCTTGCTTCAACTCGCTTTCTTGTGAGCTGGCCGCAACACCGCAGGATTGCTTCAGGCCCTAATCTTGTTGTGGAACAGCATGCTGAGCCTTTGGTTAATTCCTCTTCCTGGTGGGAAATGAGAGTTAAATTTGCCCGTCCAGACACCTCCAGCTAGTCTCTCATTGGTTCTCCCTATTCCTGTTCATCTTCCGCAGAAATTGCCAACTGGGCCAAACAGGAGGTTAAAGGCACTGACTCTCCAAGTCGGGAGAGTGTTAGTAAAGCGTCTGGAATGATGCACCCGAGTACCAGGGGTGAAAAACTGACACATATTTGAACATGTCTCGCGATCACACGGTTGATCATACTCTGGGTTCCACATGCATGTTTTAGCTGAAGGAAGAATCCCTTAAACCAGGAGAGTTGAGACCCGTGGAATGGTTACCATGCAATATGACTTCAAAGGGTCTTCATTTGCACACCGAACCTCTCCAATCCTGTCACTGCTGCATTTATGCCATTGTACTCACCCTTGATTCTCTTTCAGAGACATAGCAATCCATAGGTTTTAAGATACTTACTAGTCAGGTACATTATTAGGCGTTTAATATGGGGTGTTGAGTCCATTTCGTTGAGCAAGGAGTAGCTCTTGTCTATTACATATTTGGCTTAAGGAACTTTATCTGTGCTCATTTCAATCTCTGGTTTTATGCAGCACCCCAACTTACCTTTGCCCTTAAGCAAGCATAAGTTGGTTTTCTAAATTTGAGACCCTGTTCTCTTTTGTAATCCAGCTCCTGTGTAGCCAAGTTTACATTCCGTGTATTAGTGATATCTTTTGATGTTTCTTTTTCTGTGTGACTTATTTCAGTTAGAATCATCATACCTGAATCCACTAATTATGCTGCTACGGGCCTGATGACATAGATTTCATTGCTGACTGATATTGCATTGTACGTAAGTACCACAACTTCTTTATCCATTTTTTACTTTCTGCGATATTGAACTTGTACCGTAAACGAGGTTCTTGTAAACAGAGCCGTCCCAAACTTTGGGGTGGCTGTGTCTTTTAGATTTTAATTTCCCTAAGCTATAGGACCATAAGTGGAAGTGCCCTAGGCTCTGTTGCTTTGTTTTTTAGATGTTTCAGGAAACACCATACACTCTCCTGAGTGGCTGTTGGCAATTTACATCCCACCCATCAGCATAACAAGGCTCCCAGTTCTCCATGGCCTGTCCTGCCTTTCTGGATTTTACACTTTTTTCAGATGGCCCTTTTGACTGGGGGGATGTGAGACTTCATTGTAGTGCAGATTTCCTTTGCAAGCTTGCTTGGTTGGCCAAAAAGGGCGTATGCGTTTTTTCCTGAATATATTCAGGAAAAAACGCATACGCCCTTTTTGGCCAAGTGCATCATTGTCGACGTTCTGCCTCTTTTCCTATGCTTTAAATGCAATTCCAGTCTACCTCCTGAAATCGGTTTCCTGCAATTCTGCCCCGCTTTCAAGTCCTCTTGGCAGCCTTACTTCAGTATATTTTTGGACGATAGCTGTCATTTATAACTCTGCAGGTTTGTGAATTACAGTGCCCCTGAGCTCCTTTCTTCAACTCGCTTTCTTGTGAGCTGGCCGCAACACCGCAGGATTGCTTCAGGCCCTAATCTGGTTCCCGCAAGGCACGCTGAGCCTTTGGTTAATTCCTCTTCCTGGTGGGAAGTGAGAGTTAAATTTGCCCGTCCAGACACCTCCAGCTAGTCTCTCATTGTTTCTCCCTATTCTTGTTCATCTTCCGCAGAAATTGCAAACTGGGCCAAACAGGAGGTTAAAGGCACTGACTCTCCAAGTTGGGCGAGTGGTAGTAAAGCGTCTGGAAGGTTGCAACCGAGTACCAGCGGACGAAAACTGAGACATATTTGAACACGTCTCCCGATCACACGGTTGATCATACTCTGGGTTCCACATGCATGTTTCAGCTGAAGGAAGAATCCCTTAAAGCTGGAGAGTTGAGACCCGTGGAATGGGTACCATGCAGTATGACTTCAAAGGGTCTTCATTTGCTCACTGAACCCTTCCAATCCTATCACTGCTGCGTTTATGCCCCTGTACTCACGCTTGAATCTCTTTCAGAGACATAGCAATCCATAGGTTTTAAGATACTTACTAGCCAGGTAGATTATTAGGCGTTTAATATGGGGTTTTGAGTCCATTTCATTGAGCAAGCAGTAGCTCTTGTCTATTCCATATTTGGCTTAAGGAACTTTATCTGTGCTCATTTCAATCTCTGGTTTTATGCAGCACCCCAACTCACCTTTCCCCTTAAGCAAGCATAAGTTGGTTTTCTGAATTTGAGACCCTGTTCTGTTTTGTAATCCAGTTCCTGTGTAGCCAAGTTTACATTCCGTGTATTAGTGATATCTTATGATGTTTCTTTTTCTGTGTGACTTATTTCAGTTAGAATCATCATACGTGAATCCACTCATTATGCTGCTACGGGCCTGATGACATAGATTTCATTGCTGAGTGATATTGCATTATACGTAAGTACCACAACTTCTTTATCCATTTTTCACTTTCTGCGATGTTGAATTTGTACTGTAAAGGAGGTTCTTGTAAACAGAGCCGTCCCAAATTTTGGGTGGCTGTGTCTTTTTGATTTTAATTTCCCTAAGCTATAGGACCATAAGTGGAAGTGCCCTAGGCTCTGTTGCTTTGTTTTTTAGATGTTTCAGGAAACACCATACACTTCTCCCGAGTGGCTGTTGGCAATTTACATCCCGCCCATCAGCATAACAAGGCTCCCAGTTCTCCATGGCCTGTCCTGCCTTTCTGGATTTTACACTTTTTTCACATGGCCCTTTTGACCGGGGGGAAGTGAGACTTCATTGTAGTGCAGATTTCCTTTGCAAGCTTGCTTGGTTGGCCAAAAAGGGCGTATGCGTTTTTTCCTGAATATATTCAGGAAAAAACGCATACGCCCTTTTTGGCCAAGTGCATCATTGTCGACGTTCTGCCTCTTTTCCTATGCTTTAAATGCAATTCCAGTCTACCTCCTGAAATCGGTTTCCTGCAATTCTGCCCCGCTTTCAAGTCCTCTTGGCAGCCTTACTTCAGTATATTTTTGGATGATAGCTGTCATTTATAACTCTGCAGGTTTGTGAATTACAGTGCCCCTGAGCTCCTTTCTTCAACTCGCTTTCTTGTGAGCTGGCCGCAACACCGCAGGATTGCTTCAGGCCCTAATCTGGTTCTGGCATGGCAGGCTGAGCCTTTGGTTAATTCCTCTTCCTGGTGGGAAATGAGAGTTAAATTTGCCCGTCCAGACACCTCCAGCTAGTCTCTCATTGGTCCTCCCTATCCCTGTACATCTTCCGCAGAAATTGCAAACTGGGCCAAACAGGAGGTTAAAGGCACTGACTCTCCAAGTCGTGCGAGTGGTAGTAAAGCGTCTGGAAGGTTGCACCCTAGTACCAGCGGACGAAAACTGAGACATATTGGAACACGTCTCCCGATCACACGGTTGATCATACTCTGGGTTCCACATGCATGTTTCAGCTGAAGGAAGAATCCCTTAAAGCTGGAGAGTTGAGACCCGTGGAATGGGTACCATGCAATATGACTTCAAAGGGTCTTCATTTGCTCACTGAACCTCTCCAATCCTATCACTGGTGCGTTTATGCCCCTGTACTCACGCTTGAATCTCTTTCAGAGACATAGCAATCCATAGGTTTTAAGATACTTACTAGCCAGGTAGATTATTAGGCGTTTAATATGGGGTGTTGAGTCCATTTCGTTGAGCAAGGAGTAGCTCTTGTCTATTCCATATTTGGCTTAAGGAACTTTATCTGTGCTCATTTCAATCTCTGGTTTTATGCAGCACCCCAACTCACCTTTCCCCTTAAGCAAGCATAAGTTGGTTTTCTCAATTTGAGACCCTGTTCTGTTTTGTAATCCAGTTCCTGTGTAGCCAAGTTTACATTCCGTGTATTAGTGATATCTTATGATGTTTCTTTTTCTGTGTGACTTATTTCAGTTAGAATCATCATACCTGAATCCACTCTATGCTGCTATGGGCCTGATGACATAGATTTCATTGCTGAGTGATATTGCATTGTACGTAAGTACCACAACTTCTTTATCCATTTTTCAATTTCTGTGATATTGAACTTGTACCGTAAACGAGGTTCTTGTAAACAGAGCCGTCCCAAACTTTGGGGTGGCTGTGTCTTTTTGATTTTAATTTCCCTAAGCTATAGGACCATAAGTGGAAGTGCCCTAGGCTCTGTTGCTTTGTTTTTTAGATGTTTCAGGAAACACCATACACTTCTCCCTAGTGGCTGTTGGCAATTTACATCCCGCCCATCAGCATAACAAGGCTCCCAGTTCTCCATGGCCTGTCCTGCCTTTCTGGATTTTACACTTTTTTCACATGGCCCTTTTGACTGGGGGGAAGTGAGACTTCATTGTAGTGCAGATTTCCTTTGCAAGCTTGCTTGGTTGGCCAAAAAGGGCGTATGCTTTTTTTCCAGAATATATTCAGGAAAAGACGCATACGCCCTTTTTGGCCAAGGGCATCATTGTCGACGTTCTGCCTCTTTTCCTATGCTTTAAATGCAATTCCAGTCTACCTCCTGAAATCGGTTTCCAGCAATTCTGCCCCACTTTCAAGTCCTCTTGGCAGCCTTACTTCAGTATATTTTTGGATGATAGCTGTCATTTATAACTCTGCAGGTTGTGAATTACAGTGCCCCTGAGCTCCTTTCTTCAACTCGCTTTCTTGTGAGCTGGCCGCAACACCGCAGGATTGCTTCAGGCCCTAATCTGGTTCCGGCACGGCACGCTGAGACTTTGGTTAATTCCTCTTCCTGGTGGGAAATGAGAGTTAAACTTGCCCGTCCAGACACCTCCAGCTAGTCTCTCATTGGTCCTCCCTATCCCTGTACATCTTCCACAGAAATTGCAAACTGGGCCAAACAGGAGGTTAAAGGCACTGACTCTCCAAGTTGGGCGAGTGGTTGTAACGCGTCTGGAATGTTGCACCCGAGTACCAGCGGACGAAAACTGAGACATATTTGAACACGTCTCCCGATCACACGGTTGATCATACTCTGGGTTCCACATGCATGTTTCAGCTGAAGGAAGAATCCCTTAAAGCTGGAGAGTTGAGACCCGTGGAATGGGTACCATGCAATATGACTTCAAAGGGTCTTCATTTGCTCACCGAACCTCTCCAATCCTATCACTCCTGCGTTTATGCCCTGTACTCACGCTTGATTCTCTTTCAGAGACATAGCAATCCATAGGTTTTAAGATACTTACTAGTCAGGTACATTCTTAGGCGTTTAATATGGGGTGTTGAGTCCATTTCGTTGAGCAAGGAGTAGCTCTTGTCTATTCCATATTTGGCTTAAGGAACTTTATCTGTGCTCATTTCAATCTCTGGTTTTATGCAGCACCCCAACTCACCTTTCCCCTTAAGCAAGCAAAGGTTGGTTTTCTAAATTTGAGACACTGTTCTCTTTTGTAATCCAGTTCCTGTGTAGCCAAGTTTACATTCCGTGTATTAATGATATCTTATGATGTTTCTTTTTCTTGTGACTTATTTCAGTTATAATCATCATACCTGAATCCACTCATTATGCTGCTACGGGCCTGATGACATAGATTTCATTGCTGAGAGATATTGCATTGTACGTAAGTACCAAAACTTCTTTATCCATTTTTCACTATCTGCGATATTAAACTTGCCCCGTAAACGAGGTTCTTGTAAACAGAGCCGTCCCAAAATTTGGGGTGGCTGTGTCTTTTTGATTTTAATTTCCCTAAGCTATAGGACTATAAGTGGAAGTGCCCTAGGCTCTGTTGCTTTGTTTTTTAGATGTTTCTGGAAACACCATACACTTCTCCCGAGTGTCTGTTGGCAATTTACATCCCGCCCATCAGCATAACAAGGCTCCCAGTTCTCCATGGCCTGTCCTGACTTTCTGGATTTTACACTTTTTTCACATGGCCCTTTTGACCGGAGGGATGTGAGACTTCATTGTAGTGCAGATTTCCTTTGCAAGCTTGCTTGGTTGGCCAAAAAGTGCGTATGCGTTTTTTCCTGAATATATTCAGGAAAAAACGCATATGCCCTTTTTGGCCAAGTGCATCATTGTCGACGTTCTGCCTCTTTTCCTATGCTTTAAATGCAATTCCAGTCTACCTCCTGAAATCGGTTTCCTGCAATTCTGCCCCGCTTTCAAGTCTTCTTGGCAGCCTTACTTCAGTATATTTTTGGACGATAGCTGTCATTTATAACTCTGCAGGTTTGTGAATTACAGTGCCCCTGAGCTCCTTTCTTCAACTCGCTTTCTTGTGAGCTGGCCGCAACACCGCAGGATTGCTTCAGGCCCTAATCTGGTTCTGGCACGGCACGCTGAGCCTTTGGTTAATTCCTCTTCCTGATGGGAAATGAGAGTTAAATTTTCCCGTCCAGAAACCTCCAGCTAGTGTCTCATTGGTCCTCCCTATTCCTGTTCATCTTCCACAGAAATTGCAAACTGGGCCAATCAGGAGGTTAAAGGCACTGACTCTCCAAGTCGGGAGAGTGTTAGTAAAGCGTCTGGAAGGTTGCACCCGAGTACCAGCGGACGAAAACTGAGACATATTTGAACACGTCTCCCGATCACACGGTTGATCATACTCTGGGTTCCACATGCATGTTTCAGCTGAAGGAAGAATCCCTTAAAGCTGGAGAGTTGAGACCCGTGGAATGGGTACCATGCAATATGACTTCAAAGGGTCTTCATTTGCTCACTGAACCCTTCCAATCCTATCACTGCTGCGTTTATGCCCCTGTACTCACGCTTGAATCTCTTTCAGAGACATAGCAATCCATAGGTTTTAAGATACTTACTAGCCAGGTAGATTATTAGGCGTTTAATATGGGGTTTTGAGTCCATTTCGTTGAGCAAGCAGTAGCTCTTGTCTATTCCATATTTGGCTTAAGGAACTTTATCTGTGCTCATTTCAATCTCTGGTTTTATGCAGCACCCCAACTCACCTTTCCCCTTAAGCAAGCATAAGTTGGTTTTCTGAATTTGAGACCCTGTTCTGTTTTGTAATCCAGTTACTGTGTAGCCAAGTTTACATTCCGTGTATTAGTGATATCTTATGATGTTTCTTTTTCTGTGTGACTTATTTCAGTTAGAATCATCATACCTGAATCCACTCATTATGCTGCTACGGGCCTGATGACATAGATGTCATTGCTGAGGGATATTGCATTGTACGTAAGTACCACAACTTCTTTATCCATTTTTCACTTTCTGTGATATTGAACTTGTACCATAAATGAGGTTCTTGTAAACAGAGCCGTCCCAAATTTTGGGTGCCTATGTCTTTTTGATTTTAATTTCCCTAAGCTATAGGACCATAAGTGGAAGTGCCCTAGGCTCTGTTGCTTTGTTTTTTAGATGTTTCAGGAAACACCATACACTTCTCCCGAGTGGCTGTTGGCAATTTACATCCCGCCCATCAGCATAACAAGGCTCCCAGTTCTCCATGGCCTGTCCTGCCTTTCTGGATTTTACACTTTTTTCAGATGGCCCTTTTGACTGGGGGGATGTGAGACTTCATTGTAGTGCAGATTTCCTTTGCAAGCTTGCTTGGTTGGCCAAAAAGGGCGTATGCGTTTTTTCCTGAATATATTCAGGAAAAAACGCATATGCCCTTTTTGGCCAAGTGCATCATTGTCGACGTTCTGCCTCTTTTCCTATGCTTTAAATGCAATTCCAGTCTACCTCCTGAAATCGGTTTCCTGCAATTCTGCCCCGCTTTCAAGTCCTCTTGGCAGCCTTACTTCAGTATATTTTTGGACGATAGCTGTCATTTATAACTCTGCAGGTTTGTGAATTACAGTGCCCCTGAGCTCCTTTCTTCAACTCGCTTTCTTGTGAGCTGGCCGCAACACCGCAGGATTGCTTCAGGCCCTAATCTGGTTCCGGCACGGCACGCTGAGCCTTTGGTTAATTCCTCTTCCTGGTGGGAAATGAGAGTTAAATTTGCCCGTCCAGACACCTCCAGCTAGTGTCTCATTGGTTCTCCCTATTCCTGTTCATCTTCCGCAGAAATTGCAAACTGGGCCAATCAGGAGGTTAAAGGCACTGACTCTCCAAGTCGGGAGAGTGTTAGTAAAGCGTCTGGAATGTTGCACCCGAGTACCAGGGGACGTGAACTGAGACATATTTCAACACGTCTCCCAATCACACGGTTGATCATACTCTGGGTTGCACATGCATGTTTTAGCTGAAGGAAGAATCACTTAAACCTGGAGAGTTGAGACCCGTGGAATGGGTACCATGCAATATGACTTCAAAGGGTCTTCATTTGCTCACCGAACCTCTCCAATCCTATCACTCCTGCGTTTATGCCCCTGTACTCACGCTTGATTCTCTTTCACAGACATAGCAATCCATAGGTTTTAAGATACTTACTAGTCAGGTACATCCTTAGGCGTTTAATATGTGGTGTTGAGCCCATTTCGTTGAGCAAGGAGTAGCTCTTGTCTATTCCATATTTGGCTTAAGGAACTTTATCTGTGCTCATTTCAATCTCTGGTTTTATGCAGCACCCCAGCTCACCTTTCCCCTTAAGCAAGCATAAGTGGGTTTTCTAAATTTGAGACCCTGTTCTGTTTTGTAATTCAGTTCCTGTGTAGCCAAGTTTACATTCCGTGTATTAGTGTTATCTTATCATGTTTCTTTTTCTGTGTATTTCAGTAGAATCATCATACCTGAATCCACTCATTATGCTGCTACAGGCCTGATGACATAGATTTCATTGCTGAGTGATATTGCATTGTATGTAAGTACCACAACTTCTTTATCCATTTTTCACTTTCTGCGAAATTGAACTTGTACCGTAAATGAGGTTCTTGTATACAGAGCCGTCCCGAACTTTGGGGTTGCTGTGTCTTTTTGATTTTAATTTCCCTAAGCTATAGGACCATAAGTGGAAGTGCCCTAGGCTCTGTTGCTTTGTTTTTTATATGTTTCAGGAAACACCATACACTTCTCCCAAGTGGCTGTTGGCAATTTACATCCCGCCCATCAGCATAACAAGGCTCCCAGTTCTCCATGGCCTGTCCTGCCTTTCTGGATTTTACACGTTGTTCAGATGGCCCTTTTGACCGGTGGGAAGTGAGACTTCACTGTAGTGCAGATTTCCTTTGCAAGCTTGCTTGGTTGGCCAAAAAGGGCGTATGCGTTTTTTCCTGAATATATTCAGGAAAAAACGCATACGCCCTTTTTGGCCAAGTGCATCATTGGGGACGTTCTGCCTCTTTTCCTATGCTTTAAATGCAATTCCAGTCTACCTCCTGAAATCGGTTTCCTGCAATTCTGGCCCGCTTTCAAGTCCTCTTGGCAGCCTTACTTCAGTATATTTTTTGACGATAGCTGTCATTTATAACTCTACATGGTTGTGAATTACAGTGCCCCTGAGCTCCTTTCTTCAACTCGCTTTCTTGTGAGCTGGCCGCAACACCGCAGGATTGCTTCAGGCCCTAATCTGGTTCTGGCACGGCACGCTGAGCCTTTGGTTAATTCCTCTTCCTGGTGGGAAATGAGAGTTAAATTTGCCCATCCAGACACCTCCAGCCAGTCTCTCATTGGTTCTCCCTATTCCTGTTCATCTTCCACAGAAATTGCAAACTGGGCCAAACAGGAGGTTAAAGGCACTGACTCTCCAAGTCGGGAGAGTGTTAGTAAAGCGTCTGGAATGTTGCACCCGAGTACCAGGGGACGAAAAGTGAGACATATTGGAACACGTCTCCCGATCACACGGTTGATCACACTCTGGGTTAAACATGCATGTTTTAGCTGAAGGAAGAATCCCTTAAACCTGAAGAGTTGAGACCCGTGGAATGGGTACCATGCAATATGACTTCAAAGGGTCTTCATTTGCTCACCGAACCTCTCCAATCCTATCACTGCTGCCTTTATGCCCCTGTACACATGCTTGTTTCTCTTTCGGTGACACAGCAATCCATAGGTTTTAAGATACTTACTAGTCAGGTACATTCTTAGGCGTTTAATATGGGGTGTTGAGTCCATTTCGTTGAGCAAGAAGTAGCTCTTGTCCATTACATATTTGGCTTAAGGAACATTATCTCTGCTCATTTCAATCTCTGGTTTTATGCAACACCCCAACTCACCTTTCCCCTTAAGTAAGCATAAGTTGGTTTTCTACATTGGATACCCTCTTCTGATTTGTAATCCAGTTCCTGTGTAGCCAAGTTTACATTCCGTGTATTAGTGATATCTTATGATGTTTCTTTTTCTGTGTGACTTATTTCAGTTAGAATCATCATACCTGAATCCACTCATTATGCTGCTATGGGCCTGATGACGTAGATTACATTGCTGAGTGATATTGCATTGTACGTAAGTACCACAACTTCTTTATCCATTTTTCACTTTCTGCGATATTGAACTTGTACCGTAAACGAGGTTTTTGTAAACAGAGCCGTCCCAAACTTTGGGGTTGCTGTGTTTTTTTTATTTTAATTTCCCTAAGCTATAGGACCATAAGTGGAAGTGCCCTAGGCTCTGTTGCTTTGTTTTTTAGATGTTTCAGGAAACACCAAACACTTCTCCTGAGTGGCTGTTGGCAATTTACATCCCGCCCATCAGCATAACAAGGCTCCCAGTTCTCCATGGCCTGTCCTGCCTTTCTGGATTTTACACTTTTTTCAGATGGCCCTGTTGACCGGGGGATGTGAGACTTCATTGTAGTGCAGATTTCCTTTGCAAACTTGCTTGGTTGGCCAAAACGGGCGTATGCGTTTTTTCCTGAATATATTCAGGAAAAAACGGATACGCCGTTTTTGGCCAAGTGCATCATTGTCGACGTTCTGCTTCTTTTCCTATGCTTTAAATGCAATTCCAGTCTACCTCCTGAAATCGGTTTCCTGCAATTCTGCCCCGCTTTCAAGTCCTCTTGGCAGCCTTACTTCAGTATATTTTTGGACGATAGCTGTCATTTATAACTCTGCAGGTTTGTGAATTACAGTGCCCCTGAGCTCCTTTCTTCAACTCGCTCTCTTGTGAGCTGGCTGCAACACCGCAGGATTGCTTCAGTGACTAAAATGGTTTGGCACGGCACGCTGAGCCTTTGGTTATTTCCTCTTCCTGGTGAGAAATGAGAGTTAAATTTGCCCGTCCAGACACCTGCAGCTAGTCTCTCATTGGTTCTCCCTATTCCTGTTCATCTTCCGCAGAAATTGCAAACTGGGCCAAACAGAAGGTTAAAGACTATGACTCTCCAAGTCGGGAGAGTGTTAGTAAAGCATCTGGAATGTTGCACCCGAGCACCAGTGGACGAGAACTGAGACATATTGGAACACGTCTCCCGATCACAAGGTTGATCATACTCTGGGTTCCACATGCATGTTTTAGCTGAAGGAAGAATCCCTTAAACCTGGACAGTTGAGACCCGTGGAATGGGTACCATGCAATATGACTTCAAAGGGTCTTCATTTGCTCACCGAACCTCTCCAATCCTATCACTGCTGCGTTTATGTCCCTGTACACACGCTTGATTCTCTTTCGGAGACATAGCAATCCATAGGTTTTAAGATACTTACTAGTCAGGTACATTCTTAGGCATTTAATATGGGGTGTTGAGTCCATTTCGTTGAGCAAGGAGTAGCTCTTGTCCATTACATATTTGGCTTAAGGAACATTATCTGTGCTCATTTCAATCTCTAGTTTTATGCAGCACCCCAACTCACCTTTCCCCTTAAGCAAGCATAAGTTGGTTTTCTGCATTTGAGACCCTCTTTTGTTTTGTAATCCAGTTCCTGTGTAGCCAAGTTTACATTCCGTTTATTAGTGATATCTTATGATGTTTCTTTTTCTGTGTGACTTATTTCAGTTAGAATCATCATACCTGAATCCACTCATTATGCTGCTATGGGCCTGATGACATAGATTTCATTGCTGAGTGATATTGCATTGTACGTAAGTACCACAACTTCTTTATCCATTTTTCACTTTCTGCGATATTGAACTTGTACCGTAAAGGAGGTTCTTGTAAACAGAGCCGTCCCAAACATTGGGGTGGCTGTGTCTTTTTTATTTTAATTTCCCTAAGCTATAGGACCATAAGTGGAAGTGCCCTAGGCTCTGTTGCTTTGTTTTTTAGATGTTTCAGGAAACACCATACACTTCTCCCCAGTGGCTGTTGGCAATTTACATCCCGCCCATCAGCATAACAAGGCTCCCAGTTCTCCATGGCCTGTCCTGCCTTTCTGGATTTTACACTTTTTTCAGATGGCCCTTTTGACCGGGGGTAGTGAGACTTCATTGTAGTGCAGATTTCCTTTGCAAGCTTGCTTGGTTGGCCAAAAAGTGCGTATGCGTTTTTTCCTGAATATATTCAGGAAAAAACGCATACGCCCTTTTTGGTCAAGTGCATCATTGTCGACGTTTGCCTCTTTTCCTATGGTTTCAATGCAATTCCAGTCTACCTCCTGAAATCGGTTTCCTGCAATTCTGCCCCGCTTTCAAGTCCTCTTGGCAGCCTTACTTCAGTATATTTTTGGACGATAGCTCTCATTTATACCTCTGCAGGTTTGTGAATTAGAGTGCCCCTGAGCTCCTTTCTTCAACTCGCTTTCTTGTGAGCTGGCCGCAACACAGCAGGATTGCTTCAGGCCCTAATCTGGTTCCGGCACGGCACGCTGAGCCTTTGGTTAATTCCTCTTCCTGGTGGGAAATGAGAGGTAAATTTCCCCGTCCAGACACCTCCAGTTACTCTCTCATTGGTTCTCCCTATTCCTGTTCATCTTTCGCAGAAATTGCAAACTGAGCCAAACAGGAGGTTAAAGGCACTGACTCTCCAAGTCGGGAGAGTGTTAGTAAAGCATCTGGAATGTTGCACCCGAGTACCAGGGGATGAAAACTGAGACATATTTGAACACGTCTCCCGATCACATGGTTGATCATACTCTGGGTTCCACATGCATGTTTTAGCTGAAGGAAGAATCCCTTAAACCTGGAGAGTTGAGACCCGTGGAATGGGTACCATGCAATATGACTTCCAAGGGTCTTCATTTGCTCACCGAACCTCTCCAATCCTATCACTGCTGCGTTTATGTCCCTGTACACACGCTTGATTCTCTTTCGGAGACATAGCAATCCATAGGTTTTAAGATACTTACTAGTCAGGTACATTCTTAGGCATTTAATATGGGGTGTTGAGTCCATTTCATTGAGCAAGGAGTAGCTCTTGTCTATTCCATATTTGGCTTAAGGAACTTTATCTGTGCTCATTTCAATCTCTGGTTTTATGCAGCACCCCAACTCACCTTTCCCCTTAAGCAAGCATAAGTTGGTTTTCTACATTTGAGACCCTGTTCTGTTTTGTAATCCAGTTCCTGTGTAGCCAAGTTTACATTCCGTGTATTAGTGATGTCTTATGATGTTTCTATTTCTGTGTGACTTATTTCAGTTAGAATCATCATACCTGAATCCACTGATTATGCTGCTACGGGCCTGATGACATAGATTTCATTGCTGAGTGATATTGCATTGTACGTAAGTACCACAACTTCTTTATCCATTTTTCACTTTCTGCGATATTGAACTTGTACTGTAAACGAGGTTCTTGTAAACAGAGCCGTCCCAAACATTTGGGTGGCTGTGTCTTTTTGATTTTAATTTCCCTAAGCTATAGGACCATAAGTGGAAGTGCCCTAGGCTCTGTTGCTTTGTTTTTTAGATGTTTCAGGAAACACCATACACTTCTCCCGAGTGGCTGTTGGCAATTTACATCCTGCCCATCAGCATAACAAGGCTCCCAGTTCTCCATGGCCTGTCCTGCCTTTCTGGATTTTACACTTTTTTCAGATGGCCCTTTTGACCGGGGGGAAGTGAGACTTCATTGTAGTGCAGATTTCCTTTGCAAGCTTGCTTGGTTGGCCAAAAAGAGCGTATGCGTTTTTTCCTGAATATATTTAGGAAAAAACGCATACGCTCTTTTTGGCCAAGTACATCATTGTGGACGTTCTGCTTCTTTTTCTATGCTTTCAATGCAATTCCAGTCTACCTCCTGAAATCGGTTGCCTGCAATTCTGCCCCGCTTTCAAGTCCTCTTGGCAGCCTTACTTCAGTATATTTTTGGACGATAGCTGTCATTTATAACTCTGCAGGTTTGTGAATTACAGTGCCCCTGAGGTCCTTTCTTCAACTCGCTTTCTTGTGAGCTGGCCGCAACACCACAGGAATGCTTCAGGCCCTAATCTGGTTCCGGCACGGCATGCTGAGCCTTTGGTTAATTCCTCATCCTGGTGGGAAATGAGAGGTAAATTTGCCCGTCCAGACACCTCCAGCTAGTCTCTCATTGGTCCTCCCTATTCCTGTTCATCTTCCGCAGAAATTGCAAACTGGGCCAAACAGGAGGTTAAAGGCACTGACTCTCCAAGTCGGGAGAGTATTAGTTAAGCATCTGGAATGTTGCACCCGAGTACCAGGGGACGAAAACTGAGACATATTTGAACACGTCTCCCGATCACACGGTTGATCATACTCTGGGTTCCACATGCATGTTTTAGCTGAAGGAAGAATCCCTTAAACCTGGAGAGTTGAGACCTGTGGAATGGGTACCATGCAACATGACTTCAAAGGGTCTTCATTTGCTCACCGAACCTCTCCAATCCTATCACTGCTGCGTTTATGCCCCTGTACACATGCTTGATTCTCTTTCAGAGACATAGCAATCCATAGGTTTTAAGATACTTACTAGTCAGGTACATTCTTAGGCGTTTAATATGGGGTGTTGAGTCCATTTCGTTGAGCAAGGAGTAGCTCTTGTCTATTCCATATTTGGCTTAAGGAACTTTATCTGTGCTCATTTCAATCTCTGGTTTTATGCAGCACCCCAACTCACCTTTCCCCTTAAGCCAGCATAAGTTGGTTTTCTACATTTGAGACCCTGTTCTGTTTTGTAATCCAGTTCCTGCGTAGCCAAGTTTACATTCCGTGTATTAGTGATATCTTAAGATTTTTTTTTCTGTGTGACTTATTTTATTTAGAATCATCATACCTGAATCCACTCTTTATGCTGCTACGTGCCTGATGACATAGATTTCATTGCTGAGTGATATTGCATTGTACGTATGTACCACAACTTCTTTATCCATTTTTCACTTTCTGCGATATTGAACTTGTACCGTAAAAGTGGTTCTTGCCAACAGAGCCGTCCCAAACTTTGGGGTGGCTGTGTCTTTTTGATTTTAATTTCCCTAAGCTATAGGACCATAAGTGGAAGTGCCCTAGGCTCTGTTGCTTTGTTTTTTAGATGTTTCAGGAAACACCATACACTTCTCCCGAGTGGCTGTTGGCAATTTACATCCCGCCCATCAGCATAAAAAGGCTCCCAGTTCTCCATGGCCTGTCCTGCCTTTCTGGATTTTACACTTTTTTCAGATGGCCCTTTTGACCGGGGGGAAGTGAGACTTCATTGTAGTGCAGATTTCCTTTGCAAGCTTGCTTTGTTGGCCAAAAAGGGCGTATGCGTGTTTTCCTGAATATATTCAGGAAAAAACGCATATGCCCTTTTTGGCCAAGTGCATCATTGTCGACGTTCTGCCTCTTTTCCTATGCTTTAAATGCAATTCCAGTCTGCCTCCTGAAATCGGTTTCCTGTAATTCTGCCCCGCTTTCAAGTCCTCTTGGTAGCCTTACTTCAGTATATTTTTGGACGATAGCTGTCATTTATAACTCTGCAGGTTTGTGAATTACAGTGCCCCTGAGCTCCTTTCTTCAACTCGCTTTCTTGTGAGCTGGCCGCAACACCGCAGGATTGCTTCAGGCCCTAATCTGTTTCCGGCACGGCACGCTGAGCCTTTGGTTAATTCCTCTTCCTGGTGGGAAATGAGAGTTAAATTTGCCCGTCCAGACACCTCCAGCTAGTCTCTCATTGGTTCTCCCTATTCCTGTTCATCTTCTGCAGAAATTGCAAACTGGGCCAAACAAGAGTTTAAAGGCACTGACTCTCAAAGTCGGGAGAGCGTTAGTAAAGTGTCTGGAATGTTGCACCCGAGTACCAGGGGTCGAAAACTGAGACATATTTGAACACATCTCCCGATCACACGGTTGATCATACTCTGGGTTCCACATGCATGTTTTAGCTGAAGGAAGAATCCCTTAAACCTGGAGAGTTGAGACCCGTGGAATGGGTACCATTCAATATGACTTCAAAGGGTCTTCATTTGCTCACCGAACCTCTCCAATCCTATCACTGCTGCCTTTTTGCCCCTGTACACACGCTTGATTATCTTTCGGAGACATAGCAATCCATAGGTTTTAAGATACTTACTTGTCAGGTACATGCTTAGGCGTTTAATATGGGGTGTTGAGTCCATTTCGTTGAGCAAGGAGTAGCTCTTGTCTATTCCATATTTGGCTTAAGGAACTTTATCTGTGCTCATTTCAATCTCTGGTTTTATGCAGCACCCCAACTCACCTTTCCCCTTAAGCAAGCATGTTGGTTTTCTAAATTTGAGACCCTCTTCTATTTTGTAATCTACTTCCTGTGTAGCCAAGTTTACATTCCGTGTATTAGTGATATCTTATGATGTTTCTTTTCCTGTGTGACTTATTTCAGTTAGAATCATCATACCTGAATCCACTCATTATGCTGCTACGGGCCTGATGACATAGATTTCATTGCTGAGTGATATTGCATTGTACGTAAGTACCACAACTTCTTTATCCATTTTTCACTTTCTGCGATATTGAACTTGTACTGTAAACGAGGTTCTTGTAAACAGAGCCATCCCAAACTTTGGGGTGGCTGTGTCTTTTTGAAATTTAATTTCCCTAAGCTATAGGACCTTAAGTGGAAGTGCCCTAGGCTCTGTTGCTTTGTTTTTTAGATGTTTCAGGAAACACCATACACTTCTCCAGAGTGGCTGTTGGCAATTTACATCCCGCCCATCAGCATAACAAGGCTACCAGTTCTCCATGGACTGTCCTGCCTTTCTGGATTTTACACTTTTTTCAGATGGCCCTTTTACCCGGGAGGAAGTGAGACTTCATTGTAGTGCAGATTTCCTTTGCAAGCTTGCTTGGTTGGCCAAAAAGGGCGTATGCATTTTTTCCTGAATATATTCAGGAAAAAACGCATACGCCCTTTTTGGCCAAGTGCATCATTGTCGACGTTCTGCCTCTTTTCCTATGCTTTCAATGCAATTCCAGTCTACCTCCTGAAATCGGTTTCCTGCAATTCTGCCCCACTTTCAAGTCCTCTTGGCAGCCTTACTTCAGTATATTTTTGGACGATAGCTGTCATTTATAACTCTGCAGGTTTGTGAATTACAGTGCCCCTGAGCTCCTTTCTTCAACTCGCTTTCTTGTGAGCTGGCCGCAACACCGCAGGATTGCTTCAGGCCCTAATCTGGTTCCGACACGGCACGCTGAGCCTTTGGTTATTTCCTCTTCCTGGTGGGAAATGAGAGTTAAATTTGCCCGTCCAGACACCTCCAGCTAGTCTCTCATTGGTTCTTCCTATTCCTGTTCATCTTCTGCAGAAATTGCAAACTGGGCCAAACAGGAGTTTAAAGGCACTGACTCTTCAAGTCGGGAGAGCGTTAGTAAAGCATCTGGAATGTTGCACCCGAGTACCAGGGGACGAGAAGTGAGACATATTTGAACACGTCTTCCAAACACACGGTTGATCATACTCTGGGTTCCACATGCAGGTTTTAGCTGAAGGAAGAATCACTTAAACCTGGAGAGTTGAGACCCGTGGTATGGGTATCATGCAATATGACTTCAAAGGGTCTTCATTTGCTCACCGAACCTCTCCAATCCTATCACTGCTGCGTTTATGCCCCTGGACACACGCTTGATTCTCTTTCGGAGACATAGCAATCCATAGGTTTTAAGATACTTACTAGTCAGGTACATTCTTAGGCGTTTAATATGGGGTGTTGAGTCCATTTCGTTGAGCAAGGAGTAGCTCTTGTCTATTACATATTTGGCTTAAGTAACTTTATCTGTGCTCATTTCAATCTCTGGTTTTATGCAGCACCCCAACTCACCTTTCCCCTTAAGCAAGCATAAGTTGGTTTTCTAAATTTGAGACCCTGTTCTGTTTTGTAATTCAATTCCTGTGTAGCCAAGTTTACATTCCGTGTATTAGTGACATCTTATGATATTTCTTTTTCTGTGTGACTTATTTCAGTTACAATCATCATACCTGAATCCACTCATTATGCTGCTACGGGCCTGATGACATAGATTTCATTGCTGAGTGATATTGCATTGTACGTAAGTACCACAACTTCTTTATCCATTTTTCACTTTCTGTGATATTGAACTTGTACCGTAAACGAGGTTCTTGTAAACAGAGCCGTCCCAAACTTTGGGGTTGCTGTGTCTTTTAGATTTTAATTTCCCTTAGCTATAGGACCATAAGTGGAAGTGCTCTAGGCTCTGTTGCTTTGTTTTTTAGATGTTTCAGGAAACACCATACACTTCTCCCAAGTGGCTGTTGGCAATTTACATCCCACCCATCAGCATAACAAGGCTCCCAGTTCTCCATGGCATGTCCTGCCTTTCTGGATTTTACACTTTCTTCAGATGGCCCTTTTGTGCGGGGGGAGGTGAGACTTCATTGTAGTGCAGATTTCCTTTGCAAGCTTGCTTGGTTGGCCAAAAAGTGCGTATGCGTTTTTTCGTGAATATATTCAGGAAAAAACGCATACGTCCTTTTTGGCCAAGTGCATCATTGTCCACGTTCTGCCTCTTTTCTTATGCTTTAAATGCAGTTCCAGTCTACCTCCTGAAATCGGTTGCCTGCAATTCTGCCCCGTTTTCAAGTCCTCTTGGCAGCCTTACTTCAGTATATTTTTGGACGATAGCTGTCATTTATAACTCTGCAGGTTTGTGAATTACAGTGCCCCTGAGCTCCTTTCTTCAACTCGCTTTCTTGTGAGCTGGCCGCAACACCACAGGAATGCTTCAGGCCCTAATCTGGTTCCGGCACAGCACGCTGAGCCTTTGGTTAATTCCTCTTCCTGGTGGGAAATGAGAGTTAAATTTGCCCGTCCAGACACCTCCAGCTAGTCTCTCATTGGTTCTCGCTATTCCTGTTCATCTTCCGCAGAAATTGCAAACTGGGCCAAACAGGAGGTTAAAGGCACTGACTCTCCAAGTCGGGAGAGTGTTAGTAAAGCATCTGGAATGTTGCACCCGAGTACCAGGGGACGAGAACTGAGACATATTGGAACACGTCTCCCGATCACACGGTTGATCATACTCTGGGTTCCACATGCATGATTTAGCTGAAGGAAGAATCCCTTAAACCTGGAGAGTTGAGACCCATGGAATGGGTACCATGCAATATGACTTCAAAGGGTATTCATTTGCTCACCGAACCTCTCCAATCCTATCACTGCTGCGTTTTTTCCCCGTACACACGCTTGATTCCCTTTTGGAGACATAGCAATCCATAGTTTTTAAGATACTTACTAGTCAGGTACATTCTTAGGCGTTTAATATGGGGTGTTGAGTCCATTTCGTTGAGCTAGGAGTAGCTCTTGTCTATTCCATATTTGGCTTAAGGAACTTTATCTGTGCTCATTTCATTCTCTGGTTTTATGCAGCACCCCAACTCACCTTTCCCCTTAAGCCAGCATAAGTTGGTTTTCTAAATTTGAGACCCTCTTCTGTTTTGTAATACAGTTCCTGTGTAGCCAAGTTTACATTCCCTGTATTAGTGATATCTTATGATGTTACTTTTTCTGTGTGACTTATTTCAGTTAGAATCATCATACCTGAATCCACTCATTATGCTGTTATGGGCCTGATGACATAGATTTCTTTGCTGAGTGATATTGTATTGTATGTAAGTACCACGACTTCTTTATCCATTTTTCACTTTCTGCGATATTGAACTTTTCCTGTAAACGAGGTTCTTGTAAACAGAGCCGTCCCAAACTTTGGGGTGGCTGTGTCTTTTTTTTTTTTTTAACATCTTTATTGGGGTATAATTGCTTTACAATGGTGTGTTAGTTTCTGCTTTATAACAAAGTGAATCAGTCATACATAAACATATGTTCCCATATGTCTTCCCTGTTGCGTCTCCCTCCCTCCCACCCTCCCTATCCCACCCCTCCAGGCTGTCACAAAGCACCGAGCCAATATCCCTGTGCCATGTGCCTGCTTCCCACTAGCTATCTACCTTACTGCCTTTGTTAGTGTGTATATGCCCATGACTCTCTCTCGCCCTGTCACAGCTCACCCTTCCCCCTCCCCATAACCTCAAGTCCATTCTCTAAGAGGTCTGTGTCTTTATTCCTGCTTTACCCCTAGGTTCTTAATGACATTTTTTTCTTAAATTCCATATATATGTGTTAGCATACGGTATTTGTCTTTTTCTTTCTGACTTACTTCACTCTGTATGACAGACTCTAGGTCTATCCACCTCATCACAAATAGCTCAATTTCGTTTCTTTTTATGGCTGAGTAATATTCCATTGTATATATGTGCCACATCTTCTTTATCCATTCATCCGATGACGGGCACTTAGGTTGTTTCCATCTCCGGGCTATTGTAAATAGAGCTGCAATGAACATTTTGGTACATGACTCTTTTTGAATTTTGGTTTTCTCAGGGTATATGCCCAGTAGTGGGATTGCTGTGTCATATGGTAGTTCTATTTGTAGTTTTTTAAGGAACCTCCATACTGTTCTCCATAGTGGCTGAACCAATTCACATTCCCACCAGCAGTGCAAGAGTGTTCCCTTTTCTCCACACCCTCTCCAGCATTTATTTTTTCTAGATTTTTTCATGATGGCCATTCTGACTGGTGTGAGATGATATCTCATTGTAGTTTTGATTTGCATTTCTCTAATGATTAATGATGTTGAGCATTCTTTCATGTGTTTGTTGGCAGTCTGTATATCTTCTTTGGAGAAATGTCTATTTAGGTCTTTTGCCCATTTTTGGATTGGGTTGTTTGTTTTCTTGTTATTGAGCTGCATGAGCTGCTTGTAAATTTTGGAGATTAATCCTTTGTCGGTTGCTTCATTTGCAAATATTTTCTCCCATTCTGAGGGTTGTCTTTTGGTCTTGTTTATGGTTTCCTTTGCTGTGCAAAAGCTTTGAAGTTTCATTAGGTCTCATTTGTTTATTTTTGTTTTTATTTCCATTACTCTAGGAGGTGGGTCAGAAAGGATCTTGCTTTGATTTATGTCATAGAGTGTTCTGTCTATGTTTTCCTCTAAGAGTTTTACAGTGTCTGGCCTTACATTTAGGTCTTTAATCCATTTTGAGCTTATTTTTGTGTATGGTGTTAGGGAGTGATCTAATCTCATACTTTTACATGTACCTGTCCAGTTTTCCCAGCACCACTTATTGAAGAGGCTGTCCTTTCTCCATTGTACATTACTGCCACCTTTATCAAAGATAAGGTGTCCATATGTGCATGGGTTTATCTCTGGGCTTTCTATCCTGTTCCATTGATCTATCTTTCTGTTTTTGTGCCAGTACCATACCGTCTTGATGACTGTAGCTTTGTAGTATAGTCTGAAGTCAGGGAGCCTGATTCCTCCAGTTCCTTCTTTCGTTCTCAAGATTGCTTTGGCTATTCGGGGTCTTTTGTGTTTCCATACAAATTGTGAAATTTTTTGTTCTAGTTCTGTGAAAAATGCCAGTGGTAGTTTGATAGGGATTGCATTGAATCTATAGATTGCTTTGGGTAGTAGAGTCATTTTCACAATGTTGATTCTTCCAATCCAAGAACATGGTATATCTCTCCATCTATTTATATCATCTTTAATTTCTTTCATCAGTGTCTTATAATTTTCTGCATACAGGTCTTTTGTCTCCTTAGGTAGGTTTATTCCTAGATATTTTATTCTTTTTGTTGCAATGGTAAATGGGAGTGTTTTCTTGATTTCACTTTCAGATTTTTCATCATTAGTATATAGGAATGCCAGAGATTTCTGTGCATTAATTTTGTATCCTGCCACTTTACCAAATTCATTGATTAGCTCTAGTAGTTTTCTGGTAGCATCTTTAGGGTTCTCTATGTATAGGATCATGTCATCTGCAAACAGTGACAGCTTTACTTCTTCTTTTCCAATTTGGATTCCTTTTATTTCCTTTTCTTCTCTGATTGCTGTGGCTAAAACTTCCAAAACAATGTTGAATAATAGTGGTGAGAGTGGGCAACCTTGTCTTGTTCCTGATCTTAGTGGAAATGCTTTCAGTTTTTCACCATTGAGGATGATGTTTGCTGTGGGCTTGTCATATATGGCCTTTATTATGTTGAGGAAAGTTCCCTCTATGCCTACTTTCTGCAGGGATTTTATCATAAATGGGTGTTGAATTTTGTCAAAAGCTTTCTCTGCATCTATTGAGATGATCATATGGTTTTTCTCCTTCAATTTGTTAATATGGTTTATCACATTGATAGATTTGCGTATATTGAAGAATCCTTGCATTCCTGGAATAAACCCCACTTGATCATGGTGTATGATCCTTTTAATGTGCTGTTGGATTCTGTTTGCTAGTATTTTGTTGAGGATTTTTGCATCTATGTTCATCAGTGATATTGGCCTGTAGTTTTCTTTCTTTGTGACATCCTTGTCTGGTTTTGGTATCAAGGTGATGGTGGCCTCGTAGAAGGAGTTAGGGAGTGGTCCTCCCTCTGCTATATTTTGGAAGAGTTTGAGAAGGATAGGTGTTAGCTCTTCTCTAAATGTTTGATAGAATTCGCCTGTGAAGCCATCTGGTCCTGGGCTTTTCTTTGTTGGAAGATTTTTAATCACAGTTTCAATTTCAGTGCTTGTGATTGGTCTGTTCATATTTTCTATTTCTTCCTGATTCAGTCTTGGCAGGTTGTGCATTTCTAAGAATTTGTCCATTTCTTCCAGATTGTCCATTTTATTGGCATAGAGTTGCTTGTAGTAATCTCTCATGATCTCTTTTATCTCTGCAGTGTCAGTTGTTACCTCTCCTTTTTCATTTCTAATTCTATTGATTTGAGTCTTCTCCCTTTTTTTCTTGATGAGTCTGGCTAGTGGTTTGTCTATTTTGTTTATCTTCTCAAAGAACCAGCTTTTAGTTTTATTGATCTTTGCTATTGTTTCCTTCATTTCTTTTTCATTTATTTCTGATCTGATTTTTATGATTTCTTTCCTTCTGCTAGCTTTGGGGTTTTTTGGTTCTTCTTTCTCTAATTGCTTGAGGTGCAAGGTTAGGTTGTTTATTCGAGATGTTTCCTGCTTCTTAAGGTGGGCTTGTATTGCTATAAACTTCCCCCTTAGAACTGCTTTTGCTGCATCCCACAGGTTTTGGGTCGTTGTGTCTCCATTGTCATTTGTTTCTAGGTATTTTTTGATTTCCTCTTTGATTTCTTCAGTGATCTCTTCATTATTAAGTAGTGTATTGTTTAGCCTCCATGTGTTTGTATTTTTTACAGATCTTTTCCTGTAATTGATATCTAGTCTCATGGCGTTGTGGTCAGAAAAGATACTTGATACAATTTCAATTTTCTTAAATTTACCAAGGCTTGATTTGTGACCTAAGATATGATCTATCCTGGAGAATGTTCCATGAGCACTTGAGAAAAATGTGTATTCTGTTGTTTTTGGATGGAGTGTCCTATAAATATCAATTAAGTCCATCTTGTTTAATGTATCATTTAAAGCTTGTGTTTCCTTATTTATTTTCATTTTGGATGATCTGTCCATGGGTGAAAGTGGGGTGTTTAAGTCCCCTACTATGAATGTGTTACTGTCGATTTCCCCTTTTATGGCTGTTAGTATTTGCCTTATGTATTGAGGTGCTCCTATGTTGGGTGCATAAATATTTACAATTGTTATATCTTCTTCTTGGATCGATCCCTTGATCATTATGTAGTGTCCTTCTTTGTCTCTTTTAATAGTCCTTATTTTAAAGTCTATTTTGTCTGATATGAGAATTGCTACTCCAGCTTTCTTTTGGTTTCCATTTGCATGGAATATCTTTTTCCATCCCCTTACTTTCAGTCTGTATGTGTCTCTAGGTCTGAAGTGGGTCTCTTGTAGACAGCATATATAAGGGTCTTGTTTTTGTATCCATTCAGCTAATCTGTGTCTTTTGGTGGGAGCATTTAGTCCATTTACATTTAAGGTAATTATCGATATGTATGTTCCTATTCCCATTTTCTAAATTGTTTTGGGTTCGTTATTATAGGTCTTTTCCTTCTCTTGTGTTTCTTGCCTAGAGAAGATCCTTTAGCATTTGTTGTAAAGCTGGTTTGGTGGTGCTGAACTCTCTCAGCTTTTGCTTGTCTGTAAAGGTTTTAATTTCTCCATCAAATCTGAATGAGATCCTTGCTGGGTAGAGTAGTCTTGGCTGCAGGTTTTTCTCCTTCATCACTTTCAGTATGTCCTGCCACTCCCTTCTGGCTTGTAGGGTTTCTGCTGAGAGATCAGCTGTTAACCTTATGGGGATTCCCTTATGTGTTATTTGTTGTTTTTCCCTTGCTGCTTTTAATATGCTTTCTTTGTATTTAATTTTTGACAGTTTGATTAATATGTGTCTTGGCGTATTTCTCCTTGTATTTATCTTGTATGGGACTCTCTGTGCTTCCTGGACTTGATTAACTATTTCCTTTCCTATATTAGGGAAGTTTTCAACTATAATCTCTTCAAATATTTTCTCAGTCCCTTTCTTTTTCTCTTCTTCTTCTGGAACCCCTATAATTCGAATGTTGGTGCATTTAATGTTGTCCCAGAGGTCTCTGAGACTGTCCTCAGTTCTTTTCATTCTTTTTTCTTTATTCTGCTCTGCTGTAGTTATTTCCACTATTTTATCTTCCAGGTCACTTATCCGTTCTTCTGCCTCAGTTACTCTGCTATTGATCCCATCTAGAGTACTTTTAATTTCATTTATTGTGTTGTTCATCGTTGCTTGTTTCATCTTTAGTTCTTCTAGGTCCTTGTTAACTGATTCTTGCATTTTGTCCAATCTATTGTCCATTCTATCTCCAAGATTTCGGATCAACCTTACTATCATTATTCTGAATTCTCTTTCAGGTAGACTGCCTATTTCCTCTTCATTTGTTAGGTCTGGTGCATTTTTATCTTGCTCCTTTATCTGCTGTGTGTTTTTCTGTCTTCTCATTTTGCTTATCTTACTGTGGGGTCTCCTTTTTGCAGGCTGCAGGTTTGTAGTTCCTCCTGTTTTTGATGTCTGTCTCCAGTGGCTAAGGTTGGTTCAGTGGGTTGTGTAGGCTTCCTGGTGGAGGGGACTAGTGCCTGTGTTGTGGTGGATGAGGCTGGATCTTGTCTCTCTAGTGGGCAGGTTCACGTCTGGTGGTGTGTTTGGGGGTGTCTGTGGCCTTATTATGATTTTAGGCAGCCTCTCTGCTAATGGGTGGTGTTGTGTTCCTGTTTTGCTAGTTGTTTGGCATAGGTTTTCCAGCACTGTGGCTTGCTGGTCGTTGAGTGAAGCTGGGTGCTGGTGTTAAGATGGAGGTCTCTGGGAGATTTTCACCATTTCATATTATGTGGAGCTGAGAGGTCTCTTGTTGATCAGTGTCCTGAAGTTGGCTGTCCTACCTCAGAGGCAGAGCCCTGCCTCCTGGCTGGAGCACCAAAAGCTTTTCATCCACAGGCTCAGGATAAAAGGGAGAAAAAGTAGAGGGAATTAGTAGAAGTATGAGGAAAGAAAGAAGGAAAGGAGGGTAGGAAGGAAGGAAGAAAGAAAGAAAGAAGCAAAGAAGGAAAGAAGGCAAGAAGGAAAGAAAGGAGGGAGGGAGGGAGGGAGGGAGGAAGGAAGGAGGGAAAGAAGGAAAAAAGAAAGAAAGAAGATACAGTAAAAATAAAATAAAGTATAATAAAGTTATTGAATTAAAAAATTCTTATTTAGAAAAAAAAAGGGACGGAAAGAACCTTAGGACAAATGTTGGAAGCAAAGCTATACAGACAAAATCTTACACAGAAGCATACACATACACCCTCACTAAAAGAGGTAAATGGGGAAAAATCCTAAATCTTGCTGTCAGAGACCACCTCCTCAATTTGGGATGATTCGTTGTCTAAAGGAGGGAAGGAAGGACGGAAAGAAAGAAAGAAAGAACGAAGGTAAAGTATAATAAGGTTATTAAAATTAATTATTAAGAAAAAAAAATTAAAAAAAAAACATGGACGGATAGAACCCTAGGACAAATGGTGGAAGCAAGACTATACAGACAAGCTCTCACATAGAAACATACACATACACATTCACAAAAAGAGGAAAGGGGAAAAAAATCATAGATCTTGCTCCTAAAGTCCACTTCCTTAATTTGGGATGATTGGTTGTCTATTCAGGTATTCCACAGATGCAGGGTACATCAAGTTGATTGTGGAGCTTTAATCCGCTGCTTCTGAGGCTGCTGGGAGAGATTTCCCTTTCTCTTCTTTGTTCTCACAGCTCCCAGGGCTAAGCTTTGGATTTGGCCCTGCCACTGCGTGTAGATCGCTGGAGGGCGTCTGTTTTTTGCTCAGACAGGATGGGGTTAAAAGAGCCGCTGACTGGGGGCTCTGGTGCACTCAGGCCGGCGGGGACGGAGGGGCACAGAGTGCGGGGCGGGCCTGCGGTGGCAAAGGCCAGCGTGACTTTGCACCAGCCTGAGGCGCGCTGTGCGCTCTCCCGGGGAAGTTGTCCCTGGATCCCGGGAACCCGGCAGTGGCGGGCTGCACAGGCTCCGCGGAAGAGGGGTGTGGAGAGTGACCTGTGCTCGCACACAGGCCCCTCGGTGGCAGCAGCAGCAGCCTTAACGTCTCCCGCCCGCCTCTGGGGTCCGCGCTTTTAGCCGCGGCTCGCGCCCGTCTCTGGATTCCGCGCTTTCAGCCGCGGCTCGCGCCCGTCTCTGGATTCCGCGCTTTCAGCCGCGGCTCGCGCCCGTCTCTGGATTCCGCGCTTTCAGCCGCGGCTCGCACCCGTCTCTGGATTCCGCGCTTTCAGCCGCGGCTCGCGCCCGTCTCTGGATTCCGCGCTTTCAGCCGCGGCTCGCGCCCGTCTCTGGGGTCCACGCTTTCAGCCGCGGCTCGCACCCGTCTCTGGGGTTCGCGCTTTTAGCCGCGGCTCGCGCCCGTCTCTGGAGTTCCTTTAAGCAGCGTTCTTAAACCCCTCTCCTCACGCCCCAGGAAACAAAGAGGGAAGGAAAATTCTCCTGCCTCTTCTGCAGGTGCAGGCTTTTCCCTGGACTCCCTCCCGGCTAGCTGTGGTGCACTAACCCCTTCAGGCTATGTTCAAGCCGCCAACACCAGTCCTCTCCCTGCGCTCCGGCCTCAGCTCGCAGCTCCGCCCACCCCGGCGGGTGAGCAGACAAGCCTCTTGGGCTGGTGAGTGCCGGTCGGCACCGATCCTCTGTGCGGGAATCTCCCCGCTTTGCCCTCCGCACCCGTTGCTGTGCACTCCTCCGCGGCTTCGAAGCTCCCCCCTCCACCTCCCGCAGTCTCCGCCCGCGAAGGGGCTTCCTAGAGTGTGGAAACTTTTCCTCCTTCACAGCTCCCTCCCACTGGTGCAGGTGCCGTCCCTATTCTTTTGTCTCTGTTTTTTCTTTTGCCCTACCCAGGTACGTGGGGAGTTTCTTGCCTTTTGGGAGGTCTGAGGTCTTCTGCCAGCCTTCAGTAGGTGTTCTGTAGGAGTTGTTCCACGTGTAGATGTATTTCTGGTGTATCTGTGGGGAGGAAGGTGATCTCCGCGTCTTACACTTCCGCCATCTTCCGCCTTCTCTGGCTGTGTCTTTTTGACTTTAATTTCCCTAAGCTATAGGACCATATGTGGAAGTGCCCTAGGCTCTGTTGCTTTGTTTCTTAGATGTTTCAGGAAACACCATACACTTCTCCTGAGTGGCTGTTGGCAATTTACATCCCACCCATCAGCATAACAAGGCTCCCAGTTCTCCATGGCCTGTACTGCCTTTCTGGATTTTACACTTTTTTCAGATGGCCCTTTTGACCAGGGAGAAGTGAGACTTCATTGTAGTGCAGATTTCGTTTGCAAGCTTGCTTGGTTGGCCAAAAAGGGCGTATGCGTTTTTTCCTGAATATATTCAGGAAAAAACGCATACGCCCTTTTTGGCCAAGTGCATCATTTTGGACGATCTACCTCTTTTCCTATGCTTTAAATGCAATTTCAGTTTACCTCCTGAAATCGGTTTCCTGAAATTCTGCCCCGGTTTCAAGTCCTCTTGGCAGCCTTACTTCAGTATATTTTTGGACGATAGCTGTCATTTATAACTCTGCAGGTTTGTGAATTACAGTGCCCCTGGGCTCCTTTCTTCAACTCGCTTTCTTGTGAGCTGGCCGCAACACCGCAGGATTGCTTCAGGCCCTAATCTGGTTCCGGCACGGCACGCTGAGCCTTTAGTTAATTCCTCTTCCTGGTGGGAAATGAGAGTTAAATTTGCCCCTCCAGACACCTACAGCTAGTCTCTCATTGGTTCTCCCTATTCCTGTTCATCTTCCGCAGAAATTGCAAACTGGGCCAAACAGGAGGTTAAAGGCACTGACTCTCCAAGTCGGGAGAGTGTTAGTAAAGCGTCTGGAATGTTGCACTCGAGTACCAGGGGATGAAAACTGAGACATATTTGAACACGTCTCCCGATCACACGGTTGATCATACTCTGGGTTCCACATGCATGTTTTAGCTGAAGGAAGAATCCCTTAAACCTGGAGAGTTGAGACCCGTGGAATGGGTACCATGCAATATGACTTCAAAGGGTCTTCATTTGCTCACCGAACCTCTCCAATCCTATCACTGCTGCGTTTATGCCCCTGTACACACGCTTGATTCTCTTTTGGAGACATAGCAATCCATAGGTTTTAAGATAATTACTAGTCAGGTACATTCTTAGGCGTTTAATATGGGGTGTTGAGTCCATTTCGTTGAGCAAGGAGTAGCTCTTGTCTATTCCATATTTGGCTTAAGGAACTTTATCTGTGCTCGTTTCAGTCTTTGGTTTTATGCAGCACCCCAACTCACCTTTCCCCTTAAGCAAGCATAAGTTGGTTTTCTACATTTGAGACCCCGTTCTGTTTTGTAATCCAGTTCCTGTGTAGCCAAGTTTACATTCCGTGTATTAGTGATGTCTTATGATGTTTCTTTTTCTCTGTGACTTATTTCAGTTAGAATCATCATACCTGAATCCACTGATTATGCTGCTACGGGCCTGATGACATAGATTTCATTGCTGAGTGATATTGCATTGTACGTAAGTACCACAACTTCTTTATCCATTTTTCACTTTCTGCGATATTGAACTTGTACCGTAAACGAGGTTCTTGTAAACAGAGCCGTCCCAAACTTTTGGGTGGCTGTGTCTTTTTGATTTTAATTTCCCTAAGCTATAGGACCATAAGTGGAAGTGTCCTAGGCTCTGTTGCTTTGTTTTTTAGATGTTTCAGGAAACACCATACACTTCTCCCGAGTGGCTGTTGGCAATTTACATCCTGCCCATCAGCATAACAAGGCTCCCATTTCTCCATGGCCTGTCCTGCCTTTCTGGATTTTACACTTTTTTCAGATGGCCCTTTTGACCAGGGGGAAGTGAGACTTCATTGTAGTGCAGATTTCCTTTGCAAGCTTGCTTGGTTGGCCAAAAAGTGCGTATTCGTTTTTTCCTGAATATATTCAGGAAAAAACGCATACGCCCTTTTTGGCCAAGTGCATCATTGTCGACGTTCTGCCTCTTTTCCTATGCTTTAAATGCAATTCCAGTCTACCTCCTGAAATCGGTATCCTGCAATTCTGCCCCGCTTTGAAGTCCTCTTGGCAGCCTTACTTCAGTATATTTTTGGACGATAGCTGTCATTTATAACTCTGCAGGTTTGTGAATTACAGTGCCCCTGAGCTCCTTTCTTCAACTCGCTTTCTTGTGAGCTGGCCGCAACACCGCAGGATTGCTTCAGGCCCTAATCTGGTTCCGGCACGGCACGCTGAGCCTTTGGTTAATTCCTCTTCCTGGTGGGAAATGAGAGTTAAATTTGCCCGTCCACACACCTCCAGCTAGTCTCTCATTAGTTCTCCCTATTCCTGTTCATCTTCCGCAGAAATTGCAAACTGGGCCAAACAGGAGGTTAAAGGCACTGACTCTCCAAGTCGGGAGAGTGTTAGTAAAGCGTCTGGAATGTTGCACCCGAGTACCAGGGGACGAAAACTGAGACATATTTGAACACGTCTCCCGATCACACGGTTGATCATACTCTGGGTTCCACATGCATGTTTTAGCTGAAGGAAGAATCCCTTAAACCTGGAGAGTTGAGACCCGTGGAATGGGTACCATGCAATATGACTTCAAAGGGTCTTCATTTGCTCACCGAACCTCTCCAATCCTATCACTGCTGCGTTTATGCCCCTGTACACATGCTTGATTCTCTTTCGGAGACATAGCAATCCATAGGTTTTAAGATAATTACTAGTCAGGTACATTCTTAGGCGTTTAATATGGGGTGTTGAGTCCATTTCGTTGAGCAAGGAGTAGCTCTTGTCTATTCCATATTTGGCTTAAGGAACTTTATCTGTGCTCGTTTCAGTCTCTGGTTTTATGCAGCACCCCAACTCACCTTTCGCTTAAGCAAGCATAAGTTGGTTTTCTACATTTGAGACCCCGTTCTGTTTTGTAATCCAGTTCCTGTGTAGCCAAGTTTACATTCCGTGTATTAGTGATGTCTTATGATGTTTCTTTTTCCGTGTGACTTATTTCAGTTAGAATCATCATACCTGAATCCACTGATTATGCTGCTACGGGCCTGATGACATAGATTTCATTGCTGAGTGATATTGCATTGTACGTAAGTACCACAACTTCTTTATCCATTTTTCACTTTCTGCGATATTGAACTTGTACCGTAAACGAGGTTCTTGTAAACAGAGCCGTCCCAAACTTTTGGGTGGCTGTGTCTTTTTGATTTTAATTTCCCTAAGCTATAGGACCATAAGTGGAAGTGTCCTAGGCTCTGTTGCTTTGTTTTTTAGATGTTTCAGGAAACACCATACACTTCTCCCGAGTGGCTGTTGGCAATTTACATCCTGCCCATCAGCATAACAAGGCTCCCATTTCTCCATGGCCTGTCCTGCCTTTCTGGATTTTACACTTTTTTCAGATGGCCCTTTTGACCAGGGGGAAGTGAGACTTCATTGTAGTGCAGATTTCCTTTGCAAGCTTGCTTGGTTGGCCAAAAAGGGCGTATGCGTGTTTTCCTGAATATATTCAGGAAAAAACGCATACGCCCTTTTTGGCCAAGTGCGTCATTGTCGACGTTCTGCCTCTTTTCCTATGCTTTAAATGCAATTCCAGTCTACCTCCTGAAATCGGTATCCTGCAATTCTGCCCCGCTTTCAAGTCCTCTTGGCAGCCTTACTTCAGAATATTTTTGGACGATAGCTGTCATTTATAACTCTGCAGGTTTGTGAATTACAGTGCCCTTGAGCTCCTTTCTTCAACTCGCTTTCTTGTGAGCTGGCTGCAAAACCGCAAGATTGCTTCAGGCCCTAATCTGGTTCAGGCATGGCACACTGAGCCTTTGGTTAATTCCTCTTCCTGGTGGGAAATGAGAGTTAAATTTGCCCGTCCACACACCTCCAGCTAGTCTCTCATTGGTTCTCCCTATTCCTGTTCATCTTCCGCAGAAATTGCAAACTGGGCCAAACAGGAGGTTAAAGGCACTGACTCTCCAAGTCGGGAGAGTGTTAGTAAAACATCTGGAATGTTGCACCCGAGTACCAGGGTACGAAAACTGAGACATATTTGAACACATCTCCCGATCACACGGTTGATCATACTCTGGGTTCCACATGCATGTTTTAGCTGCAGGAAGAATCCCTTAAACCTGGAGAGTTGAGACCCGTGGAATGGGTACCATGCAATATGACTTCAAAGGGTCTTCATTTGCTCACCGAACCTCTCCAATCCTATCACTGCTGCGTTTATGCCCCTGTACGCACGCTTGATTCTCTTTCGGAGACATAGCAATCCATAGGTTTTAAGATAATTACTAGTCAGGTACATTCTTAGGCGTTTAATATGGGGTGTTGAGTCCATTTCATTGAGCAAGGAGTAGCTCTTGTCTATTCCATATTTGGCTTAAGGAACTTTATCTGTGCTCATTTCAATCTCTGGTTTTATGCAGCACCCCAACTCACCTTTCCCCTTAAGCAAGCATAAGTTGGTTTTCTACATTTGAGACCCTGTTCTGTTTTGTAATCCAGTTCCTGTGTAGCCAAGTTTACATTCCGTGTATTAGTGATGTCTTATGATGTTTCTATTTCTGTGTGACTTATTTCAGTTAGAATCATCATACCTGAATCCACTGATTATGCTGCTACGGGCCTGATGACATAGATTTCATTGCTGAGTGATATTGCATTGTACGTAAGTACCACAACTTCTTTATCCATTTTTCACTTTCTGCGATATTGAACTTGTACCGTAAACGAGGTTCTTGTAAACAGAGCCGTCCCAAACATTTGGGTGGCTGTGTCTTTTTGATTTTAATTTCCCTAAGCTATAGGACCATAAGTGGAAGTGCCCTAGGCTCTGTTGCTTTGTTTTTTAGATGTTTCAGGAAACACCATACACTTCTCCCGAGTGGCTGTTGGCAATTTACATCCTGCCCATCAGCATAACAAGGCTCCCAGTTCTCCATGGCCTGTCCTGCCTTTCTGGATTTTACACTTTTTTCAGATGGCCCTTTTGACCTGGGGAACGTGAGACTTCATTGTAGTGCAGATTTCCTTTGCAAGCTTGCTTGGTTGGCCAAAAAGGGCGTATTCGTTTTTTCCTGAATATATTCAGGAAAAAAGGCATACGCCCTTTTTGGCCAAGTGCATCATTGTTGACGTTCTGCCTCTTTTCCTATGCTTTAAATGCAATTCCAGTCTACCTTCTGAAATCGGTTGCCTGCAATTCTGCCCCGCTTTCAAGTCCTCTTGGCAGCCTTACTTCAGTATATTTTTGGACGATAGCTGTCATTTATAACTCTGCAGGTTTGTGATTACAGTGTCCCTGAGCTCCTTTCTTCAACTCGCTTTCTTGTGAGCTGGCCGCAACACAGCAGGATTGCTTCAGGCCCTAATCTGGTTCCGGCACGGCACGCTGAGCCTTTGGTTAATTCCTCTTCCTGGTGGGAAATGAGAGGTAAATTTCCCCGTCCAGACACCTCCAGTTACTCTCTCATTGGTTCTCCCTATTCCTGTTCATCTTTCGCAGAAATTGCAAACTGAGCCAAACAGGAGGTTAAAGGCACTGACTCTCCAAGTCGGGAGAGTGTTAGTAAAGCATCTGGAATGTTGCACCCGAGTACCAGGGGATGAAAACTGAGATATATTTGAACACGTCTCCCGATCACACGGTTGATCATACTCTGGGTTCCACATGCATGTTTTAGCTGAAGGAAGAATCCCTTAAACCTGGAGAGTTGAGACCCGTGGAATGGGTACCATGCAATATGACTTCAAAGGGTCTTCATTTGCTCACCGAACCTCTCCAATCCTATCACTGCTGCGTTTATGTCCCTGTACACACGCTTGATTCTCTTTCGGAGACATAGCAATCCATAGGTTTTAAGATACTTACTAGTCAGGTACATTCTTAGGCATTTAATATGGGGTGTTTAGTCCATTTCATTGAGCAAGGAGTAGCTCTTGTCTATTCCATATTTGGCTTAAGGAACTTTATCTGTGCTCATTTCAATCTCTGGTTTTATGCAGCACCCCAACTCACCTTTCCCCTTAAGCAAGCATAAGTTGGTTTTCTACATTTGAGACCCTGTTCTGTTTTGTAATCCAGTTCCTGTGTAGCCAAGTTTACATTCCGTGTATTAGTGATGTCTTATGATGTTTCTATTTCTGTGTGACTTATTTCAGTTAGAATCATCATACCTGAATCCACTGATTATGCTGCTACGGGCCTGATGACATAGATTTCATTGCTGAGTGATATTGCATTGTACGTAAGTACCACAACTTCTTTATCCATTTTTCACTTTCTGCGATATTGAACTTGTACTGTAAACGAGGTTCTTGTAAACAGAGCCGTCCCAAACATTTGGGTGGCTGTGTCTTTTTGATTTTAATTTCCCTAAGCTATAGGACCATAAGTGGAAGTGCCCTAGGCTGTGTTGCTTTGTTTTTTATATGTTTCAGGAAACACCATACACTTCTCCCTAGTGGCTGTTGGCAATTTACATCCTGCCCATCAGCATAACAAGGCTCCCAGTTCTCCATGGCCTGTCCTGCCTTTCTGGATTTTACACTTTTTTCAGATGGCCCTTTTGACCAGGGGGAAGTGAGACTTCATTGTAGTGCAGATTTCCTTTGTAAACTTGCTTGGTTGGCCAAAAAGGGCGTATGCGTTTTCTCCTGAATATATTCAGGAAAAAACGCATACGCCCTTTTTGGCCAAGTGCATCATTGTCGACGTTCTGCCTCTTTTCCTATGCTTTAAATGCAATTCCAGTCTACCTCCTGAAATCGGTATCCTGCAATTCTGCCCCGCTTTCAAGTCCTCTTGGCAGCCTTACTTCAGTATATTTTTGGACGATAGCTGTCATTTATAACTCTGCAGGTTTGTGAATTACAGTGCCCCTGAGCTCCTTTCTTCAACTCGCTTTCTTGTGAGCTGGCCGCAACACCGCAGGATTGCTTCAGGCCCTAATCTGGTTCCGGCACGGCACGCTGAGCGTTTGGTTAATTCCTCTTCCTGGTGGGAAATGAGAGTTAAATTTGCCCGTCCACACACCTCCAGCTAGTCTCTCATTGGTTCTCCCTATTCCTGTTCATCTTCCGCAGAAATTGCAAACTGGGCCAAACAGGAGGTTAAAGGCACTGAGTCTCCAAGTCGGGAGAGTGTTAGTAAAGCATCTGGAATGTTGCACCCGAGTACCAGGGGACGAAAACTGAGACATATTTGAACACGTCTCCCGATCACACGGTTGATCATACTCTGGGTTCCACATGCATGTTTTAGCTGAAGGAAGAATCCCTTAAACCTGGAGAGTTGAGACCTGTGGAATGGGTACCATGCAATATGACTTCAAAGGGTCTTCATTTGCTCACCGAACCTCTCCAATCCTATCACTGCTGCGTTTATGCCCCTGTACACACGCTTGATTCTCTTTCGGAGACATAGCAATCCATAGGTTTTAAGATAATTACTAGTCAGGTACATTCTTAGGCGTTTAATATGGGGTGTTGAGTCCATTTCATTGAGCAAGGAGTAGCTCTTGTCTATTCCTTATTTGGCTTAAGGAACTTTATCTGTGCTCGTTTCAGTCTCTGGTTTTATGCAGCACCCCAACTCACCTTTCCCCTTAAACAAGCATAAGTTGGTTTTCTACATTTGAGACCCTGTTCTGTTTTGTAATCCAGTTCCTGTGTAGCCAAGTTTACATTCCGTATATTAGTGATGTCTTATGATGTTTCTATTTCTGTGTGACTTATTTCAGTTAGAATCATCATACCTGAATCCACTCATTATGCTGCTATGGGCCTGATGACATAGATTTCATTGCTGAGTGATATTTCATTGTACATAAGTACCACAACTTCTTTATCCATTTTTCACTTTCTGCGATATTGAACTTGTACTGTAAACGAGGTTCTTGTAAACAGAGCCGTCCCAAACTTTGGGGTGGCTGTGTCTTTTTGATTTTAATTTCCCTAAGCTATAGGACCATAAGTGGAAGTGCCCTAGGCTCTCTTGCTTTGTTTTTTAGATGTTTCAGGATACACCATAGACTTCTCCTGAGTGGCTGTTGGCAATTTACATCCCGCCCATCAGCATAACAAGGCTCCCAGTTCTCCATGGCCTGTCCTGCCTTTCTGGATTTTACACTTTATTCAGATGGCCCTTTTGACCGGGGGGAAGTGAGACTTCATTGTAGTGCAGATTTCCTTTGCAAGCTTGCTTGGTTGGCCAAAAAGAGCGTATGCGTTTTTTCCTGAATGTATTTAGGAAAAAACGCATACGCTCTTTTAGGCCAAGTACATCATTGTGGACGTTCTGCTTCTTTTCCTATGCTTTCAATGCAATTCCAGTCTACCTCCTGAAATCGGTTGCCTGCAATTCTGCCCCGCTTTCAAGTCCTCTTGGCAGCCTTACTTCAGTATATTTTTGGACGATAGCTGTCATTTATAACTCTGCAGGTTTGTGAATTACAGTGCCCCTGAGGTCCTTTCTTCAACTCGCTGTCTTGTGAGCTGGCCGCAACACCGCAGGATTGTTTCAGGCCCTAATCTGGTTCCGGCACGGCATGCTGAGCCTTTGGTTAATTCCTCATCCTGGTGGGAAATGAGAGGTAAATTTGCCCGTCCAGACACCTCCACCTAGTCTCTCATTAGTTCTCCCTATTCCTGTTCATCTTCCGCAGAAATTGCAAACTGGGCCAAACAGGAGGTTAAAGGCACTGACTCTCCAAGTCGGGAGAGTATTAGTTAAGCATCTGGAATGTTGCACCCGAGTACCAGGGGACGAAAACTGAGACATATTTGAACACGTCTCCCGATCACACGGTTGATCATACTCTGGGTTCCACATGCATGTTTTAGCTGAAGGAAGAATCCCTTAAACCTGGAGAGTTGAGACCTGTGGAATGGGTACCATGCAATATGACTTCAAAGGGTCTTCATTTGCTCACCGAACCTCTCCAATCCTATCACTGCTGCGTTTATGCCCCTGTACACACGCTTGATTCTCTTTCAGAGACATAGCAATCCATAGGTTTTAAGATACTTACTAGTCAGGTACATTCTTAGGCGTTTAATATGGGGTGTTGAGTCCATTTCGTTGAGCAAGGAGTAGCTCTTGTCTATTCCATATTTGGCTTAAGGAACTTTATCTGTGCTCATTTCAATCTCTGGTTTTATGCAGCACCCCAACTCACCTTTCCCCTTAAGCCAGCATAAGTTGGTTTTCTTCATTTGAGACCCTGTTCTGTTTTGTAATCCAGTTCCTGTGTAGCCAAGTTTACATTCCGTGTATTAGTGATATCTTAAGATTTTTTTTTCTGTGTGACTTATTTTAGTTAGAATCATCATACCTGAATCCACTCTTTATGCTGCTACGTGCCTGATGACATAGATTTCATTGCTGAGTGATATTGCATTGTACGTATGTACCACAACTTCTTTATCCATTTTTCACTTTCTGCGATATTGAACTTGTACCGTAAACGTGGTTCTTGCCAACAGAGCCGTCCCAAACTTTGGGGTGGCTGTGTCTTTTTGATTTTAATTTCCCTAAGCTATAGGACCATAAGTGGAAGTACCCTAGGCTCTGTTGCTTTGTTTTTTAGATGTTTCAGGAAACACCATACACTTCTCCCGAGTGGCTGTTGGCAATTTACATCCCGCCCATCAGCATAACAAGGCTCCCAGTTCTCCATGGCCTGTCCTGCCTTTCTGGATTTTACACTTTTTTCAGATGGCCCTTTTGACCGGGGGGAAGTGAGACTTCATTGTAGTGCAGATTTCCTTTGCAAGCTTGCTTGGTTGGCCAAAAAGGGCGTATGCGTGTTTTCCTGAATATATTCAGGAAAAAACGCATACGCCCTTTTTGGCCAAGTGCATCATTTTCGACGTTCTGCCTCTTTTCCTATGCCTAAAATGTAATTCCAGTCTACCTCCTGAAATCGGTTTCCTGTAATTCTGCCCCGCTTTCAAGTCCTCTTGGCAGCCTTACTTCAGTATATTTTTGGACGATAGCTGTCATTTATAACTCTGCAGGTTTGTGAATTACAGTGCCCCTGAGCTCCTTTCTTCAACTCGCTTTCTTGTGAGCTGGCCGCAACACCACAGGATTGCTTCAGGCCCTAATATGTTTCCGGCACGGCACGCTGAGCCTTTGGTTAATTCCTCTTCCTGGTGGGAAATGAGAGTTAAATTTGCCCGTCCAGACACCTCCAGCTAGTCTCTCATTGGTTCTCCCTATTCCTGTTCATCTTCCGCAGAAATTGCAAACTGGGCCAAACAAGAGGTTAAAGGCACTGACTCTCAAAGTCGGGAGAGCGTTAGTAAAGTGTCTGGAATGTTGCACCCGAGTACCAGGGGTCGAAAACTGAGACATATTTGAACACATCTCCCGATCACACGGTTGATCATACTCTGGGTTCCACATGCATGTTTTAGCTGAAGGAAGAATCCCTTAAACCTGGAGAGTTGAGACCCGTGGAAGGGGTACCATGCAATATGACTTCAAAGGGTCTTCATTTGCTCACCGAACCTCTCCAATCCTATCACTGCTGCCTTTTTGCCCCTGTACACACGCTTGATTATCTTTCGGAGACATAGCAATACATAGGTTTTAAGATACTTACTTGTCAGATACATGCTTAGGCGTTTAATATGGGGTGTTGAGTCCATTTCGTTGAGCAAGGAGTAGCTCTTGTCTATTCCATATTTGGCTTAAGGAACTTTATCTGTGCTCATTTCAATCTCTGGTTTTATGCAGCACCCCAACTCACCTTTCCCCTTAAGCAAGCATGTTGGTTTTCTAAATTTGAGACCCTCTTCTATTTTGTAATCTAGTTCCTGTGTAGCCAAGTTTACATTCCGTGTATTAGTGATATCTTATGATGTTTCTTTTCCTGTGTGACTTAGTTAGAATCATCATACCTGAATCCACTCATTATGCTGCTACTGGCCTGATGACATAGATTTCATTGCTGAGTGATATTGCATTGTACGTAAGTACCACAACTTCTTTATCCATTTTTCACTTTCTGCGATATTGAACTTGTACCGTAAACGAGGTTCTTGTAAACAGAGCTGTCCCAAACTTTGGGGTGGCTGTGTCTTTTGATTTTAATTTCCCTAAGCTATAGGACCATAAGTGGAAGTGTCCTAGGCTCTGTTGCTTTGTTTTTTAGATGTTTCAGGAAACACCATACACTTCTCCCGAGTGGCTGTTGGCAATTTACATCACGCCCATCAGCATAACAAGTCTCCCAGTTCTCCATGGCCTGTCCTGCCTTTCTGGATTTTACACTTTTTTCAGATGGCCCTTTTGACCGGGGGGAAGTGAGACTTCATTGTAGTGCAGATTTCCTTTCCAAGCTTGCTTGGTTGGCCAAAAAGGGCGTATGCGTTTTTTCCTGAATATATGCAGGAAAAAACGCATACACCCTTTTTAGCCAAGTGCATCATTGTCGACGTTCTGCCTCTTTTCCTATGCTTTAAATGCAATTCCAGTCTACCTCCTGAAATCGGTTTCCTGCAATTCTGCCCCACTTTCAAGTCCTCTTGGCAGCCTTACTTCAGTACATTTTTGGACGATAGCTGTCATTTATAACTCTGCAGGTTTGTGAATTACAGTGCCCCTGAGCTCCTTTCTTCAACTCTCTTTCTTGTGAGCTGGCCGCAACACCGCAGGATTGCTTCAGGCCCTAATCTGGTTGCGGCACGGCACGCTGAGCCTTGGTTAATTCCTCTTCCTGTTGGGAAATTAGAGTTAAATTTGCCCGTCCAGACACCTCCAGCTAGTCTCTCATTGGTTCTCCCTATTCCTGTTCATCTTCCGCAGAAATTGCAAACTGGGCCAAACAGGAGGTTAAAGGCACTGACTCTCCAAGTCGGGAGAGTGTTAGTTAAGCATCTGGAATGTTGCACCCGAGTACCAGGGGACAAAAACTGAGACATATTTGAACACGTCTCCCGATCACACGGTTGATCATACTCTGGGTTCCACATGCATGTTTTAGCTGAAGGAAGAATCCCTTAAACCTGGAGAGTTGAGACCCGTGGAATGGGTACCATGCAATATGACTTCAAAGGGTCTTCATTTGCTCACCGAACCTCTCCAATCCTATCACTGCTGCGTTTATGCCCCTGTACACACGCTTGATTCTCTTTCGGAGACATAGCAATCCATAGGTTTTAAGATACTTACTAGTCAGGTACATTCTTAGGCGTTTAATATGGGCTGTTGAGTCCATTTCGTTGAGCAAGGAGTAGCACTTGTCTATTCCATATTTGGCTTAAGGAACTTTATCTGTGCTCGTTTCAGTCTCTGGTTTTATGCAGCACCCCAACTCACCTTTCCCCTTAAGCAAGCATAAGTTGGTTTTCTACATTTGAGACTCTGTTCTGTTTTGTAATCCAGTTCCTGTGTAGCCAAGTTTACATTCCGTGTATTAGTGATAACTTATGATGTTTCTTTTTCTCTGTGACTTATTTCAGTTAGAATCTTCATACCTGAGTCCACTCATTATGCTGCTACGGGCCTGATGACATAGATTTCATTGCTGAGTGATATTGCATTGTACGTAAGTACCACAACTTCTTTATCCATTTTTCGCTTTCTGCGATATTGAACTTGTACTGTAAACGAGGTTTTTGTAAACAGAGCCGTCCAAACTTTGGGGTGGCTGTGTCTTTTTGATTTTAATTTCCCTAATCTATAGGACAATAAGTGGAAGTGCCCTAGGCTCTGTTGCTTTGTTTCTTAGATGTTTCAGGAAACACCATACACTTCTCCCGAGTGGCTGTTGGCAATTTACATCCCGCCCATCAGCATAACAAGGCTCCCAGTTCTCCATGGCCTGTCCTGCCTCTCTGGATTTTACACTTTTTTCAGATGGCCCTTTTGACTGGGGGGAAGTGAGACTTCATTGTAGTGCAGATTTCCTTTGCAAGCTTGCTTGGTTGGCCAAAAAGGGCGTATGCGTTTTTTCCTGAATATATTCAGGAAAAAACGCATACGCCCTTTTCGGCCAAGTGCATCATTGTCGACGTTCTGCCTCTTTTCCTATGCTTTAAATGCAATTCCAGTCTACCTCCTGAAATTGGTTTCCTACAATTCTGCCCCGCTTTCAAGTCCTCTTGGCAGCCTTACTTCAGTATATTTTTGGACGATAGCTGTCATTTATAACTCTGCAGGTTTGTGAATTACAGTGCCCCTGAGCTCCTTTCTTCAACTCGCTTTCTTGTGAGCTGGCCGCAACACCGCAGGATTACTTCAGGCCCTAATCTGGTTCTGAAACGGCACGCTGAGCCTTTGGTTAATTTCTCTTCCTGGTGGGAAATGAGAGTTAAATTTGCCCGTCCAGACACCTCCAGCTAGTCTCTCATTGGTCCTCCCTATTCCTGTTCATCTTCCGCAGAAATTGCAAACTGGGCCAAACAGGAGGTTAAAGGCACTGACTCTCCAAGTCAGGAGAGCGTTAGTAAAGCGTCTGGAATGTTGCACCCGATTACCAGTGGTCAAAAACTGAGACATATTTGAACACGTCTCCCGATCACACCGTTGATCATACTCTGGGTTCCACATGCATGTTTTAGCTGAAGGAAGAATCCCTTAAACCTGGAGAGTTGAGACCCGTGGAATGGGTACCATGCAATATGACTTCAAAGGGTCTTCATTTGCTCACCGAACTTCTCCAATCCTATCACTGCTGCATTTATGCCCGTGTACACATGCTTGATTCTCTTTCAGAGAGATAGCAATCCATAGGTTTTAAGATACTTACTAGTCAGGTACATTCTTATGCGTTTAATATGGGGTGTTGAGTCCATTTCGTTGAGCAAGGAGTAGCTCTTGTCTATTCCATATTTGGCTTAAGGAACTTTATCTGTGCTTATTTCAATCTCTGGTTTTATGCAGCACCCCAACTCACCTTTCCCCTTAAGCAAGCATAAGTTTGTTTTCTAAATTTGAGACCCTCTTCTGTTTTGTAATCCAGTTCCTGTGTAGCCAAGTTTACATTCCGTGTATTAGTGATATCTTATGATGTTTCTTTTTCTGTGTGACTTAGTTAGAATCATCATACCTGAATCCACTCATTATGCTGCTATGGGCCTGATGACATAGATTTCATTGCTGAGTGATATTGCATTGTACGTAAGTACCACAACTTCTTTATCCATTTTTCACTTTCTGCGATATTGAACTTGTACCGTAAACGTGGTTCTTGTCAACAGAGACGTCCCAAACATTGGGGTGGCTGTGTCTTTTTGATTCTAATTTCCCTAAGCTATAGGACCATAAGTGGAAGTGCCCTAGGCTCTGTTGCTTTGTTTTTTAGATGTTTCAGGAAACAACATACACTTCTCCCCAGTGGCTGTTGGCAAATTACATCCCGCCCATCAGCATAACAAGGCTCCAAGTTCTCTATGGCCTGTCCTGCCTTTCTGGATTTTACACTTTTTTCAGATGGCCCTTTTGACCGGGGGGAAGTGAGACTTCATTGTAGTGCAGATTTCCTTTGCAAGCTTGCTTGGTTGGCCAAAATGTTCGTATGCGTTTTTTCCTGAATATATTCAGCAAAAAACGCATACGCCCTTTTTGGCCAAGTGCATCATTGTCGACGTTCTGCCTCTTTTCCTATGCTTTAAATGCAATTCCAGTCTACCTCCTGAAATCGCTTTCCTGCAATTCTGCCTTGCTTTCAATGCCTCTTCATAGCCTTACCTCAATATATTTTTTGAAAATAGTTGGCCTTTATAACTCTGCAGGTTTTTGAATTGCAGTGGCCCTTAGCTCCATTTTTCAGCTCTTATTTTTGTGATCTTGCCTCATAACCACAGGATTCCTTCAGGCCCTATTCTTCTTCTGGGGCACCTTGCTGTGCCTTTGGTTTATTCTTCTTACTGATGTCAAGTTAGAGTGACATGTGCCCATTGAAACCGCTACAGCTAGTTTCTCACTGGTTCCCCCTATTCCCATTCATCCTCCGCACAAACTGCAGACTGTGCGATACCAGAACTTAAAGGCATTGACTCTCCATGTGGGGATATTGTTAGTAACGTGGCTGGAATGTTGATCCGGAGCCCCAGGAGTGGAAAAATGAGGTGTGTTTTAGAAACCTTTCCCGATCATATGGTATACCAGTCACTGGGTTTCCCAAGCATGGTTTAGCTGCAGGAAGATTCCCTTCAACCTGGGGTGTTGGGACCCTTGGAATGAGTAGCATGAAGTATTGCATTAAACTTTTGGCAGTTGCTCACCAAAGCTCACCAATCCTCTCAGCCCCAAGTGTCCAGTCTTATGTCTTATCCAGCTGTGGGTTTATATGTGTTCAATCCAGGTTGCATCACAGCCCCTGAGCAAATTTTGTAAGAATTTTTCTCTCTTTCATTGTTTCTGCGTTTTGTTTTTAAAATTTATTTCTATAATGGGGTTTAGCTCATTTTCACTGCTGTGTTTGTGCCGCTCTGCACACACTTGATTCCCTTATGGAGATATATCAATACATGGGTTTTAAGATTCTTATTACTCAGATATATTTCTCTGCGGTGTATAGGGTGTGTTGAGGCCAGTTCATTGAGCAAGGTGTAGATCTTGTCTAATATCTATTTGGTTTATTGAACAGTATCTGCGCTAATTTCAAACTCTGGTTTTATGCATCTCCCCACCTCTCCTTTCCCCTTAAGCTGACATAAGTGTGTTTTCTAAATGTGAGACACTGTTCTGTTCTGTAATTCATTTCTTGTGCAGCCATATTTACCCTCCCTCTATAAGTGATATCTTATGATATGTTTCTTTTTCTGTTTGACTTATTTCAAGTAGTATTATCGGACCTAAATCCACTCTGTATCCTTCTACTAACCTTATTACATTGATTTCATGGTGAAGAGATATTCCATTGTACATAAGTACCACATCTTCTTTATCCATTGTTCTCTTTCCTGGGATATTTAAGGTGTACTGAAGTTGAGGTTCTTGTAAACAGAGTAGCCCTAAACTGTGGTGTGCTTGTGTCTTGTTGATTTTTAGACTTCCCTAGATATACTCCCATGATTGGAAGTATCCTATGCTCTGTAGCTCTGTTTTTTAGATGATTTAGGAACCACCATACACTTCTCCAGAGTGGCTCTCGGCAGTTCACACACTGCCCATCAGCGTATAAAGGCTCCCTGTTCTCCATGGCCTGTCCTGCATTTCTGGTTTTTACAATTTTTTAGGATGGCCCTTTTGACCGGTGGGAAATGAGACTTCTTTGTTGTGCACATTTGCATTGCTTGCTTGCTTCATTGCCCATAAAGTGCGTATGCGTTTTTTCCTGGATATAATCAGGAAAAAACGCATACGCCCTTTTGGGCCAACTGCATCATTGTCGAAATTCTGCCGCTTTTCATGTGCTTTAAAGACGAGTCCAATCTATCTCTTGAAATCTGTTTCTTGCAATTCTGTCTTGCATTCAGATCCTCTTCTTTGCCTTACCTCAACATATTTTTGGACGTTAGTTTTCATTTATAACTCTGCAGGTTTGTGAATTGCAGTGACCCTGAGCTCCATTTTTTAAGTTGCTCTTTTGTGAGCTGGCCTCAAACCCGCAGGATTGCTTCAGGCCCTATTTTGGCTCCGGCGAGGCGGGCTGAGCCTTTTTTCAATTCTTATTCTTAATGGGAAATTAGAGTGATATGTGCCCGTCCAAACCCCTACAACTATTCTCTCATTGGTTCCCCCTCTTCCCGTTCATCCTCCTCACAATTTGCAAAATGTGTGAAACAGAAGTTGAAATGTGCTGATTCTCCAAGTGGGGAGATTCTAAGTAACGTGGCTGGAATGGTGAACAGGAGCACCAGGAGAGGATAAATGAGCTGCATTTTAGACACATCTCCCGATCACATGGTGTACAGTCCTCTGGGTTTTCCATGCATGTTTTAGCTGTAGGAAGATCCCTTGAACCTGCAGATTTGGGACCCATTGAATGGGTACCAGGTAGTATTACTTTAAAGGGTGTGCATTTCCTCACCCAACCTCACATTTCTCTTAGTGCAAACAGTTTCCAGCCTTATGTCTCATCCTGCTGTGGGTCTAGATGTGTTCAATCCATGTTGCATCACCGTCCCTGAGGAAAAGTTGTAAGAGGTTTTCTCTGTCTCTCTGTCGTTTATTTTTTTCAATTTATTACTATATTGGTTACAGCTGATTTTCAAAGCTCTGTTTCTTGCTGCTGTACATCCACTTGATTCACGTACAGAGAGACATCAGTAAATTCTTTTTCAGATTCTTACCAGTCGTATATATTCTTTTCCAGTGACTTGAGTGTGCTGAGTGCAGTTCTTTTAGCTACCGTGTAGGCCTTGTTGATTATCAGTTTGGTATTTGGAATGGTATCTTTGCTAATTTCAACCTCCTGGATGATGCCTCACCCCTCCCCACCTTTCCCGTTTAGCAGCCTTATGCGTGTTTTCTACATATTTGACTATGTTTTTGTTTTGTAATTTATTTCATGTGTAGCCATTTTGGATTCCACCTTTAAGTGATATCTTATGATATGTGTCGTTTTCTTTTTGAATTATGTCACTTAGAAAGATCATACGTAACTCCTCCGGAGTTGTTACAACTGGCCATATTTCATTGATTTCCAGGCTGAATAATATTCCACTCTACCTATGTACCACATCTCTATCCATTTTTTCCCTCCAGAGACATTTAAGTTATATCCTAGTCGAGGATCTTTTAAACAGAGAGGGGGTAAACATTGGGGTGCCTGTGTCCTCTCGATTTTTGTTTTTCCCAAGATATACGCCCATGAGTGCAAGTGCCCTATGCTCTGTAGCTCATTTTTTAGATGCTTTAGTAAACACAATACACTTCTCCAGAATGGCCGTTGGCAATATACATTTCCACTATAAGTCTCACAGGGCTCCCTCTTCTCCTTGCCCTGTCCTGCATTTCTGTTATTTACGCTTTATGAGGATGGCTCTTCTGACTGATGCGAAGTGATATCTTTTGTAGTATTGACTTCCAGTGCCCACCTGTTTGGTTGGCTAAAAAAGTGTATGCCCTTTTCTTGAATATATACAGAAAAAAACGCATACACCCTTTTTGGCCAACTGCAATGTTGGCAATGTTCAGCTCCTTTTCTTGTGCTTAATGGTGAGTCCTTTCTACCTCCTCAAATCCCTTTCCTGCCATTCTCCCTTGCTTACAAGTCCTTTTCTCTGACTTTCCTCAAGACATTTTTCAGTGATGGATATTTTCAACTCTGCAGTTTCGTGAATTTTACTGCCCCTGAGTTCCATTGTTCAACTTGTGTTTATGGGAACTGGCCACAAAGCAGCGGGATTTCCTCAAGCCCTATACTGTTTCCATGGGCAACCCTAGCCTTTGGTCAGTTCGTCTTCCTGATTGGAAATTAGAGTGACATGTGCCTGTCTGAACATCTAGGACTTGTCTCTCATTGTTCCTCATCCTTCCGCTTCATCCTCTGGACAAATTCCAAACTGTACGCAACAGGATGTTGACAGTGCTGACATCTCCAAGTGGGGAGACTGTTAGTAAAGACGCTGGAGGGGTGAACCCGAGCACCAGGAGATGAGGAGATGAGATGCCTTTTCCAAACTCTTCCCGATCACACGGTATACCATCCTCTGGGTGTGACAGACATGTTTTAGCAGTAGGAAGAGTCCCATTATGTAAGGAGAACACCAGGGCTTTTTCAAAATCAGTGTCTCCCCGAAACCCAAACTGGGGAATTTTTTAAGCTACGGCTACACATATGTTCATTAAGGGCCTTGGGAAGTAGGCAGAGTCCAAACTTTAGATGATTGAAGTCTTCAGGGTCAGAAGCACTCACCACCAGCTTCCCTTAGGTTACACTTTAACTGTCATTGATAGATGATGTCAATAAAAATATCTATTCTTTTTCAGATTATTTCCCCTTATAGGTTATTGCAAAATGTTGAGTGTAGTTCTCTGTGCTATACAGTAGTTCCTTGTTGATGATCTATTTTATACATAGCAGTGTGTATGTGTTAATCCCAAACTGTTAATTTATCCCTCCTCCCACCTTTCCCCTTTGGTAATAATAAATTATAAGATTTTATACTTCTCAGAAATGGGGGAGCTGAAAGAGAGGTATCATTTTCAATGGAAAAGCATTTAAAACAAGATTGAAGCTTTAACCAAGATTATTAGATGTACATCCTTGGAAAGAAATCACTTCGTTTCTCTAATATTGACCTGACAAATAAGACAAACCTTTTCACTGAACTTGCTTATAATAAAGTGATGGAAATATCAAATGGAAGTGTTAGAAACATCTTATTTTACCTGAGCCTTATACACTGTTCTATGTTAACTACAGTTTGGCTCACATATCTGTTTATTGAGGTTACAATAGTCTCAATTTCTCTTACTGATCCTCCAGAGTGGACCCCAACAAGTGTCACCCTGCCCAGTGTCATTGGGGCCAACAGATCGAGACTGAGTTTGGTTCACAAGCAAAGGAAACTTTATATTTTGATCAGAGAATGGAGAGGTGAGAGCATGCACTACCCCGTGGGCTGTGGGCTGGGCTGCTGTGTAGAGATCCTGTCAGAGTTAGTGGGAGGGAGGGGGCGGAGCTCTCGAGGGCCGGGTTGGCTGCAGCTCAGGCTCTATATCGCGGAGTCTGCACTGGGCCCCAGGAGCTGAGGTGTCGACCCAGCCATTCTGCACTAGGAAATCTGGTCTGAAGTGCCGGGTGTGGAACCTCTGCATGCGGGACCCTAGGAGCACATGAAATTAGACAAAGCACAAAGGATAAAAAAGGTTAGACTTGACTTTATTGCCCAGATTCTATTTTTATCTCCCAGGGATTTTTAATGGGCTTTGCTGGGGACAAACCCCTCCTCTGCCTTTTGTCCTGTTCCTCATTTTTGGAGTGCTGAGGGTGCAGACCCTTCTTCTGTAACTGCTGAGTGCTGAGTTGGGAGCCCTCATACCCGGGGGCGAGGGTCAGAGCTTCTCCCCAGCAGCCTCCAGGTGACGTTGATTGTCCCCAGGCCCCCTGCCTCCCTGCTCGTCCACCTGAGCACCAGCATTGGAAGTGTTATAGATTCTAATGACCTTTAAGGGTCCAGGAAAGAGATGTGCAGAGACGCTGTGGGGGCCGGTTTCACCCCGCCCCACATTTGTTCGGCCACCTTAGGCTGACCGTTTCTGCCAGCCTAGATGCTCTGACCAGTAGTCTGCGCTTTCTTCAATTAGGCCCCTGAATTAACGTACAAACAGCACCAGGTGTCAGAGCCCTGCCCGCTCAACTCCCAGGCAGTCCAGGGTCAGTGGTGATCAAGGACCATGATGGCCACTGAGTCAACAGCCTTTTGAAGTAAACAGGAGTCCAGCCGGTCTTATTGGCCACCATCATCACGGTGTCTGTAGGCTTTTCTATGGTGACAGTGTGATATATGGTTCCCCCGCCAAGATTATTAGCTCCCCTCTGGGTGCAGTAAGTCCTGCAAGCAGTAGTCTACTCTTTTGGGACACACTCTTGTTGTTTTATGAGAGAAACTCCAGGTCAAGTGATGTTCACACGAGTCGTCATGGTGCCCTGTTGCCCCCGGTTATCTCTCTGGATGTTGGAGTTGGAGGGCCTCCTCACTCGAGGTTGGTGTGCCCACGGAGCGAACCCTGCAACTTCAGGGCATGGTTGGTGGTTAGGATCACCACGTGGGGTCCTTTTCCCTTAGGAGGGAGGTGGCCTTTTGGGCTGCTGATTTCCAGGTTTTTAGATACCGCCAGTATCTTGGCCAGATGTGGCAGTGGGCCAAGCCCCTTGGTGACCGTAGTTTATCCTACCTGGATGGCATTCTTGCATTGTTCCATTTCAAGTGGTCCCAGTTTTTGCACTAATTCTCCAGTGGCGATTCACCTTTCACCGGGAATGTAAAGGTCAAAGGGTTTAGCTAAATTAGGAAGTTCCAGGACAAGGGTCTGAATTGACTGCTCTTTCCATTCTTGAAAGGCCACTTCTGGATTCTATTCAAAAGGATCATCATCTTTTCCTTTCAGTGTTTCATATAGAGGCCCAGCTAGTAGACTGTAGTTAGGGATCCAGAAGCAGCAAACCCTGGCCTCCCCAGGAACCCCTAAGCTGTCTTCTAGTTTTAGAAAGGGGTAAGGCTGAAAATGGTTTCTTCCCTTTCCTGGGATGGGCTTCTCCGACCTTCTGTGAGAATGAAGCCCAGGCAGGTCACCGCAGTCTGTGATATTTGAGCTTTTTCTTGGACAACTTCTATCCTTTATTGGCTTGGTAGTTCAGAGGCCTCCTTAGTAGGGCTGGCGATCAGAATGTCGTCTGCGTACTGAAGGAGGATTTCCTTTTCCAGAGGTAGAACTTTTAGGTCTTTAGCTAAGCTTTCCCCAAAGATGGTGTGGGAATTTTTGCACCCTTGGGGCAAGACGGCCCGGAAGTATTGTTTTAGTTGTATGTTGAGTCCTGCCACTCACAAGCCAAAATTTCTTGTGACTCTGGGACTAATGGAATACAAAAGAAGGCATCATAGAAGACTAATACGGAATACCATATCCTGGTGGTTGGTAGAATGACCAGCAGGGTGTAGGAATTAGGAGCAGCTGGAGGTATATCCTCGGTGGCTTCACTGACTGTCCTGACATCCTTTACCAGGTCCCCAGCAGCCCATGGGGCTCTCGTGGTCAGACCAATCCCAGAATATGGAGCTCACCTGGGCAGGTACCCCACCCCCACCCCAGCTCACGGGGCTCTCGTGGTCAGGCCCCTCCCAGGATACAGAGCTACCCTTGCAGGTACCGTGGCAGGGCTGGGCACACAGGAACCGTGCACATAGCCCTCATTGCAGAGCACCCCCAGCTCACCTGTCGCTCAGAGCTGACACAGAGCACCTCAGAGCAGGACTTGAACTAACAAACAGCAGCTGCGACAGGTCTGTGACCCTGGGCATCACTCTGTGCGGCCTCCCTCCACCTGGTCTTCCAGAGACTTCCACTGCACCCGGGACACCAGGCCTCTGTCTCCAACCACCACCCACCCCTCCTCTCCCTGACTCCTGGGTTCCTCTCATTAGGAGAGGGTTTTCTTGAAGTTGTCTCCCACTCATGGGCCAGATAAAATGATTAGAAAACAAGCCAAAGCTGCAGCCCCTTGTCTATCCTGACTCTCAGGAGCCCACACCTGTTCCTTGGACCTGGCCGGTTCAGCAAGTTCCATTTTCTGCAACTGTGAGCCACTGAGGGGTGATGATTGGCTGACCTGGGCAGCCTTACCGTGCCGGCCAGCCCTCCCCAGGTGTGCCTGGGTTGAGATCAATATAAATACCACTCCAGGCAGCAAGAGCCCCTGCAGCCGTGCCTGACACCATTTTCTCTGCCCTGTCAGCAGTCTCGGGGCTGGGCTGGTGGGAGGGAGTGAGAGGCCACGGCTTTGTGGGTGGCCCAGTGTGAGTGGGGCTCTGCTGGACTTTCTGCAGCAGTTGCCAGGCTGCCACCTGCTAAAGAAGAGGATGTGTCACCCATACCTGCTGCTGGAATTTCTCCCTGGGCAGAGGTGAGGAAGGAAAAAAGCAGTGGGGGCAGGGACAGGACGGGTATCTCAGGCAGGGAAATGGAAATCTTCCAGAAGAGCACCCAGGGCCAGGACCATCCTGGCTGGCCTGCAGACACCAAGTCGGCCGGCATGCTGTCACTCGTGTGGCTCTATGGCCCTTCCTCTAGGCCTTCAAGTCCTTGTATATATTCAGGTGTTTTACCTGGGACGGGTGGGAATAGTTCAGCAGCAACTGGCCTGGGGCTCAGCTCACGTTTACTCACAGATGCCTCGGCACGGTGCCCCAGCTTTGCAATGAGGACGCTTGTTGCGTGGGGGCTGCTGGCTGAATGGGAGACGATTCCCCACCACTGACCAACTTCAGCATTGTTTACAACTGGAGCAAGTGCCCTGATACGGTTTTCCTCTGTGGAACTGGTGGGTTCTGTGTTTTTTTTCTCTTTTTCGTTTTTGGTTCAAGGTAGATTTTATTCCTCTTTTTTGTATTTACAGATATAAACATGGAAATAATTTATTCATATAAATACATGTATGTGAAGGGAATAATTGTTTTTTCTGTTTTATTTTTTAAATTTTATTTCTTTTTAATTTTTAATTTTATTTTATATTTTTATACAGCAGGTTCTTATTGGTTATCTATTTTATACATATAAATGTATACATGCCAATCCCAGTCTCTCAACTCCTCCCACTACCACCCCCCCCAACAGCTTTCCCCCCTTGTTGTCCATACGTTTGTTGTCTACATCTGTTGCTCTATTTATGCCTTGCAAAATGGTTAATCTGTACAGTTTTTCTAGGTTCCACATATATGCATGAATATACAAGATTTGTTTTTCTCTTTCTGACTTACTTCACTCTGTATGACAGTCTCTAGATCCATCGACGTCTCTACAAATGACCCAATTTCATTCCTCTTCATGGCTTAGTAATATTCCATTTTATATATGTACCACAGCTTTATGCATTCGTCTGTCTGTGGGCATTTAGGTTGCTTCCATTACCTCGATATTGTAAAGAGTGAGGCAATGAACATTGCGGTGAATGTCTCTTTTTGATTTATGGTTTTGTCTGGGTATATGTCCAGAACTGGGATTGCTGTATCCTATGGTAATTCTACTGTTAGTTTCTTAAGAAACTCCATATTGTTCTCCATAGTGAATGTATCAATTTATATTCCCAACAATAGTGGAAGAGGGTTCCTTTTCTCCACACCCTTTCCAGCATTTTTTGTTTGTATATTTTCTGATGATGCCCATTCTACCAGGTGTGAGGTGATACCTCATTGTTGAGTCCATTTCCTTGAGCAAGGGGTAGGTCTTGCCTATTACATATTTAGCTTATGGAACGCTATCTGTGCTAATTTCAAACTCTGGTTTTATGCAGCACCCCAACTCACCTTCCCCCTTAAGCAAGCATAAGTTGGTTTTCTAAACATGAGACACTGTTCTGTTTTGTAATTCAGTTCATATGTAGCCAAGTTCACATTCCATGTATTAGTGATACCTTATGATGTTTCTTTTTCTGTGTGACTTTTTTCACTTAGAATCACCGTGACTCAATCCACTCATTATGCTGGTACAGGCCTGGTGACATAGGTTTCATTGCTGAGAGGTATTCTATTGTACGTAAGTACCGCAACTTCTTTATCCATTATTTGCTCTCTGGCATATTTAACTTGTGCTACAGAAGAGGTTCCTGTAAACAGAGCCGTCCCAAATTTTGGGGTGGCTGTGTCTTTTTGATTTTAATTTCCCTAAGCTATAGGACCATAAGTGGAAGTGCCCTAGGCTCTGTTGCTTTGTTTTTTAGATGTTTCAGGAAACACCATACACTTCTCCCGAGTGGCTGTTGGCAATTTACATTCCGCCCATCAGCATAACAAGGCTCCCAGTTCTCCATGGCCTGTCCTGCCTTTCTGGATTTTACACTTTTCTCGATGGCCCTTTTGACCGGGGGGAAGTGAGACTTCATTGTAGTGCAGATTTCTTTGCAAGCTTGCTTGGTTGGCAAAAAACGGCCTATGGGTTTTTTCCTGAATATATTCAGGAAAAAACGCATACGCCCTTTTTGGCCAAGTGCATCATTGTCGACGTTCTGCCTCTTTTCCTATGCTTTAAATGCAATTCCAGTCTACCTGCTGAAATCGGTTTCCTGCAATTCTGCCCCGCTTTCAAGTCCTCTTGGCAGCCTTACTTCAGTATATTTTTGGACGATAGCTGTCATTTATAACTCTGCAGGTTTGTGAATTACAGTGCCCCTGAGCTCCTTTATTCAACTCGCTTTCTTGTGAGCTGGCCGCAACACCACAGGATTGCTTCAGGCCCTAATCTGGTTCCGGCACGGCACGCTGTGCCTTTGGTTAACTCCTCTTCCTGGTGGGAAATGAGAGTTAAATTTGCCTGTCCAGACACCTCCAGTTAGTCTCTCATTGGTTCTCCCTATTCCTGTTCATCTTCCGCAGAAATTGCAAACTGGGCCAAACAGGAGGTTAAAGGCACTGACTCTCCAAGTCGGGAGAGTGTTAGTAAAGCGTCTGGAATGTTGCACCCGAGTACCAGGGGTCGAAAACTGAGACATATTGGAACACGTCTCCTGATCACACGGTTGATCATACTCTGGGTTCCACATGCATGTTTTAGCTGGAGGAAGAATCCCTTAAACCTGGAGAGTTGACACCCGTGGAATGGGTACCATGCAATATGACTTCAAAGGGTCTTCATTTGCTCACTGAACCTCTCCAATCCTATCACTGCTGCGTTTATGCCCCTGTATACACGCTTGATTCTCTTTCGGAGACATAGCAATCCATAGGTTTTAAGATACTTACTAGTCAGGTACATTCTTAGGCGTTTAATATGGGGTGTTGAGTGCATTTCGTTGAGCAAGGAGTAGCTCTTGTCTATTCCATATTTGGCTTAAGGAACTTTATCTGTGCTCATTTCAATCTCTGGTTTTATGCAGCACCCCAACTCACCTTTCCCCTTAAGCAAGCATAAGTTGGTTTTCTACATTTGAGACCCTGTTCTGTTTGTAATCCAGTTCCTGTGTAGCCACGTTTACATTCCGTGTATTAGTGATATCTTATGATGTTTCTTTTCCTGTGTGACTTATTTCAGTTAGAATCATCATACCTGAATCCACTCATCATGCTGCTACGGGCCTGATGACGTAGATTTCATTGCTGAGTGATATTGCATTGTACGTAAGTACCACAACTTCTTTATCCATTTTTCGCTTTCTGCGATATTGAACTTGTACCGTAAACGAGGTTCTTGTAAACAGAGCCGTCCCAAACTTTGGGGTTGCTGTGTCTTTTTGATTTTAATTTCCCTAAGCTATAGGACCATAAGTGGAAGTGCCCTAGGCTCTGTTGCTTTGTTTTTTAGATGTTTCAGGAAACACCATACACTTCTCCTGAGTGGCTGTTGGCAATTTACATCCCGCCCATCAGCATAACAAGGCTCCCAGTTCTCCATGGCCTGTCCTGCCTTTCTGGATTTTACACTTTTTTCAGATGGCCCTTTTGACCGGGGGGAAGTGAGACTTCATTGTAGTGCAGATTTCCTTTGCAAGCTTGCTTGGTTGGCCAAAAAGGGCGTATGCGTTTTTTCCTGAATATATTCAGCAAAAAACGCATACGCCCTTTTTGGCCAAGTGCATCATTGTCGACGTTCTGCCTCTTTTCCTATGCTTTAAATGCAATTCCAGTCTACCTCCTGAAATCGGTTTCCTGCAATTCTGCCTTGCTCTCAATGCCTCTTCATAGCCTTACCTCAATATATTTTTTGAAAATAGTTGGCCTTTATAACTCTGCAGGTTTTTGAATTGCAGTGGCCCGTAGCTCCATTTTTCAGCTCTTATTTTTGTGATCTTGCCTCATAACCACAGGATTCCTTCAGGCCCTCTTCTTCTTCTGGGGCACCTTGCTGTGCCTTTGGTTTATTCTTCTTACTGATGTCAAATTAGAGTGACATGTGCCCATTGAAACCGCTACAGCTAGTTTCTCACTGGTTCCCCCTATTCCCATTCATCCTCCGCACTAACTGCAGACTGTGCGATACCAGAACTTAAAGGCATTGACTCTCCATGTGGGGATGTTGTTAGTAAAGTGGCTGTAATGTCGATCCGGAGTCCCAGGAGAGGAAAAATGAGGTGCATTTTAGAAACCTTTCCCGATCATATGGTATACCAGTCGCTGGGTTTCCCAAGCATGGTTTAGCTGTAGGAAGATTCCCTTCAACCTGGAGTGTTGGGACACTTGGAATGAGTAGCATGAAGTATTGCATTAAACTTTTGGCAGTTGCTCACCAAAGCTCACCAATCCTCTCATCCCCAAGTGTCCAGCCTTATGTCTTATCCAGCTGTGGGTTTATATGTGGTCAATCCAGGTTGCATCACAGCCCCTGAGCGAATTTTGTAAGAATTTTTCTCTCTTTCATTGTTTCTGCGTTTTGTTTTTAAAATTTATTTCTATAATGGGGTTTAGCTCATTTTCACTGCTGTGTTTGTGCCGCTCTGCACACACTTGATTCCCTTATGGAGATATATCAATACATGGGTTTTAAGATTCTTATTACTCAGATATATTTCTCTGCGGTGTATAGGGTGTGTTGAGGCCAGTTCATTGAGCAAGGTGTAGATCTTGTCTAATATCTATTTTTTTTATTGAACAGTATCTGTGCTAATTTCAAACTCTGGTTTTATGCATCACCCCACCTCTCCTTTCCCCTTAAGCTGACATAAGTGTGTTTTCTAAATGTGAGACACTGTTCTGTTCTGTAATTCATTTCTTGTGCAGCCATATTTACCCTCCCTCTATAAGTGATATCTTATGATATGTTTCTTTTTCTGTTTGACTTATTTCAAGTAGTATTATCGGACCTAAATCCACTCTGTATCCTTCTACTAACCTTATTACATTGATTTCATGGTGAAGAGATATTCCATTGTACATAAGTACCACATCTTCTTTATCCATTGTTCTCTTTCCTGGGATATTTAAGGTGTACTGAAGTTGAGGTTCTTGTAAACAGAGTAGCCCTAAACTGTGGTGTGCTTGTGTCTTGTTGATTTTTAGACTTCCCTAGATATACTCCCATGATTGGAAGTGTCCTATGCTCTGTAGCTCTGTTTTTTAGATGATTTAGGAACCACCATACACTTCTCCAGAGTGGCTCTCGGCAGTTCACACACTGCCCATCAGCGTATAAAGGCTCCCTGTTCTCCATGGCCTGTCCTGCATTTCTGGTTTTTACAATTTTTTAGGATGGCCCTTTTGACCGGTGGGAAATGAGACTTCTTTGTTGTGCACATTTGCATTGCTTGCTTGCTTCATTGCCCATAAAGTGCGTATGCGTTTTTTCCTGGATATAATCAGGAAAAAACGCATACGCCCTTTTGGGCCAACTGCATCATTGTCGAAATTCTGCCGCTTTTCATGTGCTTTAAAGACGAGTCCAATCTATCTCTTGAAATCTGTTTCTTGCAATTCTGTCTTGCATTCAGATCCTCTTCTTTGCCTTACCTCAACATATTTTTGGACGTTAGTTTTCATTTATAACTCTGCAGGTTTGTGAATTGCAGTGACCCTGAGCTCCATTTTTTAAGTTGCTCTTTTGTGAGCTGGCCTCAAACCCGCAGGATTGCTTCAGGCCCTATTTTGGCTCCGGCGAGGCGGGCTGAGCCTTTTTTCAATTCTTATTCTTAATGGGAAATTAGAGTGATATGTGCCCGTCCAAACCCCTACAACTATTCTCTCATTGGTTCCCCCTCTTCCCGTTCATCCTCCTCACAATTTGCAAAATGTGTGAAACAGAAGTTGAAATGTGCTGATTCTCCAAGTGGGGAGATTCTAAGTAACGTGGCTGGAATGGTGAACAGGAGCACCAGGAGAGGATAAATGAGCTGCATTTTAGACACATCTCCCGATCACATGGTGTACAGTCCTCTGGGTTTTCCATGCATGTTTTAGCTGTAGGAAGATCCCTTGAACCTGCAGATTTGGGACCCATTGAATGGGTACCAGGTAGTATTACTTTAAAGGGTGTGCATTTCCTCACCCAACCTCACATTTCTCTTAGTGCAAACAGTTTCCAGCCTTATGTCTCATCCTGCTGTGGGTCTAGATGTGTTCAATCCATGTTGCATCACCGTCCCTGAGGAAAAGTTGTAAGAGGTTTTCTCTGTCTCTCTGTCGTTTATTTTTTTCAATTTATTACTATATTGGTTACAGCTGATTTTCAAAGCTCTGTTTCTTGCTGCTGTACATCCACTTGATTCACGTACAGAGAGACATCAGTAAATTCTTTTTCAGATTCTTACCAGTCGTATATATTCTTTTCCGGTGACTTGAGTGTGCTGAGTGCAGTTCTTTTAGTTACCGTGTAGGCCTTGTTGATTATCAGTTTGGTATTTGGAATGGTATCTTTGCTAATTTCAATCTCCTGGATGATGCCTCACCCCTCCCCACCTTTCCCGTTTAGCAGCCTTATGCGTGTTTTCTACATATTTGACTATGTTTTTGTTTTGTAATTTATTTCATGTGTAGCCATTTTGGATTCCACCTTTAAGTGATATCTTATGATATGTGTCTTTTTCTTTTTGAATTATGTCACTTAGAAAGATCATACGTAACTCCTCCGGAGTTGTTACAACTGGCCATATTTCATTGATTTCCAGGCTGAATAATATTCCACTCTACCTAAGTACCACATCTCTATCCATTTTTTCCCTCCAGAGACATTTAAGTTATATCCTAGTCGAGGATCTTTTAAACAGAGAGGGGGTAAATATTGGGGTGCCTGTGTCCTCTCGATTTTTGTTTTTCCCAAGATATACGCCCATGAGTGCAAGTGCCCTATGCTCTGTAGCTCATTTTTTAGATGCTTTAGTAAACACAATACACTTCTCCAGAATGGCCGTTGGCAATATACATTTCCACTATAAGTCTCACAGGGCTCCCTCTTCTCCTTGCCCTGTCCTGCATTTCTGTTATTTACGCTTTATGAGGATGGCTCTTCTGACTGATGCGAAGTGATATCTTTTGTAGTATTGACTTCCAGTGCCCACCTGTTTGCTTGGCTAAAAAAGTGTATGCCCTTTTCTTGAATATATACAGAAAAAAACGCATACACCCTTTTTGGCCAACTGCAATGTTGGCAATGTTCAGCTCCTTTTCTTGTGCTTAATGGCGAGTCCTTTCTACCTCCTCAAATCCCTTTCCTGCCATTCTCCCTTGCTTACAAGTCCTTTTCTCTGACTTTCCTCAAGACATTTTTCAGTGATGGATATTTTCAACTCTGCAGTTTCGTGAATTTTACTGCCCCTGAGTTCCATTGTTCAACTTGTGTTTATGGGAACTGGCCACAAAGCAGCGGGATTTCCTCAAGCCCTATACTGTTTCCATGGGCAACCCTAGCCTTTGGTCAGTTCGTCTTCCTGATTGGAAATTAGAGTGACATGTGCCTGTCTGAACATCTAGGACTTGTCTCTCATTGTTCCTCATCCTTCCGCTTCATCCTCTGGACAAATTCCAAACTGTACGCAACAGGATGTTGACAGTGCTGACATCTCCAAGTGGGGAGACTGTTAGTAAAGACGCTGGAGGGGTGAACCCGAGCACCAGGAGATGAGGAGATGAGATGCCTTTTCCAAACTCTTCCCGATCACACGGTATACCATCCTCTGGGTGTGACAGACATGTTTTAGCAGTAGGAAGAGTCCCATTATGTAAGGAGAACACCAGGGCTTTTTCAAAATCAGTGTCTCCCCGAAACCCAAACTGGGGAATTTTTTAAGCTACGGCTACACATATGTTCATTAAGGGCCTTGGGAAGTAGGCAGAGTCCAAACTTTAGATGATTGAAGTCTTCAGGGTCAGAAGCACTCACCACCAGCTTCCCTTAGGTTACACTTTAACTGTCATTGATAGATGATGTCAATAAAAATATCTATTCTTTTTCAGATTATTTCCCCTTATAGGTTATTGCAAAATGTTGAGTGTAGTTCTCTGTGCTATACAGTAGTTCCTTGTTGATGATCTATTTTATACATAGCAGTGTGTATGTGTTAATCCCAAACTGTTAATTTATCCCTCCTCCCACCTTTCCCCTTTGGTAATAATAAATTATAAGATTTTATACTTCTCAGAAATGGGGGAGCTGAAAGAGAGGTATCATTTTCAATGGAAAAGCATTTAAAACAAGATTGAAGCTTTAACCAAGATTATTAGATGTACATCCTTGGAAAGAAATCACTTCGTTTCTCTAATATTGACCTGACAAATAAGACAAACCTTTTCACTGAACTTGCTTATAATAAAGTGATGGAAATATCAAATGGAAGTGTTAGAAACATCTTATTTTACCCGAGCCTTATACACTGTTCTATGTTAACTACAGTTTGGCTCACACCTCTGTTCATTGAGGTTACAATAGTCTCAATTTCTGTTACTGATCCTCCAGAGTGGACCCCAACAAGTGTCCCCCTGCCCAGTGTCATTGGGGCCAACAGATCGAGACTGAGTTTGGTTCACAAGCAAAGGAAACTTTATATTTTGATCAGAGAATGGAGAGGTGAGAGCATGCACTACCCTGTGGGCTGTGGGCTGGGCTGCTCTGTAGAGATCCTGTCAGAGTTAGTGGGAGGGAGGGGGCGGAGCTCTCGAGGGCCGGGTTGGCTGCAGCTCAGGCTCTATATCGCAGAGTCTGCACTGGGACCCAGGAGCTGAGGTGTCGACCCAGCCATTCTGCACTAGGAAATCTGGTCTGAAGTGCCGGGTGTGGAACCTCTGCATGTGGGACCCTAGGAGCACATGAAATTAGACAAAGCACAAAGGATAAAAAAGGTTAGACTTGACTTTATTGCCCAGATTCTATTTTTATCTCCCAGGGATTTTTAATGGGCTTTGCTGGGGACAAACCCCTCCTCTGCCTTTTGTCCTGTTCCTCATTTTTGGAGTGCTGAGGGTGCAGACCCTTCTTCTGTAACTGCTGAGTGCTGAGTTGGGAGCCCTCATACCCGGGGGCGAGTGTCAGAGCTTCTCCCCAGCAGCCTCCAGGTGACGTTGATTGTCCCCAGGCCCCCTGTCTCCCTGCTCGTCCACCTGAGCACCAGCATTAGAAGTGTTATAGATTCTAATGACCTTTAAGGGTCCAGGAAAGAGATGTGCAGAGACGCTGTGGGGGCCGGTTTCACCCTGCCCCACATTTGTTCGGCCACCTTAGGCTGACCGTTTCTGCCAGCCTAGATGCTCTGACCAGTAGTCTGCGCTTTCTTCAATTAGGCCCCTGAATTAACGTACAAACAGCACCAGGTGTCAGAGCCCTGCCCGCTCAACTCCCAGGCAGTCCAGGGTCAGTGGTGATCAAGGACCATGATGGCCACTGAGTCAACAGCCTTTTGACATAAACAGGAGTCCAGCCAGTCTTATTGGCCACCATCATCACGGTGTCTGTAGGCTTTTCTATGGTGACAGTGTGATATATGGTTCCCCCGCCAAGATTATTAGCTCCCCTCTGGGTGCAGTAAGTCCTGCAAGCAGTAGTCTACTCTTTTGGGACACACTCTTGTTGTTTTATGAGAGAAACTCCAGGTCAAGTGATGTTTACACGAGTCGTCATGGTGCCCTGTTGCCCCCGGTTATCTCTCTGGATGTTGGAGTTGGAGGGCCTCCTCACTCGAGGTTGGTGTGCCCACGGAGCGAACCCTGCAACTTCAGGGCATGGTTGGTGGTTAGGATCACCACGTGGGGTCCTTTTCCCTTAGGAGGGAGGTGGCCTTTTGGGCTGCTGATTTCCAGGTTTTTAGATACCGTCAGTATCTTGGCCAGATGTGGCAGTGGGCCAAGCCCCTTGGTGACCGTAGTTTATCCTACCTGGATGGCATTCTTGCATTGTTCCATTTCAAGTGGTCCCAGTTTTTGCACTAATTCTCCAGTGGCGATTCACCTTTCACCGGGAATGTAAAGGTCAAAGGGTTTAGCTAAATTAGGGAGTTCCAGGACAAGGGTCTGAATTGACTGCTCTTTCCATTCTTGAAAGGCCACTTCTGGATTCTATTCAAAAGGATCATCACCTTTTCCTTTCAGTGTTTCATATAGAGGCCCAGCTAGTAGACTGTAGTTAGGGATCCAGAAGCAGCAAACCCTGGCCTCCCCAGGAACCCCTAAGCTGTCTTCTAGTTTTAGAAAGGGGTAAGGCTGAAAATGGTTTCTTCCCTTTCCTGGGATGGGCTTCTCCGACCTTCTGTGAGAATGAAGCCCAGGCAGGTCACCGCAGTCTGTGATATTTGAGCTTTTTCTTGGACAACTTCTATCCTTTATTGGCTTGGTAGTTCAGAGGCCTCCTTAGTAGGGCTGGCGATCAGAATGTCGTCTGCGTACTGAAGGAGGATTTCCTTTTCCAGAGGTAGAACTTTTAGGTCTTTAGCTAAGCTTTCCCCAAAGATGGTGTGGGAATTTTTGCACCCTTGGGGCAAGACGGCCCGGAAGTATTGTTTTAGTTGTATGTTGAGTCCTGCCACTCACAAGCCAAAATTTCTTGTGACTCTGGGACTAATGGAATACAAAAGAAGGCATCATTGAAGACTAATATGGAATACCATATCCTGGTGGTTGGTAGAATGACCAGCAGGGTGTAGGAATTAGGAACAGCTGGAGGTATATCCTCGGTGGCTTCACTGACTGTCCTGACATCCTTTACCAGGTCCCCAGCAGCCCATGGGGCTCTCGTGGTCAGACCAATCCCAGAATATGGAGCTCACCTGGGCAGGTACCCCACCCCCACCCCAGCCCACGGGGCTCTCATGGTCAGGCCCCTCCCAGGATACAGAGCTACCCTTGCAGGTACCGTGGCAGGGCTGGGCACACAGGAACTGTGCACATAGCCCTCATTGCAGAGCACCCCCAGCTCACCTGTCGCTCAGAGCTGACACAGAGCACCTCAGAGCAGGACTTGAACTAACAAACAGGAGCTGTGACAGGTCTGTGACCCTGGGCATCACTCTGTGCGGCCTCCCTCCACCTGGTCTTCCAGAGACTTCCACTGCACCCGGGACACCAGGCCTCTGTCTCCAACCACCACCCACCCCTCCTCTCCCTGACTCCTGGGTTCCTCTCATTAGGAGAGGGTTTTCTTGAAGTTGTCTCCCACTCATGGGCCAGATAAAATGATTAGAAAACAAGCCAAAGCTGCAGCCCCTTGTCTATCCTGACTCTCAGGAGCCCACACCTGTTCCTTGGACCTGGCCGGTTCAGCAAGTTCCATTTTCTGCAACTGTGAGCCCCTGAGGGGTGATGATTGGCTGACCTGGGCAGCCTTACCGTGCCGGCCAGCCCTCCCCAGGTGTGCCTGGGTTGAGATCAATATAAATACCACTCCAGGCAGCAAGAGCCCCTGCAGCCGTGCCTGACGCCATTTTCTCTGCCCTGTCAGCAGTCTCGGGGCTGGGCTGGTGGGAGGGAGTGAGAGGCCACGGCTTTGTGGGTGGCCCAGTGTGAGTGGGGCTCTGCTGGACTTTCTGCAGCAGTTGCCAGGCTGCCACCTGCTAAAGAAGAGGATGTGTCACCCATACCTGCTGCTGGAATTTCTCCCTGGGCAGAGGTGAGGAAGGAAAAAAGCAGTGGGGGCAGGGACAGGACGGGTATCTCAGGCAGGGAAATGGAAATCTTCCAGAAGAGCACCCAGGGCCAGGACCATCCTGGCTGGCCTGCAGGCACTAAGTCGGCCGGCATGCTGTCACTCGTGTGGCTCTATGGCCCTTCCTCTAGGCCTTCAAGTCCTTGTATATATTCAGGTGTTTTACCTGGGACGGGTGGGAATAGTTCAGCAGCAACTGGCCTGGGGCTCAGCTCACGTTTACTCACAGATGCCTCGGCAGGGTGCCCCAGCTTTGCAATGAGGACGCTTGTTGCGTGGGGGCTGCTGGCTGAATGGGAGACGATTCCCCACCACTGACCAACTTCAGCATTGTTTACAACTGGAGCAAGTGCCCTGATACGGTTTTCCTCTGTGGAACTGGTGGGTTCTGTGTTTTTTTTCTCTTTTTCGTTTTTGGTTCAAGGTAGATTTTATTCCTCTTTTTTGTATTTACAGATATAAACATGGAAATAATTTATTCATATAAATACATGTATGTGAAGGGAATAATTGTTTTTTCTGTTTTATTTTTTAAATTTTATTTCTTTTTAATTTTGAATTTTATATTTTTATACAGCAGGTTCTTATTGGTTATCTATTTTATACATATAAATGTATACATGCCAATCCCAGTCTCTCAACTCCTCCCACCACCACCCCCCCAACAGCTTTCCCCCCTTGTTGTCCATACGTTTGTTGTCTACATCTGTTGCTCTATTTATGCCTTGCAAAATGGCTAATCTGTACAGTTTTACTAGGTTCCACATATATGCATGAATATTCAAGATTTGTTTTTCTCTTTCTGACTTACTTCACTCTGTATGACAGTCTCTAGATCCATCGACGTCTCTACAAAACCCAATTTCATTCCTTTTCATGGCTTAGTAATATTCCATTTTATATATGTACCACAGTTTTATGCATTCATCTGTCTGTGGGCATTTAGGTTGCTTCCATTACCTCGATATTGTAAAGAGTGAGGCAATGAACATTGCGGTGAATGTCTCTTTTTGATTTATGGTTTTGTCTGGGTATATGTCCAGAACTGGGATTGCTGTATCCTATGGTAATTCTACTGTTAGTTTCTTAAGAAACTCCATATTGTTCTCCATAGTGAATGTATCAATTTATATTCCCAACAATAGTGGAAGAGGGTTCCTTTTCTCCACACCCTTTCCAGCATTTTTTGTTTGTATATTTTCTGATGATGCCCATTCTACCAGGTGTGAGGTGATACCTCATTGTTGAGTCCATTTCCTTGAGCAAGGGGTAGGTCTTGTCTATTACATGTTTAGCTTATGGAACGCTATCTGTGCTAATTTCAAACTCTGGTTTTATGCAGCACCCCAACTCACCTTCCCCCTTAAGCAAGCATAAGTTGGTTTTCTAAACATGAGACCCTGTTCTGTTTTGTAATTCAGTTCATGTGTAGCCAAGTTCACATTCCATGCATTAGTGATACCTTATGATGTTTCTTTTTCTGTGTGACTTTTTTCACTTAGAATCACCGTGCCTCAATCCACTCATTATGCTGGTACAGGCCTGGTGACATAGTTTTCATTGCTGAGAGGTATTCTGTTGTACGTAAGTACCGCAACTTCTTTATCCATTATTTGTTCTCTGGCATATTTATCTTGTGCTACAGAAGAGGTTCCTGTAAACAGAGCCGTCCCAAATTTTGGGGTGGCTGTGTCTTTCTGATTTTAATTTCCCTAAGCTATAGGACCATAAGTGGAAGTGCCCTAGGCTCTGTTGCTTTGTTTCTTAGATGTTTCAGGAAGCACCATACACTTCTCCCAAGTGGCTGTTGGCAATTTACATCCCGCCCATCAGCATAACAAGGCTCCCAGTTCTCCATGGCCTGTCCTGCCTCTCTGGATTTTACACTTTTTTCAGATGGCCCTTTTGACCGGGGGGAAGTGAGACTTCATTGTAGTGCAGATTTCCTTTGGAAGCTTGCTTGGTTGGCCAAAAAGGGCGTATGCGTTTTTTCCTGAATATATTCAGGAAAAAACGCATACGCCCTTTTCGGCCAAGTGCATCATTGTCGACGTTCTGCCTCTTTTCCTATGCTTTAAATGCAATTCCAGTCTACCTCCTGAAATCGGTTTCCTGCAATTCTGCCCCGCTTTCAAGTCCTCTTGGCAGCCTTACTTCAGTATATTTTTGGATGATAGCTGTCATTTATAAGTCTGCAGGTTTGTGAATTACAGTGCCCCTGAGCTCCTTTCTTCAACTCGCTTTCTTGTGAGCTGGCCGCAACACCGCAGGACTGCTTCAGGCCCTAATCTGGTTCCGGCACGGCATGCTGAGCCTTTGGTTAATTCCTCTTCCTGGTGGGAAATGAGAGTTAAATTTGCCCTTCCAGGCACCTCCAGCTAGTCTCTCATTGGTCCTCCCTATTCCTGTTCATCTTCCGCAGAAATTGCAAACTGGGCCAAACAGGAGGTTAAAGGCACTGACTCTCCAAGTCGGGAGAGTGTTAGTAAGGCGTCTGGAATGTTGCACCCGAGTACGAGGGGACAAGAACTGAGACATATTGGAACACGTCTCCCAATCACATGGTTGATCATACTCTGGGTTCCACATGTATGCTTTAGCTGAAGGAAGAATCCCTTAAACCTGGAGAGTTGAGACCCGTGGAATGGGTACCATGCAATATGACTTCTAAGGGTCTTCGTTTGCTCACCGAACCTCTCCAATCCTATCACTGCTGCGTTTATGCCCCTGTACACACGCTTGATTCTCTTTCGTAGACATAGCAATCCATAGGTTTTAAGATACTTACTAGTCAGGTACATTCTTAGGCGTTTAATATGGGGTGTTGGGTGCATTTCATTGAGCAAGGTGTAGCTCATGTCTATTACATATTTGGCTTAAGGAACTTTATCTGTGCTCATTTCAATCTCTGGTTTTATGCAGCACCCCAACTCACCTTTCCCCTTAAGCAAGCATAAGTTGGTTTTCTACATTTGAGACCCTGTTCTGTTTTGTAATCCAGTTCCTGTGTAGCTAAATTTACATTCCGTGTATTAGTGATATCTTATGATGTTTCTTTTTCTGTGTGACTTATTTCAGTTAGAATCATCATACCTGAATCCACTCATTATGCTGCTACGGGCCTGATGACATAGATTTCATTGCTGAGTGATATTGCATTGTACGTAAGTACCACAAATTCTTTATCCATTTTTCACTTTCTGCGATATTGAACTTGTCCGGAAAACGGGGTTCTTGTAAACAGAGCCGTCCCAAACTTTGGGGTGGCTGTGTCTTTTTGAATTTAATTTCCCTAAGCTATAGGACCATAAGTGGAAGTGCCCTAAGCTCTGTTGCTTTGTTTTTTAGATGTTTCAGGAAACACCATACACTTCCCCCGAGTGGCTGTTGGCAATTTACATCCCGCCCATCAGCATAACAAGGCTCCCAGTTCTCCATGGCCTGTCCTGCCTTTCTGGATTTTACACTTTTTTCAGATGGCCCTTTTGACCGTGGGGAAGTGAGACTTCATTGTAGTGCAGATTTCCTTTGCAAGCTTGCTTGGTTGGCCAAAAAGGGCGTATGCGTTTTTTCCTGAATATATTCAGGAAAAAACGCATACGCCCTTTTTGGCCAAGTGCATCATTGTCCACGTTCTGCCTCTTTTCCTATGCTTTAAATGCAATTCCAGTCTACCTCCTGAAATCGGTGTCCTGCAATTCTGCCCCGCTTTCAAGTCCTCTTGGCAGCCTTACTTCAGTATATTTTTGGACGATAGCTGTCATTTATAACTTTGCATCTTTGTGAATTACAGTGCCCCTGAGCTCCTTTTTTCAACTCGCTTTCTTGTGAGCTGGCCGCAACACCGCAGGATTGCTTCAGGCCCTAATGTTGTTCTGGCACGGCCCGCTGAGCCTTTGGTTAATTCCTCTTCCTGGTGGGAAATGAGAGTTAAATTTGCCCGTCCAGACACCTCCAGCTAGTCTCACATTGGTTCTCCCTATTCCTGTTCATCTTCTGCAGAAATTGCAAACTGGGCCAAACTGGGTCAAACAGGAGGTTAAAGGCACTGAGTCTCCAAGTCAGGAGAATGTTAGTAAAGCATCTGGAATGTTGCACCCAAGTACCAGGGGACGAGAACTGAGACATTAGAACACGTCTCCCAATCACACGGTTGATCATACTGTGGGTTCCACATGCATGATTTAGCTGAAGGAAGAATCCCTTAAACCTGGAGAGTTGAGACCCGTGGAAAGGGTACCATGCAATATGACTTCAAAGGGTCTTCATTTGCTCACTGAACTTCTCCAACCCTATCACTGCTGCGTTTATGCCCCTGTACACACGCTTGATTCTCGTTCGGAGACATAGCAAGCCATAGCTTTTAAGATGCTTACTAGTCACGTACATTCTTAGACGTTTAATATGGGGTGTTGAGTCCATTTCATTGAGCAAGGAGTAGCTCTTGTCTGTTACATATTTGGCTTAAGGAACTTTATCTGTGCTCATTTCAATCTCTGGTTTTATGCAGCACCCCAACTCACCTTTCCCCTTAAGCAAGCATAAGTTGGTTTTCTAAATTTGAGACCCTCTTCTGTTTTGTAATTCAGTTCCTGTGTAGCCAAGTTTACATTCCGTGTATTAGTGATATCTTATGATGTTTCTTTTTCTGTGTGACTTATTTCAGTTAGAATCATCATACCTGAATTCACTCATTATGCTGCTACGGGCCTGATGACATAGATTTCATTGCTGAGTGATACTGCATTGTACGTAAGTACCACAACTTCTTTATCCATTTTTTGCTTTCTGCGATATTGAAGTTGTACTGTAAACGAGGTTCTTGTAAAGAGAGCCATCACAAACTTTGGGGTGGCTGTGTCTTTTTGATTTTAATTTCCCTAAGCTATAGGACCATAAGTGGAAGTGCCCTAGGCTCTGTAACTCTGTTTTTTAGATGTTTCAGGAAGCACCATACACTTCTCTCCAGTGACTGTTGGCAATTTACATCCCGCCCATCAGCATAACAAGGCTCCCTGTTCTCCATGTCCTGTCCTGCCATTCTGGATTTTACACTTTTTTCAGATGGCCCTTTTGACCGGGGGGAAGTGAGACTTCATTGTAGTGCAGATTTCCTTTGCAAGCTTGCTTGGTTGGCCAAAAAGTGCGTATGCGTTTTTTCCTGAATATATTCAGGAAAAAACGCATACGCCCTTTTGGCCAAGTACATCATTGTCGACGTTCTGCCTCTTTTCCTATGCTTTAAATGCAATTCCAGTCTACCTCCTGAAATCGGTTTCCTGTAATTCGGCCCCGCTTTCAAGTCCTCTTGGCAGCCTTACTTCAGTATATTTTTGGACGATAGCTGTCATTTATAACTCTGCAGGTTTGTGAATTACAGTGCCCCTGAGCTCCTTTCTTCAACTCGCATTCTTGTGAGCTGGCCGCAACACCGCAGGATTGCTTCAGGCCCTAATCTGGTTCCGGCACGGCACGCTGAGCCTTTGGTTTATTCCTCTTCCTGGTGGGAAATGAGAGTTAAATTTGCCCGTCCAGACACCTCCAGCTAGTCTCTCATTGGTTCTCCCTATTCCTGTTCATCTTCCGCAGAAATTGCAAACTGGGCCAAACAGGAGGTTAAAGGTACTGACTCTCCAAGTCGGCAGAGTGTTAGTAAACCGTCTGGAATGTTGCACCCGAGTACCAGGGGACGAAAACTGAGACATATTTGAACCCGTCTCCCGATCACACGGTTGATCATACTGTGGGTTCCACATGAATATTTTAGCTGAAGGAAGAATCCCTTAACCCTGGAGAGTTGAGACCCGTGGAATGGGTACCATGCAATATGACTTCAAAGGGTCTTCATTTGCTCACCGAACTTCTCCAATCCTATCACTGCTGCATTTATGCCCCTGTACACACGCTTGATTCTCTTTTGGAGACATAGCAATCCATAAGCTTTAAGATACTTACTAGTCAGCCACATTGTTAGGCATTTAATATGGGGTGTTGAGCCCATTTCGTTGAGCAAGGAGTAGCTCTTGTCTATTACATATTTGGCTTAAGGAACTTTATCTGTGCTCATTTCAATCTCTGGTTTTATGTAGCACCCCAACTCACCTTTACCCTTAAGCAAGCATAAGTTGGTTTTCTAAATTTGAGACCCTGTTCTGTTTTGTAATTCAGTTCCTGTGTAGCCAAGTTTACATTCCATGTATTAGTGATATCTTTTTATGTTTCTTTTTCTGTGTAGCTTATTTCAGTTAGAATCATCATACCTGAATCCACTCAGTATGCTGCTACGGGCCTGATGACATAGATTTCATTGCTGAGTGATATTGTATTGTACGTAAGTACCACAACTTCTTTATCCATTTTTCACTTTCTGCAATATTGAACTTGTACCATAAACGAGGTTCTTGTAAACAGAGCCAACCGAAACTTTTGGGTGGCTGTGTCTTTCTGATTTTAATTTCCCTAAGCTATAGGACCATAAGTGGAAGTGCCCTAGGCTCTGTTCATCTGTTTTTTAGATGTTTCAGGAAGCACCATACACTTCTCCCGAGTGGCTCTTGGCAATTTACATCCCGCCCATCAGCATAACAAGGCTCCCAGTTCTCCATGGCCTGTCCTGCCTTTCTGGATTTTACACATTTTTCAGATGGCCCTTTTGACCGGGGAGAAGTGAGACTTCATTGTAGTGCAGATTTCCTTTGCAAGCTTGCTTGGTTGACCAAAAAGGACGTATGCCTGTTTTCCTGAATATATTCAGGAAAAAACGCATACGCCCTTTTTGGCCAAGTGCATCATTGTCGACGTTCTGCCTCTTTTCCTATGCTTTCAATGCAATTCCAGTCTACCTCCTGAAATCGGTTTCCCTGCAATTCTGCCCCGCTTTCAAGTCCTCTTGGCAGCCTTACTTCAGTATATTTTTGGACGATAGCTGTCATTTATAACTCTGCAGGTTTGTGAATTACAGTGCCCCTGAGCTCCTTTCTTCAACTCGCTTTCTTGTGAGCTGGCTGCAACACCGCAGGATTGTTTCAGGCCCTAATCTGGTTCCGGCACGGCACGCTGAGCCTTTGGTTAATTCCTCTTCCTGGTGGGAAATGAGAGTTAAATTTGCCCGTCCAGACACCTCCAGCTAGTCTCTCATTGGTCATCCCTATTCCTGTTCATCTTCCGCAGAAATTGCAAACTGGGCCAAACAGGAGTTTAAAGGCACTGACTCTCCAAGTCGGGAGAGTGTTAGTTAAGCGTCTGGAATGTTGCACCCGAGTACCAGGGGACGAGAACTGAGACATTTTGGAACACATCTCCTGATCACACGGTTGATCATACTCTGGGTTACACATGCATGTTTTAGCTGAGGGAAGAATCCCTTAAACCTGGAGAGTTGAGACCCGTGGAATGGGTACTATGCAATATGACTTCAAAGGGTCTTCGTTTGCGCAGTGAACCTCTCCAGTCCTATCACTGCTGCATTTATGCCCCTGTACACACGCTTGATTCTCTTTTGGAGACATAGCAATCCATAGCTTTTAAGATAATTACTAGTCAGGTACATTCTTAGGCTTTTAATATGGGGTGTTGAGTCCATTTCGTTGAGCAAGGAGTAGCTCTTGTCTGTTACATATTTGGCTTAAGGAACTTTATCTGTGCTCATTTCAATCTCTGGTTTTATGCAGCACCCCAACTCACCTTTCCCCTTAAGCAAGCATAAGTTGGTTTTCTAAATTTGAGACACTGTTCTGTTTTGGAATTCAGTTCCTGTGTAGCCAAGTTTACATTCCGTGTATTAGTGATATGTTATGATGTTTCTTTTTCTGTGTGACTTATTTCAGTTAGAATCATCATACCTGAATCCACTCATTATGCTGCTACGGGCCTGATGACATAGATTTCATTGCTGAGTGATATTGCATTGTACGTAAGTACCACAACTTCTTTATCCGTTTTTCACTTTCTGCGATATTGAACTTGTACCGAAAACGAGGTTCTTGTAAACAGAGCCGTCCCAAACATTGGGGTGGCTGTGTCTTTTTGATTTTAATTTCCCTAAGCTATAGGACCATAAGTGGAAGTGCCCTAGGCTCTGTTGCTTTGTTTTTTAGATGTTTCAGGAAACACCATACACTTCTCCTGAGTGGCTGTTGGCAATTTACATCCCGCCCATCAGCATAACAAGGCTCCCAGTTCTCCATGGCCTGTCCTGCCTTTCTGGATTTTACACTTTTTTCAGATGGCCCTTTTGACCGGGGGGAAGTGAGACTTCATTGTAGTGCAGATTTCCTTTGCAAGCTTGCTTGGTTGGCCAAAAAGGGCGTATGCGTTTTTTCCTGAATATATTCAGGAAAAAACGCATACGCCCTTTTTGGCCAAGTGCATCATTGTCGACGTTCTGCCTCTTTTCCTATGCTTTCAATGCAATTCCAGTCTACCTCCTGAAATTGGTGTCCTGCAATTCTGCCCCGCTTTCAAGTCCTCTTGGCAGCCTTACTTCAGTATATTTTTGGACGATAGCTGTCATTTATAACTCTGCAGGTTTGTGAATTACAGTGCCCCTGAGCTCCTTTCTTCAACTCGCTTTCTTGTGAGCTGGCCGCAACACCGCAGGATTGCTTCAAGTTCTAATCTGGTTCCGGCACGGCACGCTGAGCCTTTGCTTAATTCCTCTTCCTGGTGGGAAATGAGAGTTAAATTTGCCCGTCCAGACACCTCCAGCTAGTCTCTCATTGGTTCTCCCTATTCCTGTTCATCTTCCGCAGAAATTGCAAACTGGGCCAAACAGGAGGTTAAAGGCACTGACTCTCCAAGTCGAGAGAGTGTTAGTTAAGTGTTTGGAATGTTGCACCCGAGTACCAGGGGACGAGAACTGAGACATTTTGGAACACATCTCCTGATCACACGGTTGATCATACTCTGGGTTACACATGCATGTTTTAGCTGAGGGAAGAATCCCTTAAACCTGGAGAGTTGAGACCCGTGGAATGGGTACTATGCAATATGACTTCAAAGGGTCTTCGTTTGCTCAGTGAACCTCTCCAATCCTATCACTGCTGCATTTATGCCCCTGTACACACGCTTGATTCTCTTTTGGAGACATAGCAATCCATAGCTTTTAAGATAATAACTAGTCAGGTACATTCTTAGGCTTATAATATGGGGTTTTGAGTCCATTTCGTTGAGCAAGGAGTAGCTCTTATCTATTCCATATTTGGCTTAAGGAACTTTATCTGTGCTCATTTCAATCTCTGGTTTTATGCAGCACCCCAACTTACCTTTCCCCTTAAGCAAGCATAAGTTGGTTTTCTAAATTTGAGACCCTGTTCTCTTTTCTAAACCAGTTCCTGTGTAGCTAAGTTTACATTCCGTTTATTAGTGATATCTTACGATGTTTCTTTTTCTGTGTGACTTATATCAGTTAGAATTATCATACCTGAATCCACTCATTATGCTGCTACGGGCCTGATGACATAGATTTCTTTCCTGAGTGATATTGCATTGTACGTAAGTACCACAACTTCTTTATCTGTTTTTTGCTTTCTGCGATATTGAACTTGTACCGTAAACAAGGTTCTTGTAAACAGAGCCGTCCCAAACTTTGGGGTGGCTGTGTCTTTTTGACTTTAATTTCCCTAAGCTATAGGACCATAAGTGGAAGTGCCCTAGGCTCTGTTGCTTTGTTTTTTAGATGTTTCAGGAAACACCATACACTTCTCCCGAGTGGCTGTTGGCAATATACATCCCGCCCATCAGCATAACAAGGCTCCCAGTACTCCATGGCCTGTCCTGCCTTTCTGGATTTTACACTTTTTTCAGATGGCCCTTTTTACCGGGGGGAAGTGAGACTTCATTGTAGTGCAGATTGCCTTTGCAAGCTTGCTTGGTTGACCAAAAAGGGCGTATGCGTTTTTTCCTGAATATATTCAGGAAAAAACGCATACGCCCTTTTTGGCCAAGTGCATCATTGTCGACGTTCCGCCTCTTTTCCTATGCTTTAAATGCAATTCCAGTCTACCTCCTGAAATCGGATTTCTGCAATTCTGCCCCGCTTTGAAGTCCTCTTGGCATCCTTACTTCAGTATATTTTTGGACGATAGCTGTCATTTATAACTCTGCAGGTTTGTGAATTACAGTGCCCCTGAGCTCCTTTCTTCCACTCGCTTTCTTGTGAGCTGGCAGTAACACTGCAGGATTGCTTCAGGCCCTAATCTGGTTCCGGCACGGCACGCTGAGCCTTTGGTTAATTCCTCTTCTTGGTGGGAAATGAGAGTTAAATTTGCCCGTCCAGACACCTCCAGCTAGTCTCTCATTGGTTCTCCCTATTCCTGTTCATCTTCCGCAGAAATTGCAAACTGGGCCAAACAGGAGGTTAAAGGCACTGACTCTCCAAGTCGGCAGAGTATTAGTAAAGCTTCTGGAATGTTACACCCGAGTACCAGGGTACGAGAAATGAGACATATTTGAACACGTCTCCCTATTACGCGGTTGATCATACTCTGGGTTCCACATGCATGTTTTAGCTGAAGGAAGAATCCCTTAAACCTGGAGAGTTGAGACCCGTGGAATGGGTACCATGCAATATGACTTCAAAGGGTCTTCATTTGCTCACCAAACCTCTCCAATCCTATCACTGCTGCGTTTATGCCCCTGTACACACGCTTGATTCTCTTTTGGAGACATAGCAATCCATTGGTTTTAAGATACTTACTAGTCAGGTATATACTTAGGCGTTTAATATGGGGTGTTGGGTGCATTTCATTGAGCAAGGTGTAGCTCATGTCTATTACGTATTTGGCTTAAGGAACTTTATCTGTGCTCATTTCAATCTCTGGTTTTATGCAGCACCCCAACTCACCTTTCCCCTTAAGCAAGCATAAGTTGGTTTTCTACATTTGAGACCCTGTTCTGTTTTGTAATCCAGTTCCTGTGTAGCTAAATTTACATTCCGTGTATTAGTGATATCTTATGATGTTTCTTTTTCTGTGTGACTTATTTCAGTTAGAATCATCATACCTGAATCCACTCATTATGCTGCTACGGGCCTGATGACATAGATTTCATTGCTGAGTGATATTGCATTGTACGTAAGTACCACAAATTCTTTATCCATTTTTCACTTTCTGCGATATTGAACTTGTCCGGAAAACGAGGTTCTTGTAAACAGAGCCGTCCCAAACTTTGGGGTGGCTGTGTCTTTTTGAATTTAATTTCCCTAAGCTATAGGACCATAAGTGGAAGTGCCCTAGGCTCTGTTGCTTTGTATTTTAGATGTTTCAGGAAACACCATACACTTCTCCCGAGTGGCTGTTGGCAATTTACATCCCGCCCATCAGCATAACAAGGCTCCCAGTTCTCCATGGCCTGTCCTGCCTTTCTGGATTTTACACTTTTTTCAGATGGCCCTTTTGACCGTGGGGAAGTGAGACTTCATTGTAGTGCAGATTTCCTTTGCAAGCTTGCTTGGTTGGCCAAAAAGGGCGTATGCGTTTTTTCCTGAATATATTCAGGAAAAAACGCATACGCCCTTTTTGGCCAAGTGCATCATTGTCCACGTTCTGCCTCTTTTCCTATGCTTTAAATGCAATTCCAGTCTACCTCCTGAAATCGGTGTCCTGCAATTCTGCCCCGCTTTCAAGTCCTCTTGGCAGCCTTACTTCAGTATATTTTTGGACGATAGCTGTCATTTATAACTTTGCATCTTTGTGAATTACAGTGCCCCTGAGCTCCTTTTTTCAACTCGCTTTCTTGTGAGCTGGCCGCAACACCGCAGGATTGCTTCAGGCCCTAATGTTGTTCTGGCACGGCCCGCTGAGCCTTTGGTTAATTCCTCTTCCTGGTGGGAAATGAGAGTTAAATTTGCCCGTCCAGACACCTCCAGCTAGTCTCACATTGGTTCTCCCTATTCCTGTTCATCTTCTGCAGAAATTGCAAACTGGGCCAAACTGGGTCAAACAGGAGGTTAAAGGCACTGAGTCTCCAAGTCAGGAGAATGTTAGTAAAGCATCTGGAATGTTGCACCCAAGTACCAGGGGACGAGAACTGAGACATTAGAACACGTCTCCCAATCACACGGTTGATCATACTGTGGGTTGCACATGCATGATTTAGCTGAAGGAAGAATCCCTTAAACCTGGAGAGTTGAGACCCGTGGAAAGGGTACCATGCAATATGACTTCAAAGGGTCTTCATTTGCTCACCGAACTTCTCCAACCCTATCACTGCTGCGTTTATGCCCCTGTAAACACGCTTGATTCTCGTTCGGAGACATAGCAAGCCATAGCTTTTAAGATGCTTACTAGTCACGTACATTCTTAGACGTTTAATATGGGGTGTTGAGTCCATTTCATTGAGCAAGGAGTAGCTCTTGTCTGTTACATATTTGGCTTAAGGAACTTTATCTGTGCTCATTTCAATCTCTGGTTTTATGCAGCACCCCAACTCACCTTTCCCCTTAAGCAAGCATAAGTTGGTTTTCTAAATTTGAGACCCTCTTCTGTTTTGTAATTCAGTTCCTGTGTAGCCAAGTTTACATTCCGTGTATTAGTGATATCTTATGATGTTTCTTTTTCTGTGTGACTTATTTCAGTTAGAATCATCATACCTGAATCCACTCATTATGCTGCTACGGGCCTGATGACATAGATTTCATTGCTGAGTGATACTGCATTGTACGTAAGTACCACAACTTCTTTATCCATTTTTTGCTTTCTGCGATATTGAAGTTGTACTGTAAACGAGGTTCTTGTAAAGAGAGCCATCACAAACTTTGGGGTGGCTGTGTCTTTTTGATTTTAATTTCCCTAAGCTATAGGACCATAAGTGGAAGTGCCCTAGGCTCTGTAACTCTGTTTTTTAGATGTTTCAGGAAGCACCATACACTTCTCTCCAGTGACTGTTGGCAATTTACATCCCACCCATCAGCATAACAAGGCTCCCTGTTCTCCATGTCCTGTCCTGCCATTCTGGATTTTACACTTTTTTCAGATGGCCCTTTTGACCGGGGGGAAGTGAGACTTCATTGTAGTGCAGATTTCCTTTGCAAGCTTGCTTGGTTGGCCAAAAAGTGCGTATGCGTTTTTTCCTGAATATATTCAGGAAAAAACGCATACGCCCTTTTGGCCAAGTACATCATTGTGGACGTTCTGCCTCTTTTCCTATGCTTTAAATGCAATTCCAGTCTACCTCCTGAAATCGGTTTCCTGTAATTCGGCCCCGCTTTCAAGTCCTCTTGGCAGCCTTACTTCAGTATATTTTTGGACGATAGCTGTCATTTATAACTCTGCAGGTTTGTGAATTACAGTGCCCCTGAGCTCCTTTCTTCAACTCGCATTCTTGTGAGCTGGCCGCAACACCGCAGGATTGCTTCAGGCCCTAATCTGGTTCCGGCACAGCACGCTGAGCCTTTGGTTTATTCCTCTTCCTGGTGGGAAATGAGAGTTAAATTTGCCCGTCCAGACACCTCCAGCTAGTCTCTCATTGGTTCTCCCTATTCCTGTTCATCTTCCGCAGAAATTGCAAACTGGGCCAAACAGGAGGTTAAAGGTACTGACTCTCCAAGTCGGCAGAGTGTTAGTAAACCGTCTGGAATGTTGCACCCGAGTACCAGGGGACGAAAACTGAGACATATTTGAACCCGTCTCCCGATCACACGGTTGATCATACTGTGGGTTCCACATGAATATTTTAGCTGAAGGAAGAATCCCTTAAACCTGGAGAGTTGAGACCCGTGGAATGGGTACCATGCAATATGACTTCAAAGGGTCTTCATTTGCTCACCGAACTTCTCCAATCCTATCACTGCTGCATTTATGCCCCTGTACACACGCTTGATTCTCTTTTGGAGACATAGCAATTCATAAGCTTTAAGATACTTACTAGTCAGCCACATTGTTAGGCATTTAATATGGGGTGTTGAGCCCATTTCGTTGAGCAAGGAGTAGCTCTTGTCTATTACATATTTGGCTTAAGTAACTTTATCTGTGCTCATTTCAATCTCTGGTTTTATGTAGCACCCCAACTCACCTTTACCCTTAAGCAAGCATAAGTTGGTTTTCTAAATTTGAGACCCTGTTCTGTTTTGTAATTCAGTTCCTGTGTAGCCAAGTTTACATTCCATGTATTAGTGATATCTTATTATGTTTCTTTTTCTGTGTAGCTTATTTCAGTTAGAATCATCATACCTGAATCCACTCAGTATGCTGCTACGGGCCTGATGACATAGATTTCATTGCTGAGTGATATTGTATTGTACGTAAGTACCACAACTTCTTTATCCGTTTTTCGCTTTCTGCGATATTGAACTTGTACCATAAACGAGGTTCTTGTAAACAGAGCCGTCCCAAACTTTGGGGTGGCTGTGTCTTTTTGATTTTAATTTCCCTAAGCTATAGGACCATAAGTGGAATTGACCTAGGCTCAGTTGCCTTGTTTTTTAGATGTTTCAGGAAACACCATACACTTCTCCCCAGTGGCTCTTGGCCATTTACATCCCGCCCATCAGCATAACAAGGCTCCCAGTTCTCCATGGCCTGTCCTGCCTTTCTGGATTTTACACATTTTTCAGATGGCCCTTTTGACCGGGGGGAAGTGAGACTTCATTGTAGTGCAGATTTCCTTTGCAAGCTTGCTTGGTTGGCCAAAAAGGGCGTATGCGTTTTTTCCTGAATATATTCAGGAAAAAACGCATACGCCCTTTTTGGCCAAGTGCATCATTGTGGACGTCCTGCCTCTTTTCCTATGCTTTAAATGCAATTCCACTCTACGTCCCGATATCGGTTTCCTGCAATTCTGCCCAACTTTCAAGTCCTCTTGGCAGCCTTACTTCAGTATATTTTTGGACGATAGCTGTCATTTATAACTCTGCAGGTTTGTGAATTACAGTGCCCCTGAGCTCCTTTCTTCAACTCGCTTTCTTGTGAGCTGGCCGCAACACCGCAGGATTGCTTCAGGCCCTAATCTGGTTCCCGCAAGGCACGCTGAGCCTTTGGTTAATTCCTCTTCCTGGTGGGAAGTGAGAGTTAAATTTGCCCGTCCAGACACCTCCAGCTAGTCTCTCATTGGTTCTCCCTATTCTTGTTCATCTTCCGCAGAAATTGCAAACTGGGCCAAAGAGGAGGTTAAAGGCACTGACTCTCCAAGTTGGGCGAGTGGTAGTAAAGCGTCTGGAAGGTTGCAACCGAGTACCAGCGGACGAAAACTGAGACATATTTGAACACGTCTCCCGATCACACGGTTGACCATACTCTGGGTTCCACATGCATGTTTCAGCTGAAGGAAGAATCCCTTAAACCTGGAGAGTTGAGACCCGTGGAATGGGTACCATGCAATATGACTTCAAAGGGTCTTCATTTGCTCACCGAACCTCTCCAATCCTATCACTGCTGCATTTATGCCCCTGTACACACGCTTGATTCTCTTTCAGAGACATAGCAATCCATAGGTTTTAAGATACTTACTAGTCAGGTACATTCTTAGGCGTTTAATATGGGGTGTTGAGTCCATTTCGTTGAGCAAGTAGTAGCTCTTGTGTATTCCATATTTGGCTTAAGGAACTTTATCTGTGCTCATTTCAATCTCTGGTTTTATGCAGCACCCCAACTCACCTTTCCCCTTAAGCAAGCATAAGTGGGTTTTCTAAATTTGAGACCCTGTTCTGTTTTGTAATCCAGTTCCTGTGTAGCCAAGTTTACATTCCATGTATTAGTGATATCTCATGATGTTTCTTTTTCTGTGTGACTTATTTCAGTTAGAATCATCATACCTGAATCCACTCTAGGCTGCTACGGGCCTGATGACATAGATTTCATTGCTGAGTGATATTGCATTGTACGTAAGTACCACAACTTCCTTATCCATTTTTCACTTTCTGCGATATTGAACTTGTACCGTAAACGAGGTTCTTGTAAACAGAGCCGTCCCAAACTTTGGGGTGGCTGTGTCTTTTTGAATTTAATTTCCCTAAGCTATAGGACTATAAGTGGAAGTGCCCTAGGCTCTGTTGCTTTGTTTTTTAGATGTTTCAGGAAACACCATACACTTCTCCCGAGTGGCTGTTGGCAATTTACATCCCGCCCATCAGCATAACAAGGCTACCAGTTCTCCATGGCCTGTCCTGCCTTTCTGGATTTTACAATTTTTTCAGATGGCCCTTTTGACCAGGGGGAAGTGAGACTTCATTGTAGTGCAGATTTCCTTTGCAAGCTTGCTTGGTTGGCCAAAAAGGGCGTATGCGTTTTTTCCTGAATATATTCAGGAAAAAATGCATACGCCCTTTTTGGCCAAGTGCATCATTGTGGACGTTCTGCCTCTTTTCCTATGCTTTAAATGCAATTCCAGTCTACCTCCTGAAATCGGTTTCCTGCAATTCTGCCCCGCTTTCAAGTCATCTTGTCAGGCTTCCTTCAGTATATTTTTGGACGATAGCTGTCATTTATAACTCTGCAGGTTTGTGAGTTACAGTGCCCCTGAGCTCCTTTCTTCAACTCGCTTTCTTGTGAGCTGGCCGCAACACCGCAGGATTGCTTCAGGCCCTAATCTGGTTCCGGCACGGCACGCTGAGCCTTTGGTTAATTCCTCTTCCTGGTGGGAAATGAGAGTTAAATTTGCCCGTCCAGACACCTCCAGCTAGTCTCTCATTGGTCCTCCCTATCCCTGTACATCTTCCGCAGAAATTGCAAACTGGGCCAAACAGGAGGTTAAAGGCAGTGACTCTCCAAGTCGGGAGAGTGGTAGTAAAGCGTCTGGAATTTGCACCCGAGTACCAGCGGACGAAAACTGAGACATATTTGAACATGTCTCCCGATCACACGGTTGATCATACTCTGGGTTCCACATGCATGTTTCAGCTGAAGGAAGAATCCCTTAAAGCTGGAGAGTTGAGACCCATGGAATGGGTACCATGCAATATGACTTCAAAGGGTCTTCATTTGCTCACCGAACCTCTCCAATCCTATCACTGCTGCGTTTATGCCCCTGTCCACACGCTTGATTCTATTTCAGAGACATAGCAATCCATAGGTTTTAAGATACTTGTCAGGTAGATTATTAGGCGTTTAATATGGGGTTTTGAGTCCATTTCGTTGAGCAAGTAGTAGCTCTTGTCTATTCCATATTTGGCTTAAGGAACTTTATCTGTGCTCATTTCAATCTCTGGTTTTATGCAGCACCCCAACTCACCTTTCCCCTTAAGCAAGCATAAGTTGGTTTTCTAAATTTGAGACCCTGTTCTATTTTGTAATTCAGTTCCTGTGTAGCCAAGTTTTCATTCCGTGTATTAGTGATATCTTATGATGTTTCTTTTTTTTTTTTTTTTTTAGCATCTTTTTTGGAGTATAATTGCTTTACAATGGTATGTTAGTTTCAGCTTCACAACAAAATGAATCAGTTATATATACACATACATTCCCATATCTCTTCCCGCTTGCGTCTCCCTCCCTCCCACCCTCCCTATCCCACCCCTCCAGGCGGTCACAAAGCACCGAGCTGATCTCCCTGTGCTATGCGGCTGCTTCCCACCAACTAACTACCTTACTTTTGGTAGTGTATATATGTCCATGCCTCTTTATCGCTTTGTCACCGTTTACCCTTCCCCCTCCCCATAGCCTCAAGTCCATTCTCTAGTAAGTCTGTGTCTTTATTCCTGTTTCACCCCTAGGTTTTTCATGACATTTTTTTTAAATTCCATATATATGTGTTAGCATACGGTATTTGTCTCTCTCTTTCTGACTTACTTCACTCTGTATGACAGACTCTAGGTCTATCCACCTCATTACAAATAGCTCAATTTCGTCTCTTTTTATGGCTGAGTAATATTCCATTGTATATATGTGCCACATCTTCTTTATCCATTCATCCGATGTTGGACACTTAGGTTGTTTCCATCTCTGGGCTATTGTAAATAGAGCTGCAATGAACATTTTGGTACATGACTCTTTTTGAATTATGGTTTTCTCAGGGTATATGCCCAGTAGTGGGATTGCTGGGTCATATGGTAGTTCTATTTGTAGCTTTTTAAGGAACCTCCATACTGTTCTCCACAGTGGCTGTATCAATTTACATTCCCACCAACAGTGTAAGAGGGTTCCCTTTTCTCCACACCCTCTCCAGCATTTATTGTTTCTAGATTTTTTGATGATGGCCATTCTGACTGGTGTGAGATGATATCTCATTGTAGTTTTGATTTGCATTTCTCTAATGATTAGTGATGTTGAGCATTCTTTCATGTGTTTGTTGGCACTCTGTATATCTTCTTTGGAGAAATGTCTATTTAGGTCTTCTGCCCATTTTTGGATTGGGTTGTTTGTTTTTTTGTTATTAAGCTGCATGAGCTGCTTATAAATTTTGGAGATTAATCCTTTGTCCGTTGCTTCATTTGCAAATATTTTCTCCCATTCTGAGGGTTGTCTTTTGGTCTTCTTTATGGTTTCCTTTGCTGCGCAAAAGCTTTTAAGTTTCATTAGGTCCCATTTGTTTACTTTTGTTTTTATTTCCGTTTCTCTAGGAGGTGGGTCAAAAAGGACCTTGCTGTGATTTATGTCATAGAGTGTTCTGCCTATGTTTTCCTCTAAGAGTTTGATAGTTTCTGGCCTTACATTTAGGTCTTTAATCCATTTTGAGCTTATTTTTGTGTATGGTGTTAGGGAGTGATCTAATCTCATACTTTTACATGTAGCTGTCCAGTTTTCCCAGCACCACTTATTGAATAGGCTGTCCTTTCTCCACTGTACATTTCTGCCTCCTTTGTCAAAGATAAGGTGACCATATGTGCGTGGGTTTATCTCTGGGCTTTCTATCCTGTTCCATTGATCTATCTTTCTGTTTTTGTGCCAGTACCATACCATCTTGATAACTGTAGCTTTGTAGTATAGTCTGAAGTCTGGGAGCCTGATTCCTCCAGTTCCTTCTTTCGTTCTCAAGATTGCTTTGGCTATTCGGGGTCTTTTGTGTTTCCATACAAATTGCAAAATTTTTTGTTCTAGTTCTGTGAAAAATGCCAGTGGTAGTTTGATAGGGATTGCATTGAACCTATAGATTGCTTTGGGTAGTAGAGTCATTTTCACAATGTTGATTCTTCCAATCCAAGAACATGGTATATCTCTCCATCTATTTGTACCATCTTTAATTTCTTTCATCAGTGTCTTATAATTTTCTGCATACAGATCTTTTGTCTCCTTAGGTAGGTTTATTCCTAGATATTTTATTCTTTTTGTTGCAATGGTAAATGGGAGTGTTTTCTTGATTTCACTTTCAGATTTTTCATCATTAGTATATAGGAATGCCAGAGATTTCTGTGCATTAATTTTGTATCCTGCCACTTTACCAAATTCATTGATTAGCTCTAGTAGTTTTCTGGTAGCATCTTTAGGGTTCTCTATGTATAGGATCATGTCATCTGCAAACAGTGACAGCTTTACTTCTTCTTTTCCGATTTGGATTCCTTTTATTTCCTTTTCTTCTCTGATTGCTGTGGCTAAAACTTCCAAAACTATGTTGAATAAGAGTGGTGAGAGTGGGCAACCTTGTCTTGTTCCTGATCTTAGTGGAAATGCTTTCAGTTTTTCACCATTGAGGATGATGTTTGCTGTGGGCTTGTCATATATGGCCTTTATTATGTTGAGGAAAGTTCCCTCTATGCCTACTTTCTGCAGGGTTTTTATCATAAATGGGTGTTGAATTTTGTCAAAAGCTTTCTCTGCATCTATTGAGATGATCATATGGTTTTTCTCCTTCAGTTTGTTAATATGGTTTATCACATTGATAGATTTGCGTATATTGAAGAATCCTTGCATTCCTGGAATAAACCCCACTTGATCATGGTGTATGATCCTTTTAATGTGCTGTTGGATTCTGTTTGCTAGTATTTTGTTGAGGATTTTTGCATCTATGTTCATCAGTGATATTGGCCTGTAGTTTTCTTTCTTTGTGACATCCTTGTCTGGTTTTGGTATCAAGGTGATGGTGGCCTCGTAGAAGGAGTTTGGGAGTGTTCCTCCCTCTGCTATATTTTGGAAGAGTTTGAGAAGGATAGGTGTTAGCTCTTCTCTAAATGTTTGATAGAATTCGCCTGTGAAGCCATCTGGTCCTGGGCTTTTCTTTGTTGGAAGATTTTTAATCACAGTTTCAATTTCAGTGCTTGTGATTGGTCTCTTCATATTTTTTATTTCTTCCTGATTCAGTCTTGGCAGGTTGTGCATTTCTAAGAATTTGTCCATTTCTTCCAGATTGTCCATTTTATTGGCATAGAGTTGCTTGTAGTAATCTCTCATGATCTCTTTTATTTCTGCAGTGTCAGTTGTTACCTCTCCTTTTTCATTTCTAATTCTATTGATTTGAGTCTTCTCCCTTTTTTTCTTGATGAGTCTGGCTAGTGGTTTATCTATTTTGTTTATCTTCTCAAAGAACCAGCTTTTAGTTTTATTGATCTTTGCTATTGTTTCCTTCATTTCTTTTTCATTTATTTCTGATCTGATTTTTATGATTTCTTTCCTTCTGCTAGCTTTGGGGTTTTTTGGTTCTTCTTTCTCTAATTGCTTGAGGTGCAAGGTTAGGTTGTTTATTCGAGATGTTTCCTGCTTCTTAAGGTGGGCTTGTATTGCTATAAGCTTCCCCCTTAGAACTGCTTTTGCTGCATCCCACAGGTTTTGGGTCGTTGTGTCTCCATTGTCATTTGTTTCTAGGTATTTTTTGATTTCCTCTTTGATTTCTTCAGTGATCACTTCATTATTAAGTAGTGTATTGTTTAACCTCCATGTGTTTGTATTTTTTACAGATCTTTTCCTGTAATTGATATCTAGTCTCATGGCGTTGTGGTCAGAAAAGATACTTGATACAATTTCAATTTTCTTAAATTTACCAAGGCTTGATCTGTGACCCAAGATATGATCTATCCTGGAGAATGTTCCATGAGCACTTGAGAAAAATGTGTATTCTGTTGTTTTTGGATGGAATGTCCTATAAATATCAATTAACTCCATCTCGTTTAATGTATCATTTAAAGCTTGTGTTTCCTTATTTATTTTCATTTTGGATGATCTGTCCATTGGTGAAAGTGGGGTGTTAAAGTCCCCTACTATGAATGTGTTACTGTCGATTTCCCCTTTTATGGTTGTCAGTATTTGCCTTATGTATTGAGGTGCACCTATGTTGGGTGCATAAATATTTACAATTGTTATATCTTCCTCTTGGATCGATCCCTTGATCATTATGTAGTGTCCTTCTTTGTCTCTTCTAATAGTCTTTGTTTTAAAGTCTATTTTGTCTGATATGAGAATTGCTACTCCAGCTTTCTTTTGGTTTCCATTTGCATGAAATACCTTTTTCCATCCCCTTACTTTCAGTCTGTATGTGTCTCTAGGTCTGAAGTGGGTCTCTTGTAGACAGCAAATACATGGGTCTTGTTTTTGTATCCATTCAGCCAATCTGTGTCTTTTGGTGGGAGCATTTAGTCCATTTACATTTAAGGTAATTATCGATATGTGTGTTCCTATTCCCATTTTCTTAATTGTTTTGGGTTCGTTATTGTAGGTCCTTTCCTTCTTTTGTGTTTCTTGCCTAGAGAAGTTCCTTTAGCAGTTGTTGTAGAGCTGGTTTGGTGGTGCTGAACTCTCTCAGCTTTTGCTTGTCTGTAAAGGTTTTAATTTCTCCATCAAATCTGAATGAGATCCTTGCTGGGTAGAGTAATCTTGGTTGCAGGTTTTTCTCCTTCAACACTTTCAATATGTCCTGCCACTCCCTTCTGGCTTGCAGAGTTTCTGCTGAAAGATCAGCTGTTAACCTTATGGGGATTCCCTTGTGTGTTATTTGTTGTTTTTCCCTTGCTGCTTTTAATATGTTTTCTTTGTATTTAATTTTTGACAGTTTGATTAATATGTGTCTTGGCGTATTTCTCCTTGGATTTATCCTGTATGGGACTCTCTGTGCTTCCTGGACTTGATTAACTATTTCCTTTCCCATATTAGGGAAGTTTTCAACTATAATCTCTTCAAATATTTTCTCAGTCCCTTTCTTTTTCTCTTCTTCTTCTGGAACCCCTATAATTCGAATGTTGGTGCGTTTAATGTTGTCCCAGAGGTCTCTGAGACTGTCCTCAGTTCTTTTCATTCTTTTTTCTTTATTCTGCTCTGCAGTAGTTATTTCCACTATTTTATCTTCCAGGTCACTTATCCATTCTTCTGCCTCAGTTATTCTGCTATTGATCCCATCTAGAGTACTTTTAATTTCATTTATTGTGTTGTTCATCGTTGCTTGTTTCATCTTTAGTTCTTCTAGGTCCTTGTTAACTGATTCTTGCAATTTGTCCATTCTATTGTCCATTCTATCTCCAAGATTTCGGATCAACCTTACTATCATTATTCTGAATTCTTTTTCAGGTAGACTGCCTATTTCCTCTTCATTTATTAGGTCTGGTGGGTTTTTATCTTGCTCCTTCATCTGCTGTGTGTTTTTCTGTCTTTTCATTTTGCTTATCTTACTGTTTTTGGGGTCTCCTTTTTTGCAGGCTGAAGGTTCGTAGTTCCTGTTGTTTTTTGTGTCTGTCCCCAGTGGCTAAGGTTGGTTCAGTGGGGTGTGTAGGCTTCCTGGTGGAGGGTACTAGTGCCTGTGTTCTGGTGGATGAGGCTGGATCTTGTCTTTCTGGTGGGCAGGTCCACGTCTGGTGGTGTGTTTTGGGGTGTCTGTAGACTTATTATGATTTTGGGCAGCCTCTCTGCTAATGGGTGGGGTTGTGTTCCTGTCTTGCTAGTTGTTTGGCATAGGATGTCCAGCACTGTAGCTTGCTGGTCGTTGAGTGAAGCTGGGTGCTGGCGTTGAGATGGAGATCTCTCGGAGATTTTTGCTGTTTGATATTATGTGCAGCTGGGAGGCCTCTTGTGGACCAGTGTCCTGAAGTTGGCTCTCCCACCTCAGAGGCACAGCACTGACTCCTGGCTGCAGCACCAAGAGCCTTTCATCCACAAGGCTCCTTAATTTGGGATGATTCGTTGTCTATTCAGGTATTCCACAGATGCAGGGTATATCAAGTTGATTGTGGAGCTTTAATCCGCTGCTTCTGAGGCTGCTGGGAGAGATTTCCCTTTCTCTTCTTTGTTCTCACAGTTCCCAGGGGCTCAGCTTTGGATTTGGCCCCGCCTGTGCGTGTAGGTCGCCAGAGGGCGTCTGTTCTTTGCTCAGACAGGACGGGGTTAAAGGAGCCGCTGATTCGGAGGCTCTGGCTCACCCAGGCCGGGGGGTTGGGAGGGTCACGGAGTGCGGGGCGGGCCTGCAGCGGCAGAGGCCAGCGTGACACTGCAGCCTGAGGCGCGCCGAGCGCTCTCCCGGGGGAGCCGTCCCTGGATCCCGGGACCCTGGCAGTGGCGGGCTGCACAGGCTCCCCGGAAGGGCGTGTGGCTAGTGACCTGTGTTCGCACACAGGCCTCCTGGCTGCGGCAGCAGCGGCCTTAGCGTCCCATGTCCGTCTCTGGGCTCCGCACTCTTAGCCGCGGCTCGCGCCCGTCCCTGGAGCTCTCTCAAGCAGCGTTCTTAATCCCCTCTCCTCGTGCACCAGGAAACAAAGAGGGACGTAAAAGTCTCTTGCCTCTTCGGCAGGTCCAGACCCCTCCCCGGACTCTCTCCCGGCCAGCCGCGGTGCACCAACACCCTGCAGGCTGTGTTCACGCCGCCAACCTCAGTCCTCTCCCGGCGCTCCAACAAAAGCCGGAGCCTCAGCTCCCAGTCCCGCCCGCCCCGGCGGGCGAGCAGAAAAGCCTCTCGGCTGGTGAGTTCCGGTCGGCCCGATCCTCTGCGCTGGAATCTGTCCGCTTTGTCCTCCGCACCCCTGTTGCTGTGCTCTCCTCCGCGGCTCCCAAGCTCCCCCACTCCGCCTCCCGAAGTCTCCACCCGCGAAGGGGCTTCCTAGTGTGTGGACACTTTTCCTCCTTCACAGCTCTCTCCCGCTGGTGCAGGACCCGTCCCTATCCTTTTGTCTCTGTTTAGTTTTTTCTTTTGCCCTAACCAGGTACGTGGGGGGTTCCTTGCCTTTTGGGAGGTCTGAGGTCTTCTGCCAGCGTTCAGTAGGTGCTCCATAGGAGTTGTTCCACGCGTAGATGTATTTCTGGTGTATCTGTGGAGAGGAAGGTGATCTCTGCCTCTTACTCTTCCGCCATCTTCCCGGAAGTCCTCTGATGGTACCTATTTAAATCTTTGGTTGGCAATTCAGTCTCACGCCCCCACACCCCCAGAAAGAGTGATCCTTGTGGTAAAGATCAGCTTGGTAAGAATGGTAGGATTTTAATACTCATTTGAACCTCTTTTAGTGGGGTGTTTGCAGCCAAAAGCATTCCACGGATACACTGTGCCCAGTGCGTTTGCTTGGGGTCTGTCCCACCAGCCACAGGCTGCAGGTAGAGGTGTGCACGTCGGCTGAGACTCCAGAGCCATCACCAGCCTTTGCTGTTAGTCCTTTCGAGTCAGGCCCCAACAAAGGTCCCGCTGCCCAGTGTCCTTGGAGCTAGTAGAATGACACTGAGTTCGGTTCAGAAGCAAAGCCAAGCTTCATTCTTCGATCAAAGAATGGAGACGGACGAACTCCCACCTTAGAACACCAGCTCTCCAGACAGGCCCTGGGAGGCTTCTTGACCTGGGGAAGGAGGAAGAAGTCTCCTATGATGTTTCTTTTTCTGTGTGACTTATTTCAGTTAGAATCATCATACCTGAATCCAGTCATTATGCTGCTATGGGCCTGATGACATAGATTTCATTGCTGAGTGATATTGCATTGTACGTAAGTACCACAACATCTTTATCCATTTTTCGCTCTATGCGATATTGAACTTGTACCATAAACGAGGTTCTTGTAAACAGAGCCGTCCCAAACTTTGGGGTGGCTGTGTCTTTTAGATTTTAATTTCCCTAAGCTATAGGACCATAAGTGGAAGTGCCCTAGGCTCTGTTGCTTTGTTTTTTAGATGTTTCAGGAAACACCATACAATTATCCCAAGTGGCTGTTTGGAATTAACATCCCACACATCAGCATAACAAGGCTCCCAGTTCTCCATGGCCTGTCCTGCCTTTCTGGATTTTACACTTTCTTCAGATGGCCCATTTGACCGGAGGGAAGTGAGACTTCATTGTAGTGCAGATTTCCTTTGCAAGCTTGCTTGGTTGGCCGAAAAGGGCGTATGCGTATTTTCCTGAATATATTCATGAAAAAACGCATACGCCCTTTTTGGAGAGTGCATCATTGTCGACGTTCTGCCTCTTTTCCTATGCTTTAAATGCAATTCCAGTCTAACTCCTGAAATCGGTTTCTTGCAATTCTGCCCGGCTTTCAAGTCCTCTTGGCAGCCTTACTTCAGTATATTTTTGGACGATAGCTGTCATTTATAACTCTGCAGGTTTGTGAATTACAGTGCCCCTGGGCTCCTTTCTTCAACTCGCTTTCTTGTGAGCTGGCTGCAACACCGCAGGATTGCTTCAGGCCCTAATCTGGTTCTGGCACGGCCCGCTGAGCCTTTGGTTAATTCCTCTTCCTGGTGGGAAATGAGAGTTAAATTTGCCCGTCCAGACACCTCCAGCTAGTCTCTCATTGGTTCTCCCTATTCCTGTTCATCTTCCGCAGAAATTGCAAACTGGGCCAAACAGGAGGTTAAAGGCACTGACTCTCCAAGTCGGGAGAGTGTTAGTAAAGCGTCTGGAATGATGCATCCGAGGACCAGGGGACGAGAACTCAGACATATTGGTACACGTCTCCCGATCACACGGTTGATCATACTCTGGGTTCCACATGCATGATTTAGCTGAAGGAAGAATCCCTTAAAGCTGGAGAGTTGAGACCCATGGAATGGGTATCATGCAATATGACTTCAAAGGGTCTTCATTTGCTCACCGAACCTCTCCAATCCTATCACTGCTGCGTTCATGCCCCTGTACACACGCTTGATTCTCTTTCGGAGACATAGCAATCCATAGGTTTTAAGATACTTACTAGTCAGGTACATTCTTAGGCGTTTAATATGGGGTTGTGAGTCCATTTCATTCAGCAAGGAGTAGCTCTTGTGTATTACATATTTGGCTTAAGGAAATTTATCTGTGCTCATTTCAATCTCTGGTTTTATGCAGCACCCCAACTCACCTTTCCTCTTAAGCAAGCATAAGTTGGTTTTCTAAATTTGAGACCCTGTTCCATTTTGTAATTCAGTTCCTGTATAGCCAAGTTTACATTCCGTGTATTAGTGATATCTTATGATGTTTCTTTTTCTGTGTGACTTATTTCAGTTAGAATCATCATACCTGAATCCACTCATTTTGCTGCTCCGGGCCTGATGATATAGATTTCATTGCTGAGTGATATTGCATTGTACGTAAGTACCACAACTTCTTTATCCATTTTTCGCTTTATGTGATATTGAACTTGTACCATAAATGACGTTCTTGTAAACAGAGCCGTCCCAAACTTTGGGGTGGCTGTGTCTTCTTGATTTTAATTTCCCTAAGCTATAGGACCAAAAGTGGAAGTGCCCTAGGCTCTGTTGCTTTGTTTTTTAGATGTTTCAGGAAACACCATACACTTCTCCCGAGTGGCTGTTGGCAATTTACATCCCACCCATCAGCATAACAAGGCTCCCAGTTCTCCATGGCTTGTCCTGCCTTTCTGGATTTTACACTTTTTTCAGATGGCCCTTTTGACTGCGGGGAAGTGAGACTTCATTGTAGTGCAGATTTCCTTTGCAAGCTTGCTTGGTTGGCCAAAAAGGGCGTATGCGTTTTTTTCCGAATATATTCAAGAAAAAACGCATACGCCCTTTTTGGCGAAGTGCATCATTATCGACGTTCTACCTCTTTTCCTATGCTTTAAATGCAATTCCAGTCTACCTCCTGAAATCGGTTTCCTGCAATTCTGCCCGGCTTTCAAGTCCTCTTGGCAGCCTTACTTCAGTATATTTTTGGACGATAGCTGTCATTTATAACTCTGCAGTTTTGTGAATTACAGTGCCCCTGGGCTCCTTTCTTCAACTCGCTTTCTTGTGAGCTGGCCGCAACACCGCAGGATTGCTTTAGGCCCTAATCTGGTTCCAGCACGGCACGCTGAGCCTTTGGTTAATTCCTCTTCCTGGTGGGAAATGAGAGTTAAATTTGCCCGTCCAGACACCTCCAGCTAGTCTCTCATTGGTTCTCCCTATTCCTGTTCATCTTCCGCGGAATTTGTAAACTGAGCCAAACAGGAGGTTAAAGGCACTGACTCCCCAAGTCAGGAGAGTGTTAGTAAAGCGTCTGGAATGTTGCACCCGAGTACCAGGGGACGAGAACTGAGACATATTTCAACACGTCTCCCGATCACACGGTTGATCATACTCTCGGTTCCACATGCATGTTTTAGCTGAAGGATGAATCCCTTAAACCTGGAGAGTTGAGACCCGTGGAATGGGTACCATGCAATATGACTTCAAAGGGTCTTCATTTGCTCACGGAACCTCTCCAATCCTATCACTGCTGCATTTAGGCCCCTGTACACACGCTTGATTCTCTTTCGGAGACATAGCAATCCATAGGTTTTAAGATACTTACTAGTCAGGTACATTATTAGGCGTTTAATATGGGGTGTTGAGTCCATTTCGTTGAGCAAGGATTAGCTCTTGTCTATTACATATTTGGCTTAAGGAACTTTATCTGTGCTCATTTCAATCTCTGGTTTTATGCAACACCCCAACTCACCTTTCCCCTTAAGCAAGCATAAGTTGGTTTTCTAAATTTGAGACCCTGTTCTGTTTTGTAATCCAGATCCTGTGTAGCCAAGTTTACATTCCGTGTACTAGTGATATCTTATGATGTTTCTTTTTCTGTGTGACTTATTTCAGTTAGAATCATCATACCTGAATCCACTCATTATGCTGCTACGGGTCTGATGACATAGATTTCATTGCTGAGTGGTATTGCATTGTACGTAAGTACCACAACATCTTTATCCATTTTTCACTTTCTGCGATATTGAACTTGTAGCGTAGACTAGGTTCTTGTAAACAGAGCTGTCCCAAACTTTGGGGTGGCTGTGTCTTTTTGAGTTTAATTTCCCTAAGCTATAGGACCATAAGTGGAAGTGCCCTAAGCTCTGTTGCTTTGTTTTTTAGATGTTTCAGGAAACACCATACACTTCCCCCGAGTGGCTGTTGGCAATTTACATCCCGCCCATCAGCATAACAAGGCTCCCAGTTCTCCATGGCCTGTCCTGCCTTTCTGGATTTTACACTTTCTTCAGATGGCCCTTTTGACCGGAGGGAAGTGAGACTTCATTGTAGTGCAGATTTCCTTTGCAAGCTTGCTTGGTTGGCCGAAAAGGGCGTATGCGTATTTTCCTGAATATATTCATGAAAAAACGCATACGCCCTTTTTGGCCAAGTGCATCATTCTCGACTTTCTCCCTCTTTCCTATTCTTTAAATGCAATTCCAGTCTACCTCCTGAAATCGGTTGCCTGCAATTCTGCCCCGCTTTCAAGTCCTCTTGGCAGCCTTACTTCAGTATATTTTTGGACGATATCTGTCATTTATAACTCTGCAGGTTTGTGAATTACAGTGCCCCTGAGCTCCTTTCTTCAACTCGCTTTCTTGTGAGCTGGCCGCAACACCGCAGGATTGCTTCAGGCCCTAATCTGGTTCTGGCACGGCACGCTGAGCCTTTGGTTAATTCCTCTTCCTGGTGGGAAATGAGAGTTAAATTTGCCCGTCCAGAAACCTCCAGCTAGGGTCTCATTGGTCCTCCCTATTCCTGTTCATCTTCTGCAGAAATTGCAAACTGGGCCAAACAGGAGGTTAAAGGCACTGACTCTCCAAGTCGGGAGAGTGTTAGTAAAGCGTCTGGAATGTTGCACCCGAGTACCAGGGGACGAGAACTAAGACATATTTCAACACGTCTCCCGATCACACGGTTGATCATAGTCTGGGTTCCACATGCATGTTTCAGCTGAAGGAAGAATCCCTTAAAGCTGCAGAGTTGAGACCCGTGGAATGGGTACCATGCAATATGACTTCAAAGGGTCTTCATTTGCTCACTGAACCAATCCAATCCTATCACTCCTGCGTTTATGCCCCTGTACTCACGCTTGATTCTCTTTCACAGACATAGCAATCCATAGGTTTTAAGATACTTACTAGTCAGGTAGATTATTCGGCGTTTAATATGGGGTTTTGAGTCCATCTCGTTGAGCAAGGAGTAGCTCTTGTCTATTCCATATTTGGCTTAAGGAACTTTATCTGTGCTCATTTCAATCTCTGGTTTTATGCAGCACCCCAACTCACCTTTCCCCTTAAGCAAGCATAAGTTGGTTTTCTAAATTTGAGACCCTGTTCTGTTTCGTAATCCAGTTACTGTGTAGCCAAGTTTACATTCCGTGTATTAGTGATATCTTATGATGTTTCTTTTTCTGTGTGACTTATTTCAGTTAGAATCATCATACCTGAATCCACTCTATGCTGCTACGGGCCTGATGACATAGATTTCATTGCTGAGTGATATTGCATTGTACGTAAGTACCACAACTTCTTTATCCATTTTTCACTTTCTGCGATATTGAACTTGTACCGTAAACGAGGTTCTTGTAAACAGAGCCGTCCCAAACTTTGGGGTGGCTGTGTCTTTTTGATTTTAATTTTCCTAAGCTATAGGACCATAAGTGGAAGTGCCCTAGGCTCTGTTGCTTTGTTTTTTAGATGTTTCCGGAAACACCATACACTTCTCCCGAGTGGCTGTTGGCAGTTTACATCCCGCCCATCAGCATAACAAGGCTCCCAGTTCTCCATGGCCTGTCCTGCCTTTCTGGATTTTACAATTTTTTCAGATGGCCCTTTTGACCGGGGGGAAGTGAGACTTCATTGTAGTGCAGATTTCCTTTGCAAGCTTGCTTGGTTGGCCAAAAAGGGCGTATGCGTTTTTTCCTGAATATATTCAGGAAAAGACGCATACGCCCTTTTTGGCCAAGTGCATCATTGTCAACGTTCTGCCTCTTTTCCTATGCTTTAAATGCAATTCCACTCTACCTCCTGAAATCGGTTACCTGCAATTCTGCCCCGCTTTCAAGTCCTCTTGGCGGCCTTACTTCAGTATATTTTTGGACGATAGCTGTCATTTATAACTCTGCAGGTTTGTGAATTACAGTGCCCCTGAGCTCCTTTCTTCAACTCGCTTTCTTGTGAGCTGGCCGTAACACCGCAGGATTGCTTCAGGCCCTAATCTGTTTCCGGCACGGCACGCTGAGCCTTTGGTTAATTCCTCTTCCTGGTGGGAAATGAGAGTTAAATTTGCCCGTCCAGACACCTCCAGCTAGTCTCTCATTGGTCCTCCCTATCCCTGTACATCTTCCACAGAAATTGCAAACTGGGCCAAACAGGAGGTTAAAGGCACTGACTCTCCAAGTTGGGCGAGTGGTGGTAACGCGTCTGGAATGTTGCACCCGAGTACCAGCGGACGAAAACTGAGACATATTTGAACACGTCTCCCGATCACACGGTTGATCATACTCTGGGTTCCACATGCATGTTTCAGCTGAAGGAAGAATCCCTTAAAGCTGGAGAGTTGAGACCCGTGGAATGGGTACCATGCAATATGACTTCAAAGGGTCTTCATTTGCTCACCGAACCTCTCCAATCCTATCACTCCTGCGTTTATGCCCTGTACTCACGCTTGATTCTCTTTCAGAGACATAGCAATCCATAGGTTTTAAGATACTTACTAGTCAGGTACATTCTTAGGCGTTTAATATGGGGTGTTGAGTCCATTTCGTTGAGCAAGTAGTAGCTCTTGTCTATTCCATATTTGGCTTAAGGAACTTTATCTGTGCTCATTTCAATCTCTGGTTTTATGCAGCACCCCAACTCACCTTTCCCCTTAAGCAAGCATAAGTTGGTTTTCTCAATTTGAGACCCTGTTCTGTTTTGTAATCCAGTTACTGTGTAGCCAAGTTTACATTCCGTGTATTAGTGATATCTTATGATGTTTCTTTTTCTGTGTGACTTATTTCAGTTAGAATCATCATACCTGAATCCACTCTATGCTGCTATGGGCCTGATGACATAGATTTCATTGCTGAGTGATATTGCATTGTACGTAAGTACCACAACTTCTTTATCCATTTTTCACTTTCTGCGATATTGAACTTGTACCGTAAACGAGGTTCTTGTAAACAGAGCCGTCCCAAACTTTGGGGTGGCTGTGTCTTTTTGATTTTAATTTCCCTAAGCTATAGGACCATAAGTGGAAGTGCCCTAGGCTCTGTTGCTTTGTTTTTTAGATGTTTCAGGAAACTCCATACACTTCTCCCTAGTGGCTGTTGGCAATTTACATCCCGCCCATCAACATAACAAGGCTCCCAGTTCTCCATGGCCTGTCCTGCCTTTCTGGATTTTACACTTTTTTCACATGGCCCTTTTGACCGGGGGGATGTGAGACTTCATTGTAGTGCAGATTTCCTTTGCAAGCTTGCTTGGTTGGCCAAAAAGGGCGTATGCTTTTTTTCCAGAATATATTCAGGAAAAGACGCATACGCCCTTTTTGGCCAAGGGCATCATTGTCGACGTTCTGCCTCTTTTCCTATGCTTTAAATGCAATTCCAGTCTACCTCCTGAAATCGGTTTCCTGCAATTCTGCCCCGCTTTCAAGTCCTCTTGGCAGCCTTACTTCAGTATATTTTTGGATGATAGCTGTCATTTATAACTCTGCAGGTTGTGAATTACAGTGCCCCTGAGCTCCTTTCTTCAACTCGCTTTCTTGTGAGCTGGCCGCAACACCGCAGGATTGCTTCAGGCCCTAATCTGGTTCCGGCACGGCACGCTGAGCCTTTGGTTAATTCCTCTTCCTGGTGGGAAATGAGAGTTAAATTTGCCCGTCCAGACACCTCCAGCTAGTGTCTCATTGGTCCTCCCTATTCCTGTTCATCTTCCGCAGAAATTGCAAACTGGGCCAATCAGGAGGTTAAAGGCACTGACTCTCCAAGTCGGGAGAGTGTTAGTAAAGCGTCTGGAATGTTGCACCCGAGTACCAGGGGACGTGAACTGAGACATATTTCAACACGTCTCCCAATCACACGGTTGATCATACTCTGGGTTGCACATGCATGTTTTAGCTGAAGGAAGAATCACTTAAACCTGGAGAGTTGAGACCCGTGGAATGGGTACCATGCAATATGACTTCAAAGGGTCTTCATTTGCTCACCTAACCTCTCCAATCCTATCACTCCTTCGTTTATGCCCCTGTACTCACGCTTGATTCTCTTTCACAGACATAGCAATCCATAGGTTTTAAGATACTTACTAGTCAGATACATTCTTAGGCGTTTAATATGGGGTGTTGAGCCCATTTCGTTGAGCAAGGAGTAGCTCTTGTCTATTCCATATTTGGCTTAAGGAACTTTATCTGTGCTCATTTCAATCTCTGGTTTTATGCAGCACCCCAGCTCACCTTTCCCCTTAAGCAAGCATAAGTGGGTTTTCTAAATTTGAGACCCTGTTCTGTTTTGTAATTCAGTTCCTGTGTAGCCAAGTTTACATTCCGTGTATTAGTGTTATCTTATCATGTTTCTTTTTCTGTGTATTTCAGTAGAATCATCATACCTGAATCCACTCATTATGCTGCTACAGGCCTGATGACATAGATTTCATTGCTGAGTGATATTGCATTGTATGTAAGTACCACAACTTCTTTATCCATTTTTCACTTTCTGCGAAATTGAACTTGTACCGTAAATGAGGTTCTTGTATACAGAGCCGTCCCGAACTTTGGGGTTTCTGTGTCTTTTTGATTTTAATTTCCCTAAGCTATAGGACCATAAGCGGAAGTGCCCTAGGCTCTGTTGCTTTGTTTTTTATATGTTTCAGGAAACACCATACACTTCTCCCAAGTGGCTGTTGGCAATTTACATCCCGCCCATCAGCATAACAAGGCTCCCAGTTCTCCATGGCCTGTCCTGCCTTTCTGGATTTTACACTTTTTTCAGATGGCCCTTTTGACCGGTGGGAAGTGAGTCTTCACTGTAGTGCAGATTTCCTTTGCAAGCTTGCTTGGTTGGCCAAAAAGGGCGTATGCGTTTTTTCCTGAATATATTCAGGAAAAAACGCATACGCCCTTTTTGGCCAAGTGCATCATTGTGGACGTTCTGCCTCATTTCCTATGCTTTAAATGCAATTCCAGTCTACCTCCTGAAATCGGTATCCTGCAATTCTGGCCCGCTTTCAAGTCCTCTTGGCAGCCTTACTTCAGTATATTTTTGGACGATAGCTGTCATTTATAACTCTGCAGGTTTGTGAATTACAGTGCCCCTGAGCTCCTTTCTTCAACTCGCTTTCTTGTGAGCTGGCCGCAACACCGCAGGATTGCTTCAGGCCCTAATCTGGTTCTGGCACGGCACGCTGAGCCTTTGGTTAATTCCTCTTCCTGGTGGGAAATGAGAGTTAAATTTGCCCATCCAGACACCTCCAGCCAGTCTCTCATTGGTTCTCCCTATTCCTGTTCATCTTCCACAGAAATTGCAAACTGGGCCAAACAGGAGGTTAAAGGCACTGACTCTCCAAGTCGGGAGAGTGTTAGTAAAGCGTCTGGAATGTTGCACCCGAGTACCAGGAGACAAGAACTGAGACATATTGGAACACGTCTCCCGATCACACGGTTGATCATACTCTGGGTTCCACATGCATGCTTTAGCTGAAGGAAGAATCCCTTAAACGTGGAGAGTTGAGACCCGTGGAATGGGTACCATGCAATATGACTTCAAAGGGTCTTCATTTGCTCACCGAACCTCTCCAATCCTATCACTGCTGCGTTTATGCCCTTGTACACACGCTTGATTCTGTTTTGGAGACATAGCAATCCATAGGTTTTAAGATACTTACTAGTCAGGTACATTCTTAGGTGTTTAATATGGGGTGTTGAGTCCATTTCGTTGAGCAAGGAGTAGCTCTTGTCTATTACATATTTGGCTTAAGGAACTTTATCTGTGCTCATTTCAATCTCTGGTTTTATGCAGCACCCCAACTCACCTTTCCCCTTAAGCAAGCATAAGTTGGTTTTGTAAATTTGAGACCCTGTTCTGTTTTGTAATCCAGTTCCTGTGTAGCCAAGTTTACATTCCGTGTATTAATGATATCTTATGATGTTTCTTTTTCTTGTGACTTATTTCAGTTAGAATCATCATACCTGAATCCACTCATTATGCTGCTACGGGCCTGATGACATAGATTTCATTGCTGAGAGATATTGCATTGTACGTAAGTACCAAAACTTCTTTATCCATTTTTCACTATCTGCGATATTGAACTTGCCCCGTAAACGAGGTTCTTGTAAACAGAGCCGTCCCAAAATTTGGGGTGGCTGTGTCTTTTTGATTTTAATTTCCCTAAGCTATAGGACTATAAGTGGAAGTGCCCTAGGCTCTGTTGCTTTGTTTTTTAGATGTTTCTGGAAACACCATACACTTCTCCCGAGTGGCTGTTGGCAATTTACATCCCGCCCATCAGCATAACAAGGCTCCCAGTTCTCCATGACCTGTCCTGCCTTTCTGGATTTTACACTTTTTTCACATGGCCCTTTTGACCGGGGGGATGTGAGACTTCATTGTAGTGCAGATTTCCTTTGCAAGCTTGCTTGGTTGGCCAAAAAGGGCGTATGCGTTATTTCCTGAATATATTCAGGAAAAAACGCATACGCCCTTTTTGGCCAAGTGCATCATTGTCGACGTTCTACCTCTTTTCCTATGCTTTAAATGCAATTCCAGTCTACCTCCTGAAATCGGTTTCCTGCAATTCTGCCCCGCTTTCAAGTCTTCTTGGCAGCCTTACTTCAGTATATTTTTGGACGATAGCTGTCATTTATAACTCTGCAGGTTTGTGAATTACAGTGCCCCTGAGCTCCTTTCTTCAACTCGCTTTCTTGTGAGCTGGCCGCAACACCGCAGGATTGCTTCAGGCCCTAATCTGGTTCTGGCACGGCATGCTGAGCCTTTGGTTAATTCCTCTTCCTGGTGGGAAATGAGAGTTAAATTTTCCCGTCCAGAAACCTCCAGCTAGTGTCTCATTGGTCCTCCCTATTCCTGTTCATCTTCCACAGAAATTGCAAACTGGGCCAATCAGGAGGTTAAAGGCACTGACTCTCCAAGTCGGGAGAGTGTTAGTAAAGCGTCTGGAATGTTGCACCCGAGTACCAGGGGACGAGAACTGAGACATATTTCAACACGTCTCCCGATCACATGGTTGATCATACTCTGGGTTCCACATGCTTGTTTTACCTGAAGGAAGAATCCCTTAAAGCTGGAGAGTTGAGACCCGTGGAATGGGTACCATGCAATATGACTTCAAAAGGTCTTCATTTGCTCACCGAACCTCTCCAGTTCTATCACTCCTGCGTTTATGCCCCTGTACTCACGCTTGATTCTCTTTCACAGACATAGCAATCCATAGGTTTTAAGATACTTACTAGTCAGGTACATTATTAGGCGTTTAATATGGGGTTTTGAGTCCATTTCGTTGAGCAAGGAGTAGTTCTTGTCTATTCCATATTTGGCTTAAGGAACTTTATCTGTGCTCATTTCAATCTCTGGTTTTTTGCAGCACCCCAACTCACCTTTCCCCTTAAGCAAGCATAAGTTGGTTTTCTGAATTTGAGACCCTGTTCTGTTTTGTAATCCAGTTCCTGTGTAGCCAAGTTTACATTCCGTGTATTAGTGATATCTTATGATGTTTCTTTTTCTGTGTGACTTATTTCAGTTAGAATCATCATACCTGAATCCACTCTATGCTGCTATGGGCCTGATGACATAGATTTCATTGCTGAGTGATATTGCATTGTACGTAAGTACCACAACTTCTTTATCCATTTTTCACTTTCTGTGATATTGAACTTGTACCATAAATGAGGTTCTTGTAAACAGAGCCGTCCCAAACTTTGGGGTGGCTGTGTCTTTTTGATTTTAATTTCCCTAAGCTATAGGACCATAAGTGGAAGTGCCCTAGGCTCTGTTGCTTTGTTTTTTAGATGTTTCAGGAAACACCATACACTTCTCCCGAGTGGCTGTTGGCAATTTACATCCCACCCATCAGCATAACAAGGCTCCCAGTTCTCCATGGCCTGTCCTGCCTTTCTGGATTTTACACTTTTTTCAGATGGCCCTTTTGACTGGGGGGATGTGAGACTTCATTGTACTGCAAATTTCCTTTGCAAGCTTGCTTGGTTGGCCAAAAAGGGCGTATGCGTTTTTTCCTGAATATATTCAGGAAAAAACGCATACGCCCTTTTTGGCCAAGTGCATCATTGTCGACGTTCTGCCTCTTTTCCTATGCTTTAAATGCAATTCCAGTCTACCTCCTGAAATCGGTTTCCTGCAATTCTGCCCCGCTTTCAAGTCCTCTTGGCAGCCTTACTTCAGTATATTTTTGGACGATAGCTGTCATTTATAACTCTGCAGGTTTGTGAATTACAGTGCCCCTGAGCTCCTTTCTTCAACTCGCTTTCTTGTGAGCTGGCCGCAACACCGCAGGATTGTTTCAGGCCCTAATCTGGTTCCCGCAAGGCACGCTGAGCCTTTGGTTAATTCCTCTTCCTAGTGGGAAGTGAGAGTTAAATTTGCCCGTCCAGACACCTCCAGCTAGTCTCTCATTGGTTCTCCCTATTCTTGTTCATCTTCCGCAGAAATTGCAAACTGGGCCAAACAGGAGGTTAAAGGCACTGACTCTCCAAGTCGGGCGAGTGGTAGTAAAGCGTCTGGAAGTTTGCACCCGAGTACCAGCGGACGAAAACTGAGACATATTTGAACACGTCTCCCGATCACACGGTTGATCATACTCTGGGTTCCACATGCATGTTTCAGCTGAAGGAAGAATCCCTTAAAGCTGGAGAGTTGAGACCCGTGGAATGGGTACCATGCAATATGACTTCAAAGGGTCTTCATTTGCTCACTGAACCCTTCCAATCCTATCACTGCTGCGTTTATGCCCCTGTACTCACGCTTGAATCTCTTTCAGAGACATAGCAATCCATAGGTTTTAAGATACTTACTAGCCAGGTAGATTATTAGGCGTTTAAAATGGGGTTTTGAGTCCATTTCGTTGAGCAAGCAGTAGCTCTTGTCTATTCCATATTTGGCTTAAGGAACTTTATCTGTGCTCATTTCAATCTCTGGTTTTATGCAGCACCCCAACTCACCTTTCCCCTTAAGCAAGCATAAGTTGGTTTTCTGAATTTCAGACCCTGTTCTGTTTTGTAATCCAGTTACTGTGTAGCCAAGTTTACATTCCGTGTATTAGTGATATCTTATGATGTTTCTTTTTCTGTGTGACTTATTTCAGTTAGAATCATCATACCTGAATCCACTCATTATGCTGCTACGGGCCTGATGACATAGATTTCATTGCGGAGGGATATTGCATTATACGTAAGTACCACAACTTCTTTATCCATTTTTCACTTTCTGCGATGTTGAATTTGTACCGTAAATGAGGTTCTTGTAAACAGAGCCATCCCAAATTTTGGGTGGCTGTGTCTTTTTGATTTTAATTTCCCTAAGCTATAGGACCATAAGTGGAAGTGCCCTAGGCTCTGTTGCTTTGTTTTTTCGATGTTTCAGGAAACACCATACACTTCTCCCAAGTGGCTGTTGGCAATTTACATCCCGCCCATCAGCATAACAAGGCTCCCAGTTCTCCATGGCCTGTCCTGCCTTTCTGGATTTTACACTTTTTTCACATGGCCCTTTTGACCGGGTGGAAGTGAGACTTCATTGTAGTGCAGATTTCCTTTGCAAGCTTGCTTGGTTGGCCAAAAAGGGCGTAGGCGTTTTTCCCTGAATATATTCAGGAAAAAACGCATATGCCCTTTTTGGCCAAGTGCATCATTGTCGACGTTCTGCCTCTTTTCCTATGCTTTAAATGCAATTCCAGTCTACCTCCTGAAATCGGTTTCCTGCAATTCTGCTCCGCTTTCAAGTCCTCTTGGTAGCCTTACTTCAGTATATTTTTGGACGATAGCTGTCATTTATAACTCTGCAGGTTTGTGAATTACAGTGCCCCTGAGCTCCTTTCTTCAACTCCCTTTCTTGTGAGCTGGCCGCAACACCGCAGGATTGCTTCAGGCCCTAATCTGGTTCCGGCACGGCACGCTGAGCCTTTGGTTAATTCGTCTTCCTGGTGGGAAATGAGAGTTAAATTTGCCCGTCCAGACACCTCCAGCTAGTCTCTCATTGGTCTTCCCTATCGCTGTACATCTTCCGCAGAAATTGCAAACTGGGCCAAACAGGAGGTTAAAGGCACTGACTCTCCAAGTCGTGCGAGTGGTAGTAAAGCGTCTGGAAGGTTGCACCCTAGTACCAGCGGACGAAAACTGAGACATATTGGAACACGTCTCCCGATCACACGGTTGATCATACTCTGGGTTCCACATGCATGTTTCAGCTGAAGGAAGAATCCCTTAAACCTGGAGAGTTGAGACCCGTGGAATGGGTACCATGCAATATGACTTCAAAGGGTCTTCATTTGCTCACTGAACCTCTCCAATCCTATCCCTGGTACGTTTATGCCCCTGTACTCACGCTTGAATCTCTTTCAGAGACATAGCAATCCATAGGTTTTAAGATACTTACTAGCCAGGTAGATTATTAGGCGTTTAATATGGGGTTTTGAGTCCATTTCGTTGAGCAAGCAGTAGCTCTTGTCTATTCCATATTTGGCTTAAGGAACTTTATCTGTGCTCATTTCAATCTCTGGTTTTATGCAGCACCCCAACTCACCTTTCCCCTTAAGCAAGCATAAGTTGGTTTTCTGAATTTGAGACCCTGTTCTGTTTTGTAATCCAGTTACTGTGTAGCCAAGTTTACATTCCGTGTATTAGTGATATCTTATGATGTTTCTTTTTCTGTGTGACTTATTTCAGTTAGAATCATCATACCTGAATCCACTCTATGCTGCTACGGGCCTGATGACATAGATTTCATTGCTGAGTGATATTGCATTGTACGTAAGTACCACAACTTCTTTATCCATTTTTCACTTTCTGCGATATTGAACTTGTACCGTAAACGAGGTTCTTGTAAACAGAGCCGTCCCAAACTTTGGGGTGGCTGTGTCTTTTTCACTTTAATTTCCCTAAGCTATAGGACCATAAGTGGAAGTGCCCTAGGCTCTGTTGCTTTGTTTTTTAGATGTTTCCGGAAACACCATACACTTCTCCCGAGTGGCTGTTGGCAGTTTACATCCCGCCCATCAGCATAACAAGGCTCCCAGTTCTCCATGGCCTGTCCTGCCTTTCTGGATTTTACAATTTTTTCAGATGGCCCTTTTGACCGGGGGGAAGTGAGACTTCATTGTAGTGCAGATTTCCTTTGCAAGCTTGCTTGGTTGGCCAAAAAGGGCGTATGCGTTTTGTCCTGAATATATTCAGGAAAAGACGCATACACCCTTTTTGGCCAAGTGCATCATTGTCAACGTTCTGCCTCTTTTCCTATGCTTTAAATGCAATTCCACTCTACCTCCTGAAATCGGTTACCTGCAATTCTGCCCCGCTTTCAAGTCCTCTTGGCAGCCTTACTTCAGTATATTTTTGGACGATAGCTGTCATTTATAACTCTGCAGGTTTGTGAATTACAGTGCCCCTGAGCTCCTTTCTTCAACTCGCTTTCTTGTGAGCTGGCCGTAACACCGCAGGATTGCTTCAGGCCCTAATCTGTTTCCGGCACGGCACGCTGAGCCTTTGGTTAATTCCTCTTCCTGGTGGGAAATGAGAGTTAAATTTGCCCGTCCAGACACCTCCAGCTAGTCTCTCATTGGTCCTCCCTATCACTGTACATCTTCCACAGAAATTGCAAACTGGGCCAGACAGGAGGTTAAAGTCACTGACTCTCCAAGTTGGGCGAGTGGTTGTAACGCGTCTGGAATGTTGCACCCGAGTACCAGCGGACGAAAACTGAGACATATTTGAACACGTCTCCCGATCACACGGTTGATCATACTCTGGGTTCCACATGCATGTTTCAGCTGAAGGAAGAATCCCTTAAAGCTGGAGAGTTGAGACCCGTGGAATGGGTACCATGCAATATGACTTCAAAGGGTCTTCATTTGCTCACCGAACCTCTCCAATCCTATCACTCCTGCGTTTATGCCCTGTACTCACGCTTGATTCTCTTTCAGAGACATAGCAATCCATAGGTTTTAAGATACTTACTAGTCAGGTACATTCTTAGGCGTTTAATATGGGGTGTTGAGTCCATTTCGTTGAGCAAGGAGTAGCTCTTGTCTATTCCATATTTGGCTTAAGGAACTTTATCTGTGCTCATTTCAATCTCTGGTTTTATGCAGCACCCCAACTCACCTTTCCCCTTAAGCAAGCATAAGTTGGTTTTCTCAATTTGAGACCCTGTTCTGTTTTGTAATCCAGTTCCTGTGTAGCCAAGTTTACATTCCGTGTATTAGTGATATCTTCTGATGTTTCTTTTTCTGTGTGACTTATTTCAGTTAGAATCATCATACCTGAATCCACTCTATGCTGCTACGGGCCTGATGACATAGATTTCATTGCTGAGTGATATTGCATTGTACGTAAGTACCACAACTTCTTTATCCATTTTTCACTTTCTGTGATATTGAACTTGTACCATAAATGAGGTTCTTGTAAACAGAGCCGTCCCAAATTTTGGGTGGCTGTGTCTTTTTGATTTTAATTTCCCTAAGCTATAGGACCATAAGTGGAAGTGCCCTAGGCTCTGTTGCTTTGTTTTTTAGATGTTTCCGGAAACACCATACACTTCTCCCGAGTGGCTGTTGGCAATTTACATCCCGCCCATCAGCATAACAAGGCTCCCAGTTCTCCATGGCCTGTCCTGCCTTTCTGGATTTTACACTTTTTTCAGATGGCCCTTTTGACTGGGGGGATGTGAGACTTCATTGTAGTGCAGATTTCCTTTGCAAGCTTGCTTGGTTGGCCAAAAAGGGCGTATGCATTTTTTCCAGAATATATTCAGGAAAAAACGCATACGCCCTTTTTGGCCAAGTGCATCATTGTCGACGTTCTGCCTCTTTTCCTATGGTTTAAATGCAATTCCAGTCTACCTCCTGAAATCGGTTTCCTGCAATTCTGCCCCGCTTTCAAGTCCTCTTGGCAGCCTTACTTCAGTATATTTTTGGACGATAGCTGTCATTTATAACTCTGCAGGTTTGTGAATTACAGTGCCCCTGAGCTCCTTTCTTCAACTCGCTTTCTTGTGAGCTGGCCGCAACACCGCAGGATTGTTTCAGGCCCTAATCTGGTTCCCGCAAGGCACGCTGAGCCTTTGGTTAATTCCTCTTCCTGGTGGGAAGTGAGAGTTAAATTTGCCCGTCCAGACACCTCCAGCTAGTCTCTCATTGGTTCTCCCTATTCTTGTTCATCTTCCGCAGAAATTGCAAACTGGGCCAAACAGGAGGTTAAAGGCACTGACTCTCCAAGTCGGGCGAGTGGTAGTAAAGCGTCTGGAAGGTTGCACCCGAGTACCAGCGGACGAAAACTGAGACATATTTGAACACGTCTCCCGATCACACGGTTGATCATACTCTGGGTTCCACATGCATGTTTCAGCTGAAGGAAGAATCCCTTAAAGCTGGAGAGTTGAGACCCGTGGAATGGGTACCATGCAATATGACTTCAAAGGGTCTTCATTTGCTCACTGAACCCTTCCAATCCTATCACTGCTGCGTTTATGCCCCTGTACTCACGCTTGAATCTCTTTCAGAGACATAGCAATCCATAGGTTTTAAGATACTTACTAGCCAGGTAGATTATTAGGCGTTTAATATGGGGTTTTGAGTCCATTTCGTTGAGCAAGCAGTAGCTCTTGTCTATTCCATATTTGGCTTAAGGAACTTTATCTGTGCTCATTTCAATCTCTGGTTTTATGCAGCACCCCAACTCACCTTTCCCCTTAAGCAAGCATAAGTTGGTTTTCTGAATTTGAGACCCTGTTCTGTTTTGTAATCCAGTTACTGTGTAGCCAAGTTTACATTCCGTGTATTAGTGATATCTTATGATGTTTCTTTTTCTGTGTGACTTATTTCAGTTAGAATCATCATACCTGAATCCACTCATTATGCTGCTACGGGCCTGATGACATAGATTTCATTGCTGAGGGATATTGCATTATACGTAAGTACCACAACTTCTTTATCCATTTTTCACTTTCTGCGATGTTGAATTTGTACCGTAAACGAGGTTCTTGTAAACAGAGCCATCCCAAATTTTGGGTGGCTGTGTCTTTTTGATTTTAATTTCCCTAAGCTATAGGACCATAAGTGGAAGTGCCCTAGGCTCTGTTGCTTTGTTTTTTAGATGTTTCAGGAAACACCATACACTTCTCCCGAGTGGCTGTTGGCAATTTACATCCCGCCCATCAGCATAACAAGGCTCCCAGTTCTCCATGGCCTGTCCTGCCTTTCTGGATTTTACACTTTTTTCACATGGCCCTTTTGACCGGGGGGAAGTGAGACTTCATTGTAGTGCAGATTTCCTTTGCAAGCTTGCTTGGTTGGCCAAAAAGGGCGTATGCGTTTTTCCCTGAATATATTCAGGAAAAAACGCATATGCCCTTTTTGGCCAAGTGCATCATTGTCGACGTTCTGCCTCTTTTCCTATGCTTTAAATGCAATTCCAGTCTACCTCCTGAAATCGGTTTCCTGCAATTCTGCTCTGCTTTCAAGTCCTCTTGGCAGCCTTACTTCAGTATATTTTTGGACGATAGCTGTCATTTATAACTCTGCAGGTTTGTGAATTACAGTGCCCCTGAGCTCCTTTCTTCAACTCGCTTTCTTGTGAGCTGGCCGCAACACCGCAGGATTGCTTCAGGCCCTAATCTGGTTCCGGCACGGCATGCTGAGCCCTTGGTTAATTCCTCTTCCTGGTGGGAAATGAGAGTTAAATTTGCCCGTCCAGACACCTCCAGCTAGTCTCTCATTGGTCCTCCCTATCCCTGTACATCTTCCGCAGAAATTGCAAACTGGGCCAAACAGGAGGTTAAAGGCACTGACTCTCCAAGTCGTGCGAGTGGTAGTAAAGCGTCTGGAAGGTTGCACCCTAGTACCAGCGGACGAAAACTGAGACATATTGGAACACGTCTCCCGATCACACGGTTGATCATACTCTGGGTTCCACATGCATGTTTCAGCTGAAGGAAGAATCCCTTAAAGCTGGAGAGTTGAGACCCGTGGAATGGGTACCATGCAATATGACTTCAAAGGGTCTTCATTTGCTCACTGAACCTCTCCAATCCTATCACTGGTGCGTTTATGCCCCTGTACTCACGCTTGAATCTCTTTCAGAGACATAGCAATCCATAGGTTTTAAGATACTTACTAGCCAGGTAGATTATTAGGCGTTTAATATGGGGTGTTGAGTCCATTTCGTTGAGCAAGGAGTAGCGCTTGTCTATTCCATATTTGGCTTAAGGAACTTTATCTGTGCTCATTTCAATCTCTGGTTTTATGCAGCACCCCAACTCACCTTTCCCCTTAAGCAAGCATAAGTTGGTTTTCTCAATTTGAGACCCTGTTCTGTTTTGTAATCCAGTTCCTGTGTAGCCAAGTTTACATTCCGTGTATTAGTGATATCTTATGATGTTTCTTTTTCTGTGTGACTTATTTCAGTTAGAATCATCATACCTGAATCCACTCTATGCTGCTACGGGCCTGATGACATAGATTTCATTGCTGAGTGATATGGCATTGTACGTAAGTACCACAACTTCTTTATCCATTTTTCAATTTCTGCGATATTGAACTTGTACCGTAAACGAGGTTCTTGTAAACAGAGCCGTCCCAAACTTTGGGGTGGCTGTGTCTTTTTGATTTTAATTTCCCTAAGCTATAGGACCATAAGTGGAAGTGCCCTAGGCTCTGTTGCTTTGTTTTTTAGATGTTTCAGGAAACACCATACACTTCTCCCTAGTGGCTGTTGGCAATTTACATCCCGCCCATCAGCATAACAAGGCTCCCAGTTCTCCATGGCCTGTCCTGCCTTTCTGGATTTTACACTTTTTTCACATGGCCCTTTTGACTGGGGGGAAGTGAGACTTCATTGTAGTGCAGATTTCCTTTGCAAGCTTGCTTGGTTGGCCAAAAAGGGCGTATGCTTTTTTTCCAGAATATATTCAGGAAAAGACGCATACGCCCTTTTTGGCCAAGGGCATCATTGTCGACGTTCTGCCTCTTTTCCTATGCTTTAAATGCAATTCCAGTCTACCTCCTGAAATCGGTTTCCTGCAATTCTGCCCCACTTTCAAGTCCTCTTGGCAGCCTTACTTCAGTATATTTTTGGATGATAGCTGTCATTTATAACTCTGCAGGTTGTGAATTACAGTGCCCCTGAGCTCCTTTCTTCAACTCGCTTTCTTGTGAGCTGGCCGCAACACCGCAGGATTGCTTCAGGCCCTAATCTGGTTCCGGCACAGCACGCTGAGCCTTTGGTTAATTCCTCTTCCTGGTGGGAAATGAGAGTTAAACTTGCCCGTCCAGACACCTCCAGCTAGTCTCTCATTGGTCCTCCCTATTCCTGTTCATCTTCCGCAGAAATTGCAAACTGGGCCAAAGAGGAGGTTAAAGGCACTGACTCTCCATGTCGGGAGAGTGTTAGTAAAGCGTCTGGAATGTTGCACCTGAGTACCAGGGGACGTGAACTGAGACATATTTCAACACGTCTCCCAATCACACGGTTGATCATACTCTGGGTTGCACATACATGTTTTAGCTGAAGGAAGAATCACTTAAACCTGGAGAGTTGAGACCCGTGGAATGGGTACCATGCAATATGACTTCAAAGGGTCTTCATTTGCTCACCGAACCTCTCCAATCCTATCACTGGTGCGTTTATGCCCCTGTACTCACGCTTGATTCTCTTTCACAGACATAGCAATCCATAGGTTTTAAGATACTTACTAGTCAGATACATTCTTAGGCGTTTAATATGGGGTGTTGAGCCCATTTCGTTGAGCAAGGAGTAGCTCTTGTCTATTCCATATTTGGCTTAAGGAACTTTATCTGTGCTCATTTCAATCTCTGGTTTTATGCAGCACCCCAGCTCACCTTTCCCCTTAAGCAAGCATAAGTGGGTTTTCTAAATTTGAGACCCTGTTCTGTTTTGTAATTCAGTTCCTGTGTAGCCAAGTTTACATTCCGTGTATTAGTGTTATCTTATCATGTTTCTTTTTCTGTGTATTTCAGTAGAATCATCATACCTGAATCCACTCATTATGCTGCTACAGGCCTGATGACATAGATTTCATTGCTGAGTGATATTGCATTGTATGTAAGTACCACAACTTCTTTATCCATTTTTCACTTTCTGCGAAATTGAACTTGTACCGTAAATGAGGTTCTTGTATACAGAGCCGTCCCGAACTTTGGGGTTGCTGTGTCTTTTTGATTTTAATTTCCCTAAGCTATAGGACCATAAGCGGAAGTGCCCTAGGCTCTGTTGCTTTGTTTTTTATATGTTTCAGGAAACACCATACACTTCTCCCAAGTGGCTGTTGGCAATTTACATCCCGCCCATCAGCATAACAAGGCTCCCAGTTCTCCATGGCCTGTCCTGCCTTTCTGGATTTTACACGTTGTTCAGATGGCCCTTTTGACTGGTGGGAAGTGAGACTTCACTGTAGTGCAGATTTCCTTTGCAAGCTTGCTTGGTTGGCCAAAAAGGGCGTATGCGTTTTTTCCTGAATATATTCAGGAAAAAACGCATACGCCCTTTTTGGCCAAGTGCATCATTGTCGACGTTCTGCCTCTTTTCCTATGCTTTAAATGCAATTCCAGTCTACCTCCTGAAATCGGTTTCCTGCAATTCTGCCCCGCTTTCAAGTCTTCTTGGCAGCCTTACTTCAGTATATTTTTGGACGATAGCTGTCATTTATAACTCTGCAGGTTTGTGAATTACAGTGCCCCTGAGCTCCTTTCTTCAACTCGCTTTCTTGTGAGCTGGCCGCAACACCGCAGGATTGCTTCAGGCCCTAATCTGGTTCCGTCACGGCACGCTGAGCCTTTGGTTAATTCCTCTTCCTGATGGGAAATGAGAGTTAAATTTTCCCGTCCAGAAACCTCCAGCTAGTGTCTCATTGGTCCTCCCTATTCCTGTTCATCTTCCACAGAAATTGCAAACTGGGCCAATCAGGAGGTTAAAGGCACTGACTCTCCAAGTCGGGAGAGTGTTAGTAAAGCGTCTGGAAGGTTGCACCCGAGTACCAGCGGACGAAAACTGAGACATATTTGAACACGTCTCCCGATCACACGGTTGATCATACTCTGGGTTCCACATGCATGTTTCAGCTGAAGGAAGAATCCCTTAAAGCTGGAGAGTTGAGACCCGTGGAATGGGTACCATGCAATATGACTTCAAAGGGTCTTCATTTGCTCACTGAACCCTTCCAATCCTATCACTGCTGCGTTTATGCCCCTGTACTCACGCTTGAATCTCTTTCAGAGACATAGCAATCCATAGGTTTTAAGATACTTACTAGCCAGGTAGATTATTAGGCGTTTAATATGGGGTTTTGAGTCCATTTCGTTGAGCAAGCAGTAGCTCTTGTCTATTCCATATTTGGCTTAAGGAACTTTATCTGTGCTCATTTCAATCTCTGGTTTTATGCAGCACCCCAACTCACCTTTCCCCTTAAGCAAGCATAAGTTGGTTTTCTGAATTTGAGACCCTGTTCTGTTTTGTAATCCAGTTACTGTGTAGCCAAGTTTACATTCCGTGTATTAGTGATATCTTATGATGTTTCTTTTTCTGTGTGACTTATTTCAGTTAGAATCATCATACCTGAATCCACTCATTATGCTGCTACGGGCCTGATGACATAGATGTCATTGCTGAGGGATATTGCATTGTACGTAAGTACCACAACTTCTTTATCCATTTTTCACTTTCTGTGATATTGAACTTGTACCATAAATGAGGTTCTTGTAAACAGAGCCGTCCCAAATTTTGGGTGGCTGTGTCTTTTTGATTTTAATTTCCCTAAGCTATAGGACCATAAGTGGAAGTGCCCTAGGCTCTGTTGCTTTGTTTTTTAGATGTTTCAGGAAACACCATACACTTCTCCCGAGTGGCTGTTGGCAATTTACATCCCGCCCATCAGCATAACAAGGCTCCCAGTTCTCCATGGCCTGTCCTGCCTTTCTGGATTTTACACTTTTTTCAGATGGCCCTTTTGACTGGGGGGATGTGAGACTTCATTGTAGTGCAGATTTCCTTTGCAAGCTTGCTTGGTTGGCCAAAAAGGGCGTATGCGTTTTTTCCTGAATATATTCAGGAAAAAACGCATACGCCCTTTTTGGCCAAGTGCATCATTGTCGACGTTCTGCCTCTTTTCCTATGCTTTAAATGCAATTCCAGTCTACCTCCTGAAATCGGTTTCCTGCAATTCTGCCCCGCTTTCAAGTCCTCTTGGCAGCCTTACTTCAGTATATTTTTGGACGATAGCTGTCATTTATAACTCTGCAGGTTTGTGAATTACAGTGCCCCTGAGCTCCTTTCTTCAACTCGCTTTCTTGTGAGCTTGCCGCAACACCGCAGGATTGCTTCAGGCCCTAATCTGGTTCCGGCACGGCACGCTGAGCCTTTGGTTAATTCCTCTTCCTGGTGGGAAATGAGAGTTAAATTTGCCCATCCAGACACCTCCAGCTAGTCTCTCATTGGTCCTCCCTATCCCTCTACATCTTCCGCAGAAATTGCAAACTGGGCCAAACAGGAGGTTAAAGGCACTGACTCTCCAAGTCGTGCGAGTGGTAGTAAAGCGTCTGGAAGGTTGCACCCTAGTACCAGCGGACGAAAACTGAGACATATTGGAACACGTCTCCCGATCACACGGTTGATCATACTCTGGGTTCCACATGCATGTTTCAGCTGAAGGAAGAATCCCTTAAAGCTGGAGAGTTGAGACCCGTGGAATGGGTACCATGCAATATGACTTCAAAGGGTCTTCATTTGCTCACTGAACCTCTCCAATCCTATCACTGGTGCGTTTTTGCCCCTGTACTCACGCTTGAATCTCTTTCAGAGACATAGCAATCCATAGGTTTTAAGATACTTACTAGCCAGGTAGATTATTAGGCGTTTAATATGGGGTTTTGAGTCCATTTCGTTGAGCAAGCAGTAGCTCTTGTCTATTCCATATTTGGCTTAAGGAACTTTATCTGTGCTCATTTCAATCTCTGGTTTTATGCAGCACCCCAACTCACCTTTCCCCTTAAGCAAGCATAAGTTGGTTTTCTGAATTTGAGACCCTGTTCTGTTTTGTAATCCAGTTACTGTGTAGCCAAGTTTACATTCCGTGTATTAGTGATATCTTATGATGTTTCTTTTTCTGTGTGACTTATTTCAGTTAGAATCATCATACCTGAATCCACTCTATGCTGCTACGGGCCTGATGACATAGATTTCATTGCTGAGTGATATTGCATTGTACGTAAGTACCACAACTTCTTTATCCATTTTTCAATTTCTGCGATATTGAACTTGTACCGTAAACGAGGTTCTTGTAAACAGAGCCGTCCCAAACTTTGCGGTGGCTGTGTCTTTTTGATTTTAATTTCCCTAAGCTATAGGACCATAAGTGGAAGTGCCCTAGGCTCTGTTGCTTTGTTTTTTAGATGTTTCCAGAAACACCATACACTTCTCCCGAGTGGCTGTTGGCAGTTTACACCCCGCCCATCAGCATAACAAGGCTCCCAGTTCTCCATGGCCTGTCCTGCCTTTCTGGATTTTACAATTTTTTCAGATGGCCCTTTTGACCGGGGGGAAGTGAGACTTCATTGTAGTGCAGATTTCCTTTGCAAGCTTGCTTGGTTGGCCAAAAAGGGCGTATGCGTTTTTTCCAGAATATATTCAGGAAAAGACGCATACGCCCTTTTTGGCCAAGGGCATCATTGTCGACGTTCTGCCTCTTTTCCTATGCTTTAAATGCAATTCCAGTCTACCTCCTGAAATCGGTTTCCTGCAATTCTGCCCCAGTTTCAAGTCCTCTTGGCAGCCTTACTTCAGTATATTTTTGGATGATAGCTGTCATTTATAACTCTGCAGGTTGTTAATTACACTGCCCCTGAGCTCCTTTCTTCAACTCGCTTTCTTGTGAGCTGGCCGCAACACCGCAGGATTGCTTCAGGCCCTAATCTGGTTCCGGCACGGCACGCTGAGCCTTTGGTTAATTCCTCTTCCTGGTGGGAAATGAGAGTTAAATTTGCCCATCCAGACACCTCCAGCTAGTGTCTCATTGGTCCTCCCTATTCCTGTTCATCTTCCGCAGAAATTGCAAACTGGGCCAAACAGGAGGTTAAAGGCACTGACTCTCAAAGTCGGGAGAGCGTTAGTAAAGCGTCTGGAATGTTGCACCCGAGTACCAGGGGACGAAAAGTGAGACATATTGGAACACGTCTCCCGATCACATGGTTGATCACACTCTGGGTTAAACATGCATGTTTTAGCTGAAGGAAGAATCCCTTAAACCTGAAGAGTTGAGACCCGTGGAATGGGTACCATGCAATATGACTTCAAAGGGTCTTCATTTGCTCACTGAACCTCTCCAATCCTATCACTGCTGCCTTTATGCCCCTGTACACATGCTTGTTTCTCTTTCGGTGACACAGCAATCCATAGGTTTTAAGATACTTACTAGTCAGGTACATTCTTAGGCGTTTAATATGGGGTGTTGAGTCCATTTCGTTGAGCAAGAAGTAGCTCTTGTCCATTACATATTTGGCTTAAGGAACATTATCTCTGCTCATTTCAATCTCTGGTTTTATGCAACACCCCAACTCACCTTTCCCCTTAAGCAAGCATATGTTGGTTTTCTACATTGGAGACCCTCTTCTGATTTGTAATCCAGTTCCTGTGTAGCCAAGTTTACATTCCGTGTATTAGTGATATCTTATGATGTTTCTTTTTCTGTGTGACTTATTTCAGTTAGAATCATCATACCTGAATCCACTCATTATGCTGCTATGGGCCTGATGACGTAGATTACATTGCTGAGTGATATTGCATTGTACGTAAGTACCACAACTTCTTTATCCATTTTTCACTTTCTGCGATATTTAACTTGTACCGTAAACGAGGTTTTTGTAAACAGAGCCGTCCCAAACTTTGGGGTTGCTGTGTTTTTTTTATTTTAATTTCCCTAAGCTATAGGACCATAAGTGGAAGTGCCCTAGGCTCTGTTGCTTTGTTTTTTAGATGTTTCAGGAAACACCATACACTTCTCCCGAGTGGCTGTTGGCAATTTACATCCCGCCCATCAGCATAACAAGGCTCCCAGTTCTCCATGGCCTGTCCTGCCTTTCTGGATTTTACACTTTTTTCAGATGTCCCTGTTGACCGGGGGATGTGAGACTTCATTGTAGTGCAGATTTCCTTTGCAAACTTGCTTGGTTGGCCAAAAAGGGCGTATGCGTTTTTTCCTGAATATATTCAGGAAAAAACGGATACGCCGTTTTTGGCCAAGTGCATCATTGTCGACGTTCTGCTTCTTTTCCTATGCTTTAAATGCAATTCCAGTCTACCTCCTGAAATCGGTTTCCTGCAATTCTGCCCCGCTTTCAAGTCCTCTTGGCAGCCTTACTTCAGTATATTTTTGGACGATAGCTGTCATTTATAACTCTGCAGGTTTGTGAATTACAGTGCCCCTGAGCTCCTTTCTTCAACTCGCTCTCTTGTGAGCTGGCTGCAACACCGCAGGATTGCTTCAGTGACTAAAATGGTTTGGCACGGCACGCTGAGCCTTTGGTTATTTCCTCTTCCTGGTGAGAAATGAGAGTTAAATTTGCCCGTCCAGACACCTGCAGCTAGTCTCTCATTGGTTCTCCCTATTCCTGTTCATCTTCCGCAGAAATTGCAAACTGGGCCAAACAGAAGGTTAAAGACTATGACTCTCCAAGTCGGGAGAGTGTTAGTAAAGCATCTGGAATGTTGCACCCGAGCACCAGTGGACGAGAACTGAGACATATTGGAACACGTCTCCCGATCACAAGGTTGATCATACTCTGGGTTCCACATGCATGTTTTAGCTGAAGGAAGAATCCCTTAAACCTGGACAGTTGAGACCCGTGGAATGGGTACCATGCAATATGACTTCAAAGGGTCTTCATTTGCTCACCGAACCTCTCCAATCCTATCACTGCTGCGTTTATGTCCCTGTACACACGCTTGATTCTCTTTCGGAGACATAGCGATCCATAGGTTTTAAGATACTTACTAGTCAGGTACATTCTTAGGCATTTAATATGGGGTGTTGAGTCCATTTCGTTGAGCAAGGAGTAGCTCTTGTCCATTACATATTTGGCTTAAGGAACATTATCTGTGCTCATTTCAATCTCTGGTTTTATGCAGCACCCCAACTCACCTTTCCCCTTAAGCAAGCATAAGTTGGTTTTCTACATTGGAGACCCTCTTCTGTTTTGTAATCCAGTTCCTGTGTAGCCAAGTTTACATTCCGTGTATTAGTGATATCTTATGATGTTTCTTTTTCTGTGTGACTTATTTCAGTTAGAATCATCATACCTGAATCCACTCATTATGCTGCTACGGGCCTGATGACATAGATTTCATTGCTGAGTGATATTGCATTGTACGTAAGTACCACAACTTCTTTATCCATTTTTCACTTTCTGCGATATTGAACTTGTACCGTAAACGAGGTTCTTGTAAACAGAGCCGTCCCAAACATTTGGGTGGCTGTGTCTTTTTGATTTTAATTTCCCTAAGCTATAGGACCATAAGTGGAAGTGCCCTAGGCTCTGTTGCTTTGTTTTTTAGATGTTTCAGGAAACACCATACACTTCTCCCGAGTGGCTGTTGGCAATTTACATCCTGCCCATCAGCATAACAAGGCTCCCAGTTCTCCATGGCCTGTCCTGCCTTTCTGGATTTTACACTTTTTTCAGATGGCCCTTTTGACCTGGGGAAAGTGAGACTTCATTGTAGTGCAGATTTCCTTTGCAAGCTTGCTTGGTTGGCCAAAAAGGGCGTATTCGTTTTTTCCTGAATATATTCAGGAAAAAAGGCATACGCCCTTTTTGGCCAAGTGCATCATTGTGGACGTTCTGCCTCTTTTCCTATGCTTTAAATGCAATTCCAGTCTACCTTCTGAAATCGGTTGCCTGCAATTCTGCCCCACTTTCAAGTCCTCTTGGCAGCCTTACTTCAGTATATTTTTGGACGATAGCTGTCATTTATAACTCTGCAGGTTTGTGAATTACAGTGTCCCTGAGCTCCTTTCTTCAACTCGCTTTCTTGTGAGCTCGCCGCAACACAGCAGGATTGCTTCAGGCCCTAATCTGGTTCCGGCACGGCACGCTGAGCCTTTGGTTAATTCCTCTTCCTGGTGGGAAATGAGAGGTAAATTTCCCCGTCCAGACACCTCCAGTTACTCTCTCATTGGTTCTCCCTATTCCTGTTCATCTTTCGCAGAAATTGCAAACTGAGCCAAACAGGAGGTTAAAGGCACTGACTCTCCAAGTCGGGAGAGTGTTAGTAAAGCATCTGGAATGTTGCACCCGAGTACCAGGGGATGAAAACTGAGACATATTTGAACACGTCTCCCGATCACATGGTTGATCATACTCTGGGTTCCACATGCATGTTTTAGCTGAAGGAAGAATCCCTTAAACCTGGAGAGTTGAGACCCGTGGAATGGGTACCATGCAATATGACTTCAAAGGGTCTTCATTTGCTCACCGAACCTCTCCAATCCTATCACTGCTGCGTTTATGTCCCTGTACACACGCTTGATTCTCTTTCGGAGACATAGCAATCCATAGGTTTTAAGATACTTACTAGTCAGGTACATTCTTAGGCATTTAATATGGGGTGTTTAGTCCATTTCATTGAGCAAGGAGTAGCTCTTGTCTATTCCATATTTGGCTTAAGGAACATTATCTGTGCTCATTTCAATCTCTGGTTTTATGCAGCACCCCAACTCACCTTTCCCCTTAAGCAAGCATAAGTTGGTTTTCTACATTTGAGACCCTGTTCTGTTTTGTAATCCAGTTCCTGTGTAGCCAAGTTTACATTCCGTGTATTAGTGATGTCTTATGATGTTTCTATTTCTGTGTGACTTATTTCAGTTAGAATCATCATACCTGAATCCACTGATTATGCTGCTACGGGCCTGATGACATAGATTTCATTGCTGAGTGATATTGCATTGTACGTAAGTACCACAACTTCTTTATCTATTTTTCACTTTCTGCGATATTGAACTTGTACTGTAAACGAGGTTCTTGTAAACAGAGCCGTCCCAAACATTTGGGTGGCTGTGTCTTTTTGATTTTAATTTCCCTAAGCTATAGGACCATAAGTGGAAGTGCCCTAGGCTCTGTTGCTTTGTTTTTTAGATGTTTCAGGAAACACCATACACTTCTCCCGAGTGGCTGTTGGCAATTTACATCCTGCCCATCAGCATAACAAGGCTCCCAGTTCTCCATGGCCTGTCCTGCCTTTCTGGATTTTACACTTTTTTCAGATGGCCCTTTTGACCGGGGGGAAGTGAGACTTCATTGTAGTGCAGATTTCCTTTGCAAGCTTGCTTGGTTGGCCAAAAAGAGCGTATGCGTTTTTTCCTGAATATATTTAGGAAAAAACGCATACGCTCTTTTTGGCCAAGTATATCATTGTGGACGTTCTGCTTCTTTTCCTATGCTTTCAATGCAATTCCAGTCTACCTCCTGAAATCGGTTGCCTGCAATTCTGCCCCGCTTTCAAGTCCTCTTGGCAGCCTTACTTCAGTATATTTTTGGACGATAGCTGTCATTTATAACTCTGCAGGTTTGTGAATTACAGTGCCCCTGAGCTCCTTTCTTCAACTCGCTTTCTTGTGAGCTGGCCGCAACAGCGCAAGATTGTTTCAGGCCCTAATCTGGTTCCGGCACGGCACGCTGAGCCTTTGGTTAATTCCTCTTCCTAGTGGGAAATGAGAGTTAAATTTGCCCGTCCAGACACCTCCAGCTAGTCTCTCATTGGTTCTCCCTATTTCTGTTCATCTTCCGCAGAAATTGCAAACTGGGCCAAACAGGAGGTTAAAGGCACTGACTCTCCAAGTCGGGAGAGTGTTAGTAAAGCGTCTGGAAGGTTGCACCCGAGTACCAGGCATCGAAAACTGAGGCATATTTGGACACGTCTCCCGATCACACGGTTGATCATACTCTGGGTTCCACATGCATGTTTTAGCTGAAGGAAGAATCCCTTAAACGTGGAGAGTTGAGACCCGTGGAATGGGTACCATGCAATATGACTTCAAAGGGTCTTCATTTGCTCACCGAACCTCTCCAATCCTATCACTGCTGCTTTTATGCCCCTGTACACACGCTTGATTCTCTTCCAGAGACATAGCAATCTATAGGTTTTAAGACACTTACTAGTCAGGTACATTCCTAGGCATTTAATATGGGGTGTTGAGTCCATTTCGTTGAGCAAGGAGTAGCTCTTGTCTATTCCATATTTGGCTTAAGGAACATTATCTGTGCTCATTTCAATCTCTGGTTTTATGCAACACCCCAACTCACCTTTCCCCTTAAGCAAGCATGTTGGTTTTCTAAATTTGAGACCCTCTTCTGTTTTGTAATCCAGTTCCTGTGTAGCCAAGTTTACATTCCGTGTATTAGTGATATATTATGATGTTTCTTTTTCTGTGTGACTTATTTCAGTTAGAATCATCATACCTGAATCCACTCATTATGCTGCTATGGGCCTGATGACATAGATTTCATTGCTGAGTGATATTGCATTGTACATAAGTACCACAACTTCTTTATCCAGTTTTCACTTTCTGCGATATTGAACTTGTACCGTAAACGAGGTTCTTGTAAACAGAGCTGTTCCAAACATTGAGGTGGCTGTGTCTTTTTGATTTTAATTTCCCTAAGGTATAGGACCATAAGTGGAAGTGCCCTAGGCTCTGTTTTTTTTTTTTTTTCGTTTTTTCAGTAAACACCATACACTTCTCCCGAGTGGCTGTTGGCAATTTACATCCCACCCAACAGCATAACAAGGCTCCCAGTTCTCCATGGCCTGTCCTGCCTTTCTGGATTTTACACTTTTTTCAGATGGCCCTTTTGACCAGGGGGAAGTGAGACTTCATTGTAGTGCAGATTTCCTTTGCAAGCTTGCTTGGTTGGCCAAAAAAGGCATATGCGTTTTTTCCTGAATATATTCAGGAAAAAACGCATACGCCCTTTTTGGCCAAGTGCATCATTGTCGACGTTCTGCCTCTTTTCCGATGATTTAAGTGCAATTCCAGTCTACCTCCTGAAATCGGTTTCCTGCAGTTCTGCCCTGCTTTCAAGTCCTCTTGGCAGCCTTACTTCAGTATATTTTTGGACGATAGCTGTCATTTATAACTCTGCAGGTTTGTGAATTACAGTGCCCCAGAGCTCCTTTCTTTAACTCGCTTTCTTTTGAGTGGCCGCAACACCGCAGGATTGCTTCAGGCCCTAATCTGGTTCCGGCACGGAACGCTGAGCCCTTGGTTAATTCCACTTCCTGGTGGGAAATGAGAGTTAAATTTGATGGTCCAGTAACCTTCAGCTAGTCTCTCATTGGTTCTCCCTATTCCTGTCCATTTTCCGCAGAAATTGCAAACTGGGCCAAACAGGAGGTTAAAGGCACTGAGTCTCCAAGTCGGGAGAGTGTTAGTAAAGCGTCTGGAATGTTGCACCCGAGTACCAGGGGACGAAAAGTGAGACATATTGGAACACGTCTCCCGATCACACGGTATATCACACTCTGGGTTAAACATGCATGTTTTAGCTGAAGGAAGAATCCCTTAAACCTGAAGAGTTGAGACCCGTGGAATGGGTACCATGCAATATGACTTCAAAGGGTCTTCATTTGCTCACCGAACCTCTCCAATCCTATCACTGCTGCCTTTATGCCCCTGTAAACATGCTTGTTTCTCTTTCGGTGACACAGCAATCCATAGGTTTTAAGATACTTACTAGTCAGGTACATTCTTAGGCGTTTAATATGGGGTGTTGAGTCCATTTCGTTTAGCAAGAAGTAGCTCTTGTCCATTACATATTTGGCTTAAGGAACATTATCTCTGCTCATTTCAATCTCTGGTTTTATGCAACACCCCAACTCACCTTTCCCCTTAAGCAAGCATAAGTTGGTTTTCTACATTGGAGACCCTCTTCTGATTTGTAATCCAGTTCCTGTGTAGCCAAGTTTACATTCCGTGTATTAGTGATATCTTATGATGTTTCTTTTTCTGTGTGACTTATTTCAGTTAGAATCATCATACCTGAATCCACTCATTATGCTGCTATGGGCCTGATGACGTAGATTACATTGCTGAGTGATATTGCATTGTACGTAAGTACCACAACTTCTTTATCCATTTTTCACTTTCTGCGATATTTAACTTGTACCGTAAAGGAGGTTTTTGTAAACAGAGCCGTCCCAAACTTTGGGGTTGCTGTGTTTTTTTTATTTTAATTTCCCTAAGCTATAGGACCATAAGTGGAAGTGCCCTAGGCTCTGTTGCTTTGTTTTTTAGATGTTTCAGGAAACACCATACACTTCTCCCTAGTGGCTGTTGGCAATTTACATCCCGCCCATCAGCATAACAAGGCTCCCAGTTCTCCATGGCCTGTCCTGCCTTTCTGGATTTTACACTTTTTTCAGATGTCCCTGTTGACCGGGGGATGTGAGACTTCATTGTAGTGCAGATTTCCTTTGCAAACTTGCTTGGTTGGCCAAAAAGGGCGTATGCGTTTTTTCCTGAATATATTCAGGAAAAAACGGATACGCCGTTTTTGGCCAAGTGCATCATTGTCGACGTTCTGCTTCTTTTCCTATGCTTTAAATGCAATTCCAGTCTACCTCCTGAAATCGGTTTCCTGCAATTCTGCCCCGCTTTCAAGTCCTCTTGGCAGCCTTACTTCAGTATATTTTTGGACGATAGCTGTCATTTATAACTCTGCAGGTTTGTGAATTACAGTGCCCCTGAGCTCCTTTCTTCAACTCGCTTTCTTGTGAGCTCGCCGCAACACAGCAGGATTGCTTCAGGCCCTAATCTGGTTCCGGCACGGCACGCTGAGCCTTTGGTTAATTCCTCTTCCTGGTGGGAAATGAGAGGTAAATTTCCCCGTCCAGACACCTCCAGTTACTCTCTCATTGGTTCTCCCTATTCCTGTTCATCTTTCGCAGAAATTGCAAACTGAGCCAAACAGGAGGTTAAAGGCACTGACTCTCCAAGTCGGGAGAGTGTTAGTAAAGCATCTGGAATGTTGCACCCGAGTACCAGGGGATGAAAACTGAGACATATTTGAACACGTCTCCCGATCACATGGTTGATCATACTCTGGGTTCCACATGCATGTTTTAGCTGAAGGAAGAATCCCTTAAACCTGGAGAGTTGAGACCCGTGGAATGGGTACCATGCAATATGACTTCAAAGGGTCTTCATTTGCTCACCGAACCTCTCCAATCCTATCACTGCTGCGTTTATGTCCCTGTACACACGCTTGATTCTCTTTCGGAGACATAGCAATCCATAGGTTTTAAGATACTTACTAGTCAGGTACATTCTTAGGCATTTAATATGGGGTGTTTAGTCCATTTCATTGAGCAAGGAGTAGCTCTTGTCTATTCCATATTTGGCTTAAGGAACATTATCTGTGCTCATTTCAATCTCTGGTTTTATGCAGCACCCCAACTCACCTTTCCCCTTAAGCAAGCATAAGTTGGTTTTCTACATTTGAGACCCTGTTCTGTTTTGTAATCCAGTTCCTGTGTAGCCAAGTTTACATTCCGTGTATTAGTGATGTCTTATGATGTTTCTATTTCTGTGTGACTTATTTCAGTTAGAATCATCATACCTGAATCCACTGATTATGCTGCTACGGGCCTGATGACATAGATTTCATTGCTGAGTGATATTGCATTGTACGTAAGTACCACAACTTCTTTATCTATTTTTCACTTTCTGCGATATTGAACTTGTACTGTAAACGAGGTTCTTGTAAACAGAGCCGTCCCAAACATTTGGGTGGCTGTGTCTTTTTGATTTTAATTTCCCTAAGCTATAGGACCATAAGTGGAAGTGCCCTAGGCTCTGTTGCTTTGTTTTTTAGATGTTTCAGGAAACACCATACACTTCTCCCGAGTGGCTGTTGGCAATTTACATCCTGCCCATCAGCATAACAAGGCTCCCAGTTCTCCATGGCCTGTCCTGCCTTTCTGGATTTTACACTTTTTTCAGATGGCCCTTTTGACCGGGGGGAAGTGAGACTTCATTGTAGTGCAGATTTCCTTTGCAAGCTTGCTTGGTTGGCCAAAAAGAGCGTATGCGTTTTTTCCTGAATATATTTAGGAAAAAACGCATACGCTCTTTTTGGCCAAGTATATCATTGTGGACGTTCTGCTTCTTTTCCTATGCTTTCAATGCAATTCCAGTCTACCTCCTGAAATCGGTTGCCTGCAATTCTGCCCCGCTTTCAAGTCCTCTTGGCAGCCTTACTTCAGTATATTTTTGGACGATAGCTGTCATTTATAACTCTGCAGGTTTGTGAATTACAGTGCCCCTGAGCTCCTTTCTTCAACTCGCTTTCTTGTGAGCTGGCCGCAACAGCGCAAGATTGTTTCAGGCCCTAATCTGGTTCCGGCACGGCACGCTGAGCCTTTGGTTAATTCCTCTTCCTAGTGGGAAATGAGAGTTAAATTTGCCCGTCCAGACACCTCCAGCTAGTCTCTCATTGGTTCTCCCTATTTCTGTTCATCTTCCGCAGAAATTGCAAACTGGGCCAAACAGGAGGTTAAAGGCACTGACTCTCCAAGTCGGGAGAGTGTTAGTAAAGCGTCTGGAAGGTTGCACCCGAGTACCAGGCATCGAAAACTGAGGCATATTTGGACACGTCTCCCGATCACACGGTTGATCATACTCTGGGTTCCACATGCATGTTTTAGCTGAAGGAAGAATCCCTTAAACGTGGAGAGTTGAGACCCGTGGAATGGGTACCATGCAATATGACTTCAAAGGGTCTTCATTTGCTCACCGAACCTCTCCAATCCTATCACTGCTGCTTTTATGCCCCTGTACACACGCTTGATTCTCTTCCAGAGACATAGCAATCTATAGGTTTTAAGACACTTACTAGTCAGGTACATTCCTAGGCATTTAATATGGGGTGTTGAGTCCATTTCGTTGAGCAAGGAGTAGCTCTTGTCTATTCCATATTTGGCTTAAGGAACATTATCTGTGCTCATTTCAATCTCTGGTTTTATGCAACACCCCAACTCACCTTTCCCCTTAAGCAAGCATGTTGGTTTTCTAAATTTGAGACCCTCTTCTGTTTTGTAATCCAGTTCCTGTGTAGCCAAGTTTACATTCCGTGTATTAGTGATATATTATGATGTTTCTTTTTCTGTGTGACTTATTTCAGTTAGAATCATCATACCTGAATCCACTCATTATGCTGCTATGGGCCTGATGACATAGATTTCATTGCTGAGTGATATTGCATTGTACATAAGTACCACAACTTCTTTATCCAGTTTTCACTTTCTGCGATATTGAACTTGTACCGTAAACGAGGTTCTTGTAAACAGAGCTGTTCCAAACATTGAGGTGGCTGTGTCTTTTTGATTTTAATTTCCCTAAGGTATAGGACCATAAGTGGAAGTGCCCTAGGCTCTGTTTTTTTTTTTTTTTCGTTTTTTCAGTAAACACCATACACTTCTCCCGAGTGGCTGTTGGCAATTTACATCCCACCCAACAGCATAACAAGGCTCCCAGTTCTCCATGGCCTGTCCTGCCTTTCTGGATTTTACACTTTTTTCAGATGGCCCTTTTGACCAGGGGGAAGTGAGACTTCATTGTAGTGCAGATTTCCTTTGCAAGCTTGCTTGGTTGGCCAAAAAAGGCATATGCGTTTTTTCCTGAATATATTCAGGAAAAAACGCATACGCCCTTTTTGGCCAAGTGCATCATTGTCGACGTTCTGCCTCTTTTCCGATGATTTAAGTGCAATTCCAGTCTACCTCCTGAAATCGGTTTCCTGCAGTTCTGCCCTGCTTTCAAGTCCTCTTGGCAGCCTTACTTCAGTATATTTTTGGACGATAGCTGTCATTTATAACTCTGCAGGTTTGTGAATTACAGTGCCCCAGAGCTCCTTTCTTTAACTCGCTTTCTTTTGAGTGGCCGCAACACCGCAGGATTGCTTCAGGCCCTAATCTGGTTCCGGCACGGAACGCTGAGCCCTTGGTTAATTCCACTTCCTGGTGGGAAATGAGAGTTAAATTTGATGGTCCAGTAACCTTCAGCTAGTCTCTCATTGGTTCTCCCTATTCCTGTCCATTTTCCGCAGAAATTGCAAACTGGGCCAAACAGGAGGTTAAAGGCACTGAGTCTCCAAGTCGGGAGAGTGTTAGTAAAGCGTCTGGAATGTTGCACCCGAGTACCAGGGGACGAAAAGTGAGACATATTGGAACACGTCTCCCGATCACACGGTATATCACACTCTGGGTTAAACATGCATGTTTTAGCTGAAGGAAGAATCCCTTAAACCTGAAGAGTTGAGACCCGTGGAATGGGTACCATGCAATATGACTTCAAAGGGTCTTCATTTGCTCACCGAACCTCTCCAATCCTATCACTGCTGCCTTTATGCCCCTGTAAACATGCTTGTTTCTCTTTCGGTGACACAGCAATCCATAGGTTTTAAGATACTTACTAGTCAGGTACATTCTTAGGCGTTTAATATGGGGTGTTGAGTCCATTTCGTTTAGCAAGAAGTAGCTCTTGTCCATTACATATTTGGCTTAAGGAACATTATCTCTGCTCATTTCAATCTCTGGTTTTATGCAACACCCCAACTCACCTTTCCCCTTAAGCAAGCATAAGTTGGTTTTCTACATTGGAGACCCTCTTCTGATTTGTAATCCAGTTCCTGTGTAGCCAAGTTTACATTCCGTGTATTAGTGATATCTTATGATGTTTCTTTTTCTGTGTGACTTATTTCAGTTAGAATCATCATACCTGAATCCACTCATTATGCTGCTATGGGCCTGATGACGTAGATTACATTGCTGAGTGATATTGCATTGTACGTAAGTACCACAACTTCTTTATCTATTTTTCACTTTCTGCGATATTGAACTTGTACTGTAAACGAGGTTCTTGTAAACAGAGCCGTCCCAAACATTTGGGTGGCTGTGTCTTTTTGATTTTAATTTCCCTAAGCTATAGGACCATAAGTGGAAGTGCCCTAGGCTCTGTTGCTTTGTTTTTTAGATGTTTCAGGAAACACCATACACTTCTCCCGAGTGGCTGTTGGCAATTTACATCCTGCCCATCAGCATAACAAGGCTCCCAGTTCTCCATGGCCTGTCCTGCCTTTCTGGATTTTACACTTTTTTCAGATGGCCCTTTTGACCGGGGGGAAGTGAGACTTCATTGTAGTGCAGATTTCCTTTGCAAGCTTGCTTGGTTGGCCAAAAAGAGCGTATGCGTTTTTTCCTGAATATATTTAGGAAAAAACGCATACGCTCTTTTTGGCCAAGTATATCATTGTGGACGTTCTGCTTCTTTTCCTATGCTTTCAATGCAATTCCAGTCTACCTCCTGAAATCGGTTGCCTGCAATTCTGCCCCGCTTTCAAGTCCTCTTGGCAGCCTTACTTCAGTATATTTTTGGACGATAGCTGTCATTTATAACTCTGCAGGTTTGTGAATTACAGTGCCCCTGAGCTCCTTTCTTCAACTCGCTTTCTTGTGAGCTGGCCGCAACAGCGCAAGATTGTTTCAGGCCCTAATCTGGTTCCGGCACGGCACGCTGAGCCTTTGGTTAATTCCTCTTCCTAGTGGGAAATGAGAGTTAAATTTGCCCGTCCAGACACCTCCAGCTAGTCTCTCATTGGTTCTCCCTATTTCTGTTCATCTTCCGCAGAAATTGCAAACTGGGCCAAACAGGAGGTTAAAGGCACTGACTCTCCAAGTCGGGAGAGTGTTAGTAAAGCGTCTGGAAGGTTGCACCCGAGTACCAGGCATCGAAAACTGAGGCATATTTGGACACGTCTCCCGATCACACGGTTGATCATACTCTGGGTTCCACATGCATGTTTTAGCTGAAGGAAGAATCCCTTAAACGTGGAGAGTTGAGACCCGTGGAATGGGTACCATGCAATATGACTTCAAAGGGTCTTCATTTGCTCACCGAACCTCTCCAATCCTATCACTGCTGCTTTTATGCCCCTGTACACACGCTTGATTCTCTTCCAGAGACATAGCAATCTATAGGTTTTAAGACACTTACTAGTCAGGTACATTCCTAGGCATTTAATATGGGGTGTTGAGTCCATTTCGTTGAGCAAGGAGTAGCTCTTGTCTATTCCATATTTGGCTTAAGGAACATTATCTGTGCTCATTTCAATCTCTGGTTTTATGCAACACCCCAACTCACCTTTCCCCTTAAGCAAGCATGTTGGTTTTCTAAATTTGAGACCCTCTTCTGTTTTGTAATCCAGTTCCTGTGTAGCCAAGTTTACATTCCGTGTATTAGTGATATATTATGATGTTTCTTTTTCTGTGTGACTTATTTCAGTTAGAATCATCATACCTGAATCCACTCATTATGCTGCTATGGGCCTGATGACATAGATTTCATTGCTGAGTGATATTGCATTGTACATAAGTACCACAACTTCTTTATCCAGTTTTCACTTTCTGCGATATTGAACTTGTACCGTAAACGAGGTTCTTGTAAACAGAGCTGTTCCAAACATTGAGGTGGCTGTGTCTTTTTGATTTTAATTTCCCTAAGGTATAGGACCATAAGTGGAAGTGCCCTAGGCTCTGTTTTTTTTTTTTTTTCGTTTTTTCAGTAAACACCATACACTTCTCCCGAGTGGCTGTTGGCAATTTACATCCCACCCAACAGCATAACAAGGCTCCCAGTTCTCCATGGCCTGTCCTGCCTTTCTGGATTTTACACTTTTTTCAGATGGCCCTTTTGACCAGGGGGAAGTGAGACTTCATTGTAGTGCAGATTTCCTTTGCAAGCTTGCTTGGTTGGCCAAAAAAGGCATATGCGTTTTTTCCTGAATATATTCAGGAAAAAACGCATACGCCCTTTTTGGCCAAGTGCATCATTGTCGACGTTCTGCCTCTTTTCCGATGATTTAAGTGCAATTCCAGTCTACCTCCTGAAATCGGTTTCCTGCAGTTCTGCCCTGCTTTCAAGTCCTCTTGGCAGCCTTACTTCAGTATATTTTTGGACGATAGCTGTCATTTATAACTCTGCAGGTTTGTGAATTACAGTGCCCCAGAGCTCCTTTCTTTAACTCGCTTTCTTTTGAGTGGCCGCAACACCGCAGGATTGCTTCAGGCCCTAATCTGGTTCCGGCACGGAACGCTGAGCCCTTGGTTAATTCCACTTCCTGGTGGGAAATGAGAGTTAAATTTGATGGTCCAGTAACCTTCAGCTAGTCTCTCATTGGTTCTCCCTATTCCTGTCCATTTTCCGCAGAAATTGCAAACTGGGCCAAACAGGAGGTTAAAGGCACTGAGTCTCCAAGTCGGGAGAGTGTTAGTAAAGCGTCTGGAATGTTGCACCCGAGTACCAGGGGACGAAAAGTGAGACATATTGGAACACGTCTCCCGATCACACGGTATATCACACTCTGGGTTAAACATGCATGTTTTAGCTGAAGGAAGAATCCCTTAAACCTGAAGAGTTGAGACCCGTGGAATGGGTACCATGCAATATGACTTCAAAGGGTCTTCATTTGCTCACCGAACCTCTCCAATCCTATCACTGCTGCCTTTATGCCCCTGTAAACATGCTTGTTTCTCTTTCGGTGACACAGCAATCCATAGGTTTTAAGATACTTACTAGTCAGGTACATTCTTAGGCGTTTAATATGGGGTGTTGAGTCCATTTCGTTTAGCAAGAAGTAGCTCTTGTCCATTACATATTTGGCTTAAGGAACATTATCTCTGCTCATTTCAATCTCTGGTTTTATGCAACACCCCAACTCACCTTTCCCCTTAAGCAAGCATAAGTTGGTTTTCTACATTGGAGACCCTCTTCTGATTTGTAATCCAGTTCCTGTGTAGCCAAGTTTACATTCCGTGTATTAGTGATATCTTATGATGTTTCTTTTTCTGTGTGACTTATTTCAGTTAGAATCATCATACCTGAATCCACTCATTATGCTGCTATGGGCCTGATGACGTAGATTACATTGCTGAGTGATATTGCATTGTACGTAAGTACCACAACTTCTTTATCCATTTTTCACTTTCTGCGATATTTAACTTGTACCGTAAACGAGGTTTTTGTAAACAGAGCCGTCCCAAACTTTGGGGTTGCTGTGTTTTTTTTATTTTAATTTCCCTAAGCTATAGGACCATAAGTGGAAGTGCCCTAGGCTCTGTTGCTTTGTTTTTTAGATGTTTCAGGAAACACCATACACTTCTCCCTAGTGGCTGTTGGCAATTTACATCCCGCCCATCAGCATAACAAGGCTCCCAGTTCTCCATGGCCTGTCCTGCCTTTCTGGATTTTACACTTTTTTCAGATGTCCCTGTTGACCGGGGGATGTGAGACTTCATTGTAGTGCAGATTTCCTTTGCAAACTTGCTTGGTTGGCCAAAAAGGGCGTATGCGTTTTTTCCTGAATATATTCAGGAAAAAACGGATACGCCGTTTTTGGCCAAGTGCATCATTGTCGACGTTCTGCTTCTTTTCCTATGCTTTAAATGCAATTCCAGTCTACCTCCTGAAATCGGTTTCCTGCAATTCTGCCCCGCTTTCAAGTCCTCTTGGCAGCCTTACTTCAGTATATTTTTGGACGATAGCTGTCATTTATAACTCTGCAGGTTTGTGAATTACAGTGCCCCTGAGCTCCTTTCTTCAACTCGCTCTCTTGTGAGCTGGCTGCAACACCGCAGGATTGCTTCAGTGACTAAAATGGTTTGGCACGGCACGCTGAGCCTTTGGTTATTTCCTCTTCCTGGTGAGAAATGAGAGTTAAATTTGCCCGTCCAGACACCTGCAGCTAGTCTCTCATTGGTTCTCCCTATTCCTGTTCATCTTCCGCAGAAATTGCAAACTGGGCCAAACAGAAGGTTAAAGACTATGACTCTCCAAGTCGGGAGAGTGTTAGTAAAGCATCTGGAATGTTGCACCCGAGCACCAGTGGACGAGAACTGAGACATATTGGAACACGTCTCCCGATCACAAGGTTGATCATACTCTGGGTTCCACATGCATGTTTTAGCTCAAGGAAGAATCCCTTAAACCTGGACAGTTGAGACCCGTGGAATGGGTACCATGCAATATGACTTCAAAGGGTCTTCATTTGCTCACCGAACCTCTCCAATCCTATCACTGCTGCGTTTATGTCCCTGTACACACGCTTGATTCTCTTTCGGAGACATAGCGATCCATAGGTTTTAAGATACTTACTAGTCAGGTACATTCTTAGGCATTTAATATGGGGTGTTGAGTCCATTTCGTTGAGCAAGGAGTAGCTCTTGTCCATTACATATTTGGCTTAAGGAACATTATCTGTGCTCATTTCAATCTCTGGTTTTATGCAGCACCCCAACTCACCTTTCCCCTTAAGCAAGCATAAGTTGGTTTTCTGCATTTGAGACCCTCTTTTGTTTTGTAATCCAGTTCCTGTGTAGCCAAGTTTACATTCCGTGTATTAGTGATATCTTATGATGTTTCTTTTTCTGTGTGACTTATTTCAGTTAGAATCATCATACCTGAATCCACTCATTATGCTGCTATGGGCCTGATGACATAGATTTCATTGCTGAGTGATATTGCATTGTACGTAAGTACCACAACTTCTTTATCCATTTTTCACTTTCTGCGATATTGAACTTGTACCGTAAAGGAGGTTCTTGTAAACAGAGCCGTCCCAAACATTGGGGTGGCTGTGTCTTTTTGATTTTAATTTCCCTAAGCTATAGGACCATAAGTGGAAGTGCCCTAGGCTCTGTTGCTTTGTTTTTTAGATGTTTCAGGAAACACCATACACTTCTCCCCAGTGGCTGTTGGCAATTTACATCCCGTCCATCAGCATAACTAGGCTCCCAGTTCTCCATGGCCTGTCCTGCCTTTCTGGATTTTACACTTTTTTCAGATGGCCCTTTTGACCGGGGGGAAGTGAGACTTCATTGTAGTGCAGATTTCCTTTGCAAGCTTGCTTGGTTGGCCAAAAAGTGCGTATGCGTTTTTTCCTGAATATATTCAGGAAAAAACGCATACGCCCTTTTTGGTCAAGTGCATCATTGTCGACGTTCCGCCTCTTTTTCTATGCTTTCAATGCAATTCCAGTCTACCTCCTGAAATCGGTTTCCTGCAATTCTGCCCCGCTTTCAAGTCCTCTTGGCAGCCTTACTTCAGTATATTTTTGGACGATAGCTCTCATTTATACCTCTGCAGGTTTGTGAATTAGAGTGCCCCTGAGCTCCGTTCTTCAAATCGCTTTCTTGTGAGCTGGCCGCAACACCGCATGAGTGCTTCAGGCCCTAATCTGGTTCCGGCACGGCACGTTGAGCCTTTGGTTAATTCCTCTTCCTGGTGGGAAATGAGAGTTAAATTTGCCCGTCCAGACACCTCCAGCTAGTCTCTCATTGGTTCTCCCTATTCCTGTTCATCTTCCACAGAAATTGCAAACTGGGCCAAACAGGAAGTTAAAGGCACTGACTCTCCAAGTCGGGAGAGTGTTAGTAAAGCGTCTGGAATGTTGCACCCGAGTACCAGGGGACGAAAAGTGAGACATATTGGAACACGTCTCCCGATCACACGGTTGATCACACTCTGGGTTAAACATGCATGTTTTAGCTGAAGGAAGAATCCCTTAAACCTGAAGAGTTGAGACCCGTGGAATGGGTACCATGCAACATGACTTCAAAGGGTCTTCATTTGCTCACCGAACCTCTCCAATCCTATCACTGCTGCCTTTATGCCCCTGTACACACGCTTGTTTCTCTTTCGGTGACACAGCAATCCATAGGTTTTAAAATACTTACTAGTCAGGTACATTCTTAGGCGTTTAATATGGGGTGTTGAGTCCATTTCGTTGAGCAAGGAGTAGCTCTTGTCCATTACATATTTGGCTTAAGGAACATTATCTCTGCTCATTTTAATCTCTGGTTTTATGCAACACCCCAACTCACCTTTCCCCTTAAGCAAGCATAAGTTGGTTTTCTACATTGGAGACCCTCTTCTGTTTTGTAATCCAGTTCCTGTGTAGCCAAGTTTACATTCCGTGTATTAGTGATATCTTATGATGTTTCTTTTTCTGTGTGACTTATTTCAGTTAGAATCATCATACCTGAATCCACTCATTATGCTGCTACGGGCCTGATGACATAGATTTCATTGCTGAGTGATATTGCATTGTACGTAAGTACCACAACTTCTTTATCCATTTTTCACTTTCTGCGATATTGAACTTGTACCGTAAACGAGGTTCTTGTAAACAGAGCCGTCCCAAACATTTGGGTGGCTGTGTCTTTTTGATTTTAATTTCCCTAAGCTATAGGACCATAAGTGGAAGTGCCCTAGGCTCTGTTGCTTTGTTTTTTAGATGTTTCAGGAAACACCATACACTTCTCCCGAGTGGCTGTTGGCAATTTACATCCTGCCCATCAGCATAACAAGGCTCCCAGTTCTCCATGGCCTGTCCTGCCTTTCTGGATTTTACACTTTTTTCAGATGGCCCTTTTGACCTGGGGAAAGTGAGACTTCATTGTAGTGCAGATTTCCTTTGCAAGCTTGCTTGGTTGGCCAAAAAGGGCGTATTCGTTTTTTCCTGAATATATTCAGGAAAAAACGCATACGCCCTTTTTGGCCAAGTGCATCATTGTTGACGTTCTGCCTCTTTTCCTATGCTTTAAATGCAATTCCAGTCTACCTTCTGAAATCGGTTGCCTGCAATTCTGCCCCGCTTTCAAGTCCTCTTGGCAGCCTTACTTCAGTATATTTTTGGACGATAGCTGTCATTTATAACTCTGCAGGTTTGTGAATTACAGTGTCCCTGAGCTCCTTTCTTCAACTCGCTTTCTTGTGAGCTGGCCGCAACACAGCAGGATTGCTTCAGGCCCTAATCTGGTTCCGGCACGGCACGCTGAGCCTTTGGTTAATTCCTCTTCCTGGTGGGAAATGAGAGGTAAATTTCCCCGTCCAGACACCTCCAGTTACTCTCTCATTGGTTCTCCCTATTCCTGTTCATCTTTCGCAGAAATTGCAAACTGGGCCAAACAGGAGGTTAAAGGCACTGACTCTCCAAGTCGGGAGAGTGTTAGTAAAGCATCTGGAATGTTGCACCCGAGTACCAGGGGATGAAAACTGAGACATATTTGAACACGTCTCCCGATCACATGGTTGATCATACTCTGGGTTCCACATGCATGTTTTAGCTGAAGGAAGAATCCCTTAAACCTGGAGAGTTGAGACCCGTGGAATGGGTACCATGCAATATGACTTCAAAGGGTCTTCATTTGCTCACCGAACCTCTCCAATCCTATCACTGCTGCGTTTATGTCCCTGTACACACGCTTGATTCTCTTTCGGAGACATAGCAATCCATAGGTTTTAAGATACTTACTTGTCAGGTACATGCTTAGGCGTTTAATATGGGGTGTTGAGTCCATTTCGTTGAGCAAGGAGTAGCTCTTGTCTATTCCATATTTGGCTTAAGGAACTTTATCTGTGCTCATTTCAATCTCTGGTTTTATGCAGCACCCCAACTCACCTTTCCCCTTAAGCAAGCATGTTGGTTTTCTAAATTTGAGACCCTCTTCTATTTTGTAATCTACTTCCTGTGTAGCCAAGTTTACATTCCGTGTATTAGTGATATCTTATGATGTTTGTTTTCCTGTGTGACTTAGTTAGAATCATCATACCTGAATCCACTCATTATGCTGCTACGGGCCTGATGACATAGATTTCATTGCTGAGTGATATTGCATTGTACGTAAGTACCACAACTTCTTTATCCATTTTTCACTTTCTGCGATATTGAACTTGTACCGTAAACGAGGTTCTTGTAAACAGAGCTGTCCCAAACTTTGGGGTGGCTGTGTCTTTTGATTTTAATTTCCCTAAGCTATAGGACCATAAGTGGAAGTGTCCTAGGCTCTGTTGCTTTGTTTTTTAGATGTTTCAGGAAACACCATACACTTCTCCCGAGTGGCTGTTGGCAATTTACATCCCGCCCATCAGCATAACAAGTCTCCCAGTTCTCCATGGCCTGTCCTGCCTTTCTGGATTTTACACTTTTTTCAGATGGCCCTTTTGACCGGGGGGAAGTGAGACTTCATTGTAGTGCAGATTTCCTTTCCAAGCTTGCTTGGTTGGCCAAAAAGGGCGTATGCGTTTTTTCCTGAATATATTCAGGAAAAAACGCATACACCCTTTTTAGCCAAGTGCATCATTGTCGACGTTCTGCCTCTTTTCCTATGCTTTAAATGCAATTCCAGTCTACCTCCTGAAATCGGTTTCCTGCAATTCTGCCCCACTTTCAAGTCCTCTTGGCAGCCTTACTTCAGTACATTTTTGGACGATAGCTGTCATTTATAACTCTGCAGGTTTGTGAATTACAGTGCCCCTTAGCTCCTTTCTTCAACTCTCTTTCTTGTGAGCTGGCCGCAACACCGCAGGATTGCTTCAGGCCCTAATCTGGTTCCGGCACGGCACGCTGAGCCTTGGTTAATTCCTCTTCCTGTTGGGAAATTAGAGTTAAATTTGCCCGTCCAGACACCTCCAGCTAGTCTCTCATTGGTTCTCCCTATTCCTGTTCATCTTCCGCAGAAATTGCAAACTGGGCCAAACAGGAGGTTAAAGGCACTGACTCTCCAAGTCGGGAGAGTGTTAGTTAAGCATCTGGAATGTTGCACCCGAGTACCAGGGGACGAAAACTGAGACATATTTGAACACGTCTCCCGATCACACGGTTGATCATACTCTGGGTTCCACATGCATGTTTTAGCTGAAGGAAGAATCCCTTAAACCTTGAGAGTTGAGACCCGTGGAATGGGTACCATGCAATATGACTTCAAAGGGTATTCATTTGCTCACCGAACCTCTCCAATCCTATCACTGCTGCGTTTTTTCCCCGTACACACGCTTGATTCTCTTTTGGAGACATAGCAATCCATAGTTTTTAAGATACTTATTAGTCAGGTACATTCTTAGGCGTTTAATATGGGGTGTTGAGTCCATTTCGTTGAGCTAGGAGTAGCTCTTGTCTATTCCATATTTGGCTTAAGGAACTTTATCTGTGCTCATTTCATTCTCTGGTTTTATGCAGCACCCCAACTCACCTTTCCCTTTAAGCCAGCATAAGTTGGTTTTCTAAATTTGAGACCCTCTTCTGTTTTGTAATACAGTTCCTGTGTAGCCAAGTTTACATTCCCTGTATTAGTGATATCTTATGATGTTACTTTTTCTGTGTGACTTATTTCAGTTAGAATCATCATACCTGAATCCACTCATTATGCTGCTACGGGCCTGATGACATAGATTTCATTGCTGAGTGATATTGTATTGTATGTAAGTACCACGACTTCTTTATCCATTTTTCACTTTCTGCGATATTGAACTTTTCCTGTAAACGAGGTTCTTGTAAACAGAGCCGTCCCAAACTTTGGGGTGGCTGTGTCTTTTTTTTTTTTTTAACATCTTTATTGGGGTATAATTGCTTTACAATGGTGTGTTAGTTTCTGCTTTATAACAAAGTGAATCAGTCATACATAAACATATGTTCCCATATGTCTTCCCTGTTGCGTCTCCCTCCCTCCCACCCTCCCTATCCCACCCCTCCAGGCTGTCACAAAGCACCGAGCCAATATCCCTGTGCCATGTGCCTGCTTCCCACTAGCTATCTACCTTACTGCCTTTGTTAGTGTGTATATGCCCATGACTCTCTCTCGCCCTGTCACAGCTCACCCTTCCCCCTCCCCATAACCTCAAGTCCATTCTCTAAGAGGTCTGTGTCTTTATTCCTGCTTTACCCCTAGGTTCTTAATGACATTTTTTTCTTAAATTCCATATATATGTGTTAGCATACGGTATTTGTCTTTTTCTTTCTGACTTACTTCACTCTGTATGACAGACTCTAGGTCTATCCACCTCATCACAAATAGCTCAATTTCGTTTCTTTTTATGGCTGAGTAATATTCCATTGTATATATGTGCCACATCTTCTTTATCCATTCATCCGATGACGGGCACTTAGGTTGTTTCCATCTCCGGGCTATTGTAAATAGAGCTGCAATGAACATTTTGGTACATGACTCTTTTTGAATTTTGGTTTTCTCAGGGTATATGCCCAGTAGTGGGATTGCTGTGTCATATGGTAGTTCTATTTGTAGTTTTTTAAGGAACCTCCATACTGTTCTCCATAGTGGCTGAACCAATTCACATTCCCACCAGCAGTGCAAGAGTGTTCCCTTTTCTCCACACCCTCTCCAGCATTTATTTTTTCTAGATTTTTTCATGATGGCCATTCTGACTGGTGTGAGATGATATCTCATTGTAGTTTTGATTTGCATTTCTCTAATGATTAATGATGTTGAGCATTCTTTCATGTGTTTGTTGGCAGTCTGTATATCTTCTTTGGAGAAATGTCTATTTAGGTCTTTTGCCCATTTTTGGATTGGGTTGTTTGTTTTCTTGTTATTGAGCTGCATGAGCTGCTTGTAAATTTTGGAGATTAATCCTTTGTCGGTTGCTTCATTTGCAAATATTTTCTCCCATTCTGAGGGTTGTCTTTTGGTCTTGTTTATGGTTTCCTTTGCTGTGCAAAAGCTTTGAAGTTTCATTAGGTCTCATTTGTTTATTTTTGTTTTTATTTCCATTACTCTAGGAGGTGGGTCAGAAAGGATCTTGCTTTGATTTATGTCATAGAGTGTTCTGTCTATGTTTTCCTCTAAGAGTTTTACAGTGTCTGGCCTTACATTTAGGTCTTTAATCCATTTTGAGCTTATTTTTGTGTATGGTGTTAGGGAGTGATCTAATCTCATACTTTTACATGTACCTGTCCAGTTTTCCCAGCACCACTTATTGAAGAGGCTGTCCTTTCTCCATTGTACATTACTGCCACCTTTATCAAAGATAAGGTGTCCATATGTGCATGGGTTTATCTCTGGGCTTTCTATCCTGTTCCATTGATCTATCTTTCTGTTTTTGTGCCAGTACCATACCGTCTTGATGACTGTAGCTTTGTAGTATAGTCTGAAGTCAGGGAGCCTGATTCCTCCAGTTCCTTCTTTCGTTCTCAAGATTGCTTTGGCTATTCGGGGTCTTTTGTGTTTCCATACAAATTGTGAAATTTTTTGTTCTAGTTCTGTGAAAAATGCCAGTGGTAGTTTGATAGGGATTGCATTGAATCTATAGATTGCTTTGGGTAGTAGAGTCATTTTCACAATGTTGATTCTTCCAATCCAAGAACATGGTATATCTCTCCATCTATTTATATCATCTTTAATTTCTTTCATCAGTGTCTTATAATTTTCTGCATACAGGTCTTTTGTCTCCTTAGGTAGGTTTATTCCTAGATATTTTATTCTTTTTGTTGCAATGGTAAATGGGAGTGTTTTCTTGATTTCACTTTCAGATTTTTCATCATTAGTATATAGGAATGCCAGAGATTTCTGTGCATTAATTTTGTATCCTGCCACTTTACCAAATTCATTGATTAGCTCTAGTAGTTTTCTGGTAGCATCTTTAGGGTTCTCTATGTATAGGATCATGTCATCTGCAAACAGTGACAGCTTTACTTCTTCTTTTCCAATTTGGATTCCTTTTATTTCCTTTTCTTCTCTGATTGCTGTGGCTAAAACTTCCAAAACAATGTTGAATAATAGTGGTGAGAGTGGGCAACCTTGTCTTGTTCCTGATCTTAGTGGAAATGCTTTCAGTTTTTCACCATTGAGGATGATGTTTGCTGTGGGCTTGTCATATATGGCCTTTATTATGTTGAGGAAAGTTCCCTCTATGCCTACTTTCTGCAGGGATTTTATCATAAATGGGTGTTGAATTTTGTCAAAAGCTTTCTCTGCATCTATTGAGATGATCATATGGTTTTTCTCCTTCAATTTGTTAATATGGTTTATCACATTGATAGATTTGCGTATATTGAAGAATCCTTGCATTCCTGGAATAAACCCCACTTGATCATGGTGTATGATCCTTTTAATGTGCTGTTGGATTCTGTTTGCTAGTATTTTGTTGAGGATTTTTGCATCTATGTTCATCAGTGATATTGGCCTGTAGTTTTCTTTCTTTGTGACATCCTTGTCTGGTTTTGGTATCAAGGTGATGGTGGCCTCGTAGAAGGAGTTAGGGAGTGGTCCTCCCTCTGCTATATTTTGGAAGAGTTTGAGAAGGATAGGTGTTAGCTCTTCTCTAAATGTTTGATAGAATTCGCCTGTGAAGCCATCTGGTCCTGGGCTTTTCTTTGTTGGAAGATTTTTAATCACAGTTTCAATTTCAGTGCTTGTGATTGGTCTGTTCATATTTTCTATTTCTTCCTGATTCAGTCTTGGCAGGTTGTGCATTTCTAAGAATTTGTCCATTTCTTCCAGATTGTCCATTTTATTGGCATAGAGTTGCTTGTAGTAATCTCTCATGATCTCTTTTATCTCTGCAGTGTCAGTTGTTACCTCTCCTTTTTCATTTCTAATTCTATTGATTTGAGTCTTCTCCCTTTTTTTCTTGATGAGTCTGGCTAGTGGTTTGTCTATTTTGTTTATCTTCTCAAAGAACCAGCTTTTAGTTTTATTGATCTTTGCTATTGTTTCCTTCATTTCTTTTTCATTTATTTCTGATCTGATTTTTATGATTTCTTTCCTTCTGCTAGCTTTGGGGTTTTTTGGTTCTTCTTTCTCTAATTGCTTGAGGTGCAAGGTTAGGTTGTTTATTTGAGATGTTTCCTGCTTCTTAAGGTGGGCTTGTATTGCTATAAACTTCCCCCTTAGAACTGCTTTTGCTGCATCCCACAGGTTTTGGGTCGTTGTGTCTCCATTGTCATTTGTTTCTAGGTATTTTTTGATTTCCTCTTTGATTTCTTCAGTGATCTCTTCATTATTAAGTAGTGTATTGTTTAGCCTCCATGTGTTTGTATTTTTTACAGATCTTTTCCTGTAATTGATATCTAGTCTCATGGCGTTGTGGTCAGAAAAGATACTTGATACAATTTCAATTTTCTTAAATTTACCAAGGCTTGATTTGTGACCTAAGATATGATCTATCCTGGAGAATGTTCCATGAGCACTTGAGAAAAATGTGTATTCTGTTGTTTTTGGATGGAGTGTCCTATAAATATCAATTAAGTCCATCTTGTTTAATGTATCATTTAAAGCTTGTGTTTCCTTATTTATTTTCATTTTGGATGATCTGTCCATGGGTGAAAGTGGGGTGTTTAAGTCCCCTACTATGAATGTGTTACTGTCGATTTCCCCTTTTATGGCTGTTAGTATTTGCCTTATGTATTGAGGTGCTCCTATGTTGGGTGCATAAATATTTACAATTGTTATATCTTCTTCTTGGATCGATCCCTTGATCATTATGTAGTGTCCTTCTTTGTCTCTTTTAATAGTCCTTATTTTAAAGTCTATTTTGTCTGATATGAGAATTGCTACTCCAGCTTTCTTTTGGTTTCCATTTGCATGGAATATCTTTTTCCATCCCCTTACTTTCAGTCTGTATGTGTCTCTAGGTCTGAAGTGGGTCTCTTGTAGACAGCATATATAAGGGTCTTGTTTTTGTATCCATTCAGCTAATCTGTGTCTTTTGGTGGGAGCATTTAGTCCATTTACATTTAAGGTAATTATCGATATGTATGTTCCTATTCCCATTTTCTAAATTGTTTTGGGTTCGTTATTATAGGTCTTTTCCTTCTCTTGTGTTTCTTGCCTAGAGAAGATCCTTTAGCATTTGTTGTAAAGCTGGTTTGGTGGTGCTGAACTCTCTCAGCTTTTGCTTGTCTGTAAAGGTTTTAATTTCTCCATCAAATCTGAATGAGATCCTTGCTGGGTAGAGTAGTCTTGGCTGCAGGTTTTTCTCCTTCATCACTTTCAGTATGTCCTGCCACTCCCTTCTGGCTTGTAGGGTTTCTGCTGAGAGATCAGCTGTTAACCTTATGGGGATTCCCTTATGTGTTATTTGTTGTTTTTCCCTTGCTGCTTTTAATATGCTTTCTTTGTATTTAATTTTTGACAGTTTGATTAATATGTGTCTTGGCGTATTTCTCCTTGTATTTATCTTGTATGGGACTCTCTGTGCTTCCTGGACTTGATTAACTATTTCCTTTCCTATATTAGGGAAGTTTTCAACTATAATCTCTTCAAATATTTTCTCAGTCCCTTTCTTTTTCTCTTCTTCTTCTGGAACCCCTATAATTCGAATGTTGGTGCATTTAATGTTGTCCCAGAGGTCTCTGAGACTGTCCTCAGTTCTTTTCATTCTTTTTTCTTTATTCTGCTCTGCTGTAGTTATTTCCACTATTTTATCTTCCAGGTCACTTATCCGTTCTTCTGCCTCAGTTACTCTGCTATTGATCCCATCTAGAGTACTTTTAATTTCATTTATTGTGTTGTTCATCGTTGCTTGTTTCATCTTTAGTTCTTCTAGGTCCTTGTTAACTGATTCTTGCATTTTGTCCAATCTATTGTCCATTCTATCTCCAAGATTTCGGATCAACCTTACTATCATTATTCTGAATTCTCTTTCAGGTAGACTGCCTATTTCCTCTTCATTTGTTAGGTCTGGTGCATTTTTATCTTGCTCCTTTATCTGCTGTGTGTTTTTCTGTCTTCTCATTTTGCTTATCTTACTGTGGGGTCTCCTTTTTGCAGGCTGCAGGTTTGTAGTTCCTCCTGTTTTTGATGTCTGTCTCCAGTGGCTAAGGTTGGTTCAGTGGGTTGTGTAGGCTTCCTGGTGGAGGGGACTAGTGCCTGTGTTGTGGTGGATGAGGCTGGATCTTGTCTCTCTAGTGGGCAGGTTCACGTCTGGTGGTGTGTTTGGGGGTGTCTGTGGCCTTATTATGATTTTAGGCAGCCTCTCTGCTAATGGGTGGTGTTGTGTTCCTGTTTTGCTAGTTGTTTGGCATAGGTTTTCCAGCACTGTGGCTTGCTGGTCGTTGAGTGAAGCTGGGTGCTGGTGTTAAGATGGAGGTCTCTGGGAGATTTTCACCATTTCATATTATGTGGAGCTGAGAGGTCTCTTGTTGATCAGTGTCCTGAAGTTGGCTGTCCTACCTCAGAGGCAGAGCCCTGCCTCCTGGCTGGAGCACCAAAAGCTTTTCATCCACAGGCTCAGGATAAAAGGGAGAAAAAGTAGAGGGAATTAGTAGAAGTATGAGGAAAGAAAGAAGGAAAGGAGGGTAGGAAGGAAGGAAGAAAGAAAGAAAGAAGCAAAGAAGGAAAGAAGGCAAGAAGGAAAGAAAGGAGGGAGGGAGGGAGGGAGGGAGGAAGGAAGGAGGGAAAGAAGGAAAAAAGAAAGAAAGAAGATACAGTAAAAATAAAATAAAGTATAATAAAGTTATTGAATTAAAAAATTCTTATTTAGAAAAAAAAAGGGACGGAAAGAACCTTAGGACAAATGTTGGAAGCAAAGCTATACAGACAAAATCTTACACAGAAGCATACACATACACCCTCACTAAAAGAGGTAAATGGGGAAAAATCCTAAATCTTGCTGTCAGAGACCACCTCCTCAATTTGGGATGATTCATTGTCTAAAGGAGGGAAGGAAGGACGGAAAGAAAGAAAGAAAGAACGAAGGTAAAGTATAATAAGGTTATTAAAATTAATTATTAAGAAAAAAAAAATTAAAAAAAAAACATGGACGGATAGAACCCTAGGACAAATGGTGGAAGCAAGACTATACAGACAAGCTCTCACATAGAAACATACACATACACATTCACAAAAAGAGGAAAGGGGAAAAAAATCATAGATCTTGCTCCTAAAGTCCACTTCCTTAATTTGGGATGATTGGTTGTCTATTCAGGTATTCCACAGATGCAGGGTACATCAAGTTGATTGTGGAGCTTTAATCCGCTGCTTCTGAGGCTGCTGGGAGAGATTTCCCTTTCTCTTCTTTGTTCTCACAGCTCCCAGGGCTAAGCTTTGGATTTGGCCCTGCCACTGCGTGTAGATCGCTGGAGGGCGTCTGTTTTTTGCTCAGACAGGATGGGGTTAAAAGAGCCGCTGACTGGGGGCTCTGGTGCACTCAGGCCGGCGGGGACGGAGGGGCACAGAGTGCGGGGCGGGCCTGCGGTGGCAAAGGCCAGCGTGACTTTGCACCAGCCTGAGGCGCGCTGTGCGCTCTCCCGGGGAAGTTGTCCCTGGATCCCGGGAACCCGGCAGTGGCGGGCTGCACAGGCTCCGCGGAAGAGGGGTGTGGAGAGTGACCTGTGCTCGCACACAGGCCCCTCGGTGGCGGCAGCAGCAGCCTTAACGTCTCCCGCCCGCCTCTGGGGTCCGCGCTTTTAGCCGCGGCTCGCGCCCGTCTCTGGATTCCGCGCTTTCAGCCGCGGCTCGCGCCCGTCTCTGGATTCCGCGCTTTCAGCTGCGGCTCGCGCCCGTCTCTGGATTCCGCGCTTTCAGCCGCGGCTCGCGCCCGTCTCTGGATTCCGCGCTTTCAGCCGCGGCTCGCGCCCGTCTCTGGATTCCGCGCTTTCAGCCGCGGCTCGCGCCCGTCTCTGGGGTCCACGCTTTCAGCCGCGGCTCGCACCCGTCTCTGGGGTTCGCGCTTTTAGCCGCGGCTCGCGCCCGTCTCTGGAGTTCCTTTAAGCAGCGTTCTTAAACCCCTCTCCTCACGCCCCAGGAAACAAAGAGGGAAGGAAAATTCTCCTGCCTCTTCTGCAGGTGCAGGCTTTTCCCCGGACTCCCTCCCGGCTAGCTGTGGTGCACTAACCCCTTCAGGCTATGTTCAAGCCGCCAACACCAGTCCTCTCCCTGCGCTCCGGCCTCAGCTCGCAGCTCCGCCCACCCCGGCGGGTGAGCAGACAAGCCTCTTGGGCTGGTGAGTGCCGGTCGGCACCGATCCTCTGTGCGGGAATCTCCCCGCTTTGCCCTCCGCACCCGTTGCTGTGCACTCCTCCGCGGCTTCGAAGCTCCCCCCTCCACCTCCCGCAGTCTCCGCCCGCGAAGGGGCTTCCTAGAGTGTGGAAACTTTTCCTCCTTCACAGCTCCCTCCCACTGGTGCAGGTGCCGTCCCTATTCTTTTGTCTCTGTTTTTTCTTTTGCCCTACCCAGGTACGTGGGGAGTTTCTTGCCTTTTGGGAGGTCTGAGGTCTTCTGCCAGCCTTCAGTAGGTGTTCTGTAGGAGTTGTTCCACGTGTAGATGTATTTCTGGTGTATCTGTGGGGAGGAAGGTGATCTCCGCGTCTTACACTTCCGCCATCTTCCGCCTTCTCTGGCTGTGTCTTTTTGACTTTAATTTCCCTAAGCTATAGGACTATATGTGGAAGTGCCCTAGGCTCTGTTGCTTTGTTTCTTAGATGTTTCAGGAAACACCATACACTTCTCCTGAGTGGCTGTTGGCAATTTACATCCCACCCATCAGCATAACAAGGCTCCCAGTTCTCCATGGCCTGTACTGCCTTTCTGGATTTTACACTTTTTTCAGATGGCCCTTTTGACCAGGGAGAAGTGAGACTTCATTGTAGTGCAGATTTCGTTTGCAAGCTTGCTTGGTTGGCCAAAAAGGGCGTATGCGTTTTTTCCTGAATATATTCAGGAAAAAACGCATACGCCCTTTTTGGCCAAGTGCATCATTTTGGACGATCTACCTCTTTTCCTATGCTTTAAATGCAATTTCAGTTTACCTCCTGAAATCGGTTTCCTGTAATTCTGCCCCGCTTTCAAGTCCTCTTGGCAGCCTTACTTCAGTATATTTTTGGACGATAGCTGTCATTTATAACTCTGCAGGTTTGTGAATTACAGTGCCCCTGGGCTCCTTTCTTCAACTCGCTTTCTTGTGAGCTGGACGCAACACCGCAGGATTGCTTCAGGCCCTAATCTGGTTCCGGCACGGCACGCTGAGCCTTTGGTTAATTCCTCTTCCTGGTGGGAAATGAGAGTTAAATTTGCCCCTCCAGACACCTACAGCTAGTCTCTCATTGGTTCTCCCTATTCCTGTTCATCTTCCGCAGAAATTGCAAACTGGGCCAAACAGGAGGTTAAAGGCACTGACTCTCCAAGTCGGGAGAGTGTTAGTAAAGCGTCTGGAATGTTGCACCCGAGTACCAGGGGATGAAAACTGAGACATATATGAACACGTCTCCCGATCACACGGTTGATCATACTCTGGGTTCCACATGCATGTTTTAGCTGAAGGAAGAATCCCTTAAACCTGGAGAGTTGAGACCCGTGGAATGGGTACCATGCAATATGACTTCAAAGGGTCTTCATTTGCTCACCGAACCTCTCCAATCCTATCACTGCTGCGTTTATGCCCCTGTACACACGCTTGATTCTCTTTTGGAGACATAGCAATCCATAGGTTTTAACATAATTACTAGTCAGGTACATTCTTAGGCGTTTAATATGGGGTGTTGAGTCCATTTCGTTGAGCAAGGAGTAGCTCTTGTCTATTCCATATTTGGCTTAAGGAACTTTATCTGTGCTCATTTCAATCTCTGGTTTTATGCAGCACCCCAACTCACCTTTCCCCTTAAGCAAGCATAAGTTGGTTTTCTACATTTGAGACCCTGTTCTGTTTTGTAATCCAGTTCCTGTGTAGCCAAGTTTACATTCCGTGTATTAGTGATGTCTTATGATGTTTCTATTTCTGTGTGACTTATTTCAGTTAGAATCATCATACCTGAATCCACTGATTATGCTGCTACGGGCCTGATGACATAGATTTCATTGCTGAGTGATATTGCATTGTACGTAAGTACCACAACTTCTTTATCCATTTTTCACTTTCTGCGATATTGAACTTGTACCGTAAACGTGGTTCTTGCCAACAGAGCCGTCCCAAACTTTGGGGTGGCTGTGTCTTTTTGATTTTAATTTCCCTAAGCTATAGGACCATAAGTGGAAGTGCCCTAGGCTCTGTTGCTTTGTTTTTTAGATGTTTCAGGAAACACCATACACTTCTCCCGAGTGGCTGTTGGCAATTTACATCCTGCCCATCAGCATAACAAGGCTCCCAGTTCTCCATGGCCTGTCCTGCCTTTCTGGATTTTACACTTTTTTCAGATGGCCCTTTTGACCAGGGGGAAGTGAGACTTCATTGTAGTGCAGATTTCCTTTGCAAGCTTGCTTGGTTGGCCAAAAAGGGCGTATGCGTGTTTTCCTGAATATATTCAGGAAAACACGCATACGCCCTTTTTGGCCAAGTGCATCATTGTCGACGTTCTGCCTCTTTTCCTATGCTTTAAATGCAATTCCAGTCTACCTCCTGAAATCGGTATCCTGCAATTCTGCCCCGCTTTCAATTCCTCTTGGCAGCCTTACTTCAGAATATTTTTGGACGATAGCTGTCATTTATAACTCTGCAGGTTTGTGAATTACAGTGCCCTTGAGCTCCTTTCTTCAACTCGCTTTCTTGTGAGCTGGCTGCAAAACCGCAAGATTGCTTCAGGCCCTAATCTGGTTCTGGCATGGCACGCTGAGCCTTTGGTTAATTCCTCTTCCTGGTGGGAAATGAGAGTTAAATTTGCCCGTCCACAAACCTCCAGCTAGTCTCTCATTGGTTCTCCCTATTCCTGTTCATCTTCCGCAGAAATTGCAAACTGGGCCAAACAGGAGGTTAAAGGCACTGACTCTCCAAGTCGGGAGAGTGTTAGTAAAACATCTGGAATGTTGCACCCGAGTACCAGGGGACGAAAACTGAGACATATTTGAACACATCTCCCGATCACACGGTTGATCATACTCTGGGTTCCACATGCATGTTTTAGCTGCAGGAAGAATCCCTTAAACCTGGAGAGTTGAGACCCGTGGAATGGGTACCATGCAATATGACTTCAAAGGGTCTTCATTTGCTCACCGAACCTCTCCAATCCTATCACTGCTGCGTTTATGCCCCTGTACGCACGCTTGATTCTCTTTCGGAGACATAGTAATCCATAGGTTTTAAGATAATTACTAGTCAGGTACATTCTTAGGCGTTTAATATGGGGTGTTGAGTCCATTTCATTGAGCAAGGAGTAGCTCTTGTCTATTCCATATTTGGCTTAAGGAACTTTATCTGTGCTCATTTCAATCTCTGGTTTTATGCAGCACCCCAACTCACCTTTCCCCTTAAGCAAGCATAAGTTGGTTTTCTACATTTGAGACCCTGTTCTGTTTTGTAATCCAGTTCCTGTGTAGCCAAGTTTACATTCCGTGTATTAGTGATGTCTTATGATGTTTCTATTTCTGTGTGACTTATTTCAGTTAGAATCATCATACCTGAATCCACTGATTATGCTGCTACGGGCCTGATGACATAGATTTCATTGCTGAGTGATATTGCATTGTACGTAAGTACCACAACTTCTTTATCCATTTTTCACTTTCTGCGATATTGAACTTGTACTGTAAACGAGGTTCTTGTAAACAGAGCCGTCCCAAACATTTGGGTGGCTGTGTCTTTTTGATTTTAATTTCCCTAAGCTATAGGACCATAAGTGGAAGTGCCCTAGGCTCTGTTGCTTTGTTTTTTAGATGTTTCAGGAAACACCATACACTTCTCCCGAGTGGCTGTTGGCAATTTACATCCTGCCCATCAGCATAACAAGGCTCCCAGTTCTCCATGGCCTGTCCTGCCTTTCTGGATTTTACACTTTTTTCAGATGGCCCTTTTGACTGGGGGGAAGTGAGACTTCATTGTAGTGCAGATTTCCTTTGTAAACTTGCTTGGTTGGCCAAAAAGGGCGTATTCGTTTTCTCCTGAATATATTCAGGAGAAAACGCATACGCCCTTTTTGGCCAAGTGCATCATTGTCGACGTTCTGCCTCTTTTCCTATGCTTTAAATGCAATTCCAGTCTACCTCCTGAAATCGGTATCCTGCAATTCTGCCCCGCTTTCAAGTCCTCTTGGCAGCCTTACTTCAGTATATTTTTGGACGATAGCTGTCATTTATAACTCTGCAGGTTTGTGAATTACAGTGCCCCTGAGCTCCTTTCTTCAACTCGCTTTCTTGTGAGCTGGCCGCAACACCGCAGGATTGCTTCAGGCCCTAATCTGGTTCCGGCACGGCACGCTGAGCGTTTGGTTAATTCCTCTTCCTGGTGGGAAATGAGAGTTAAATTTGCCCGTCCACACACCTCCAGCTAGTCTCTCATTGGTTCTCCCTATTCCTGTTCATCTTCCGCAGAAATTGCAAACTGGGCCAAACAGGAGGTTAAAGGCACTGACTCTCCAAGTCGGGAGAGTGTTAGTAAAGCATCTGGAATGTTGCACCCGAGTACCAGGGGACGAAAACTGAGACATATTTGAACACATCTCCCGATCACACGGTTGATCATACTCTGGGTTCCACATGCATGTTTTAGCTGAAGGAAGAATCCCTTAAACCTGGAGAGTTGAGACCCGTGGAATGGGTACCATGCAATATGACTTCAAAGGGTTTTCATTTGCTCACCGAACCTCTCCAATCCTATCACTGCTGCGTTTATGCCCCTGTACACACTCTTGATTCTCTTTCGGAGACATAGCAATCCATAGGTTTTAAGATAATTACTAGTCAGGTACATTCTTAGGCGTTTAATATGGGGTGTTGAGTCCATTTCATTGAGCAAGGAGTAGCTCTTGTCTATTCCTTATTTGGCTTAAGGAACTTTATCTGTGCTCGTTTCAGTCTCTGGTTTTATGCAGCACCCCAACTTACCTTTCCCCTTAAACAAGCATAAGTTGGTTTTCTACATTTGAGACCCTGTTCTGTTTTGTAATCCAGTTCCTGTGTAGCCAAGTTTACATTCCGTATATTAGTGATGTCTTATGATGTTTCTATTTCTGTGTGACTTATTTCAGTTAGAATCATCATACCTGAATCCACTCATTATGCTGCTATGGGCCTGATGACATAGATTTCATTGCTGAGTGATATTTCATTGTACATAAGTACCACAACTTCTTTATCCATTTTTCACTTTCTGCGATATTGAACTTGTACTGTAAACGAGGTTCTTGTAAACAGAGCCGTCCCAAACTTTGGGGTGGCTGTGTCTTTTTGATTTTAATTTCCCTAAGCTATAGGACCATAAGTGGAAGTGCCCTAGGCTCTCTTGCTTTGTTTTTTAGATGTTTCAGGATACACCATAGACTTCTCCTGAGTGGCTGTTGGCAATTTACATCCCGCCCATCAGCATAACAAGGCTCCCAGGTCTCCATGGCCTGTCCTGCCTTTCTGGATTTTACACTTTATTCAGATGTCCCTTTTGACCGGGGGGAAGTGAGACTTCATTGTAGTGCAGATTTCCTTTGCAAGCTTGCTTGGTTGGCCAAAAAGAGCGTATGCGTTTTTTCCTGAATATATTTAGGAAAAAACGCATACGCTCTTTTTGGCCAAGTACATCATTGTGGACGTTCTGCTTCTTTTCCTATGCTTTCAATGCAATTCCAGTCTACCTCCTGAAATCGGTTGCCTGCAATTCTGCCCCGCTTTCAAGTCCTCTTGGCAGCCTTACTTCAGTATATTTTTGGACGATAGCTGTCATTTATAACTCTGCAGGTTTGTGAATTACAGTGCCCCTGAGGTCCTTTCTTCAACTCGCTTTCTTGTGAGCTGGCCGCAACACCGCAGGATTGCTTCTGGCCCTAATCTGGTTCCGGCATGGCATGCTGAGCCTTTGGTTAATTCCTCATCCTGGTGGGAAATGAGAGGTAAATTTGCCCGTCCAGACACCTCCACCTAGTCTCTCATTAGTTCTCCCTATTCGTGTTCATCTTCCGCAGAAATTGCAAACTGGGCCAAACAGGAGGTTAAAGGCACTGACTCTCCAAGTCGGGAGAGTATTAGTTAAGCATCTGGAATGTTGCACCCGAGTACCAGGGGACGAAAACTGAGGCATATTTGGACACGTCTCCCGATCACACGGTTGATCATACTCTGGGTTCCACATGCATGTTTTAGCTGAAGGAAGAATCCCTTAAACCTGGAGAGTTGAGACCCGTGGAATGGGTACCATGCAATATGACTTCAAAGGGTCTTCATTTGCTCACCGAACCTCTCCAATCCTATCACTGCTGCGTTTATGCCCCTGTACACACGCTTGATTCTGTTTCAGAGACATAGCAATCCATAGGTTTTAAGATACTTACTAGTCAGGTACATTCTTAGGCGTTTAATATGGGGTGTTGAGTCCATTTCGTTGAGCAAGGAGTAGCTCTTGTCTATTCTATATTTGGCTTAAGGAACTTTATCTGTGCTCATTTCAATCTCTGGTTTTATGCAGCACCCCAACTCACCTTTCCCCTTAAGCCAGCATAAGTTGGTTTTCTACATTTGAGACCCTGTTCTGTTTTGTAATCCAGTTCCTGTGTAGCCAAGTTTACATTCCGTGTATTAGTGATATCTTAAGATTTTTTTTTCTGTGTGACTTATTTTAGTTAGAATCATCATACCTGAATCCACTCTTTATGCTGCTACATGCCTGATGACATAGATTTCATTGCTGAGTGATATTGCATTGTACGTATGTACCACAACTTCTTTATCCATTTTTCACTTTCTGCGATATTGAACTTGTACCGTAAACGTGGTTCTTGCCAACAGAGCCGTCCCAAACTTTGGGGTGGCTGTGTCTTTTTGATTTTAATTTCCCTAAGCTATAGGACCATAAGTGGAAGTGCCCTAGGCTCTCTTGCTTTGTTTTTTAGATGTTTCAGGAAACACCATACACTTCTCCCGAGTGGCTGTTGGCAATTTACATCCCGCCCATCAGCATAACAAGGCTCCCAGTTCTCCATGGCCTTTCCTGCCTTTCTGGATTTTACACTTTTTTCAGATGGCCCTTTTGACCGGGGGGAAGTGAGACTTCATTGTAGTGCAGATTTCCTTTGCAAGCTTGCTTGGTTGGCCAAAAAGGGCGTATGCGTGTTTTCCTGAATATATTCAGGAAAAAACGCATACGCCCTTTTTGGCCAAGTGCATCATTGTCGACGTTCTGCCTCTTTTCCTATGCTTAAAATGTAATTCCAGTCTACCTCCTGAAATCGGTTTCCTTTAATTCTGCCCCGCTTTCAAGTCCTCTTGGCAGCCTTACTTCAGTATATTTTTGGACGATAGCTGTCATTTATAACTCTGCAGGTTTGTGAATTACAGTGCCCCTGAGCTCCTTTCTTCAACTCGCTTTCTTGTGAGCTGGCCGCAACACCGCAGGATTGCTTCAGGCCCTAATCTGTTTCCGGCACGGCACGCTGAGCCTTTGGTTAATTCCTCTTCCTGGTGGGAAATGAGAGTTAAATTTGCCCGTCCAGACACCTCCAGCTAGTCTCTCATTGGTTCTCCCTATTCCTGTTCATCTTCCGCAGAAATTGCAAACTGGGCCAAACAAGAGGTTAAAGGCACTGACTCTCAAAGTCGGGAGAGCGTTAGTAAAGTGTCTGGAATGTTGCACCCGAGTACCAGGGGTCGAAAACTGAGACATATTTGAACACATCTCCCGATCACACGGTTGATCATACTCTGGGTTCCACATGCATGTTTTAGCTGAAGGAAGAATCCCTTAAACCTGGAGAGTTGAGACCCGTGGAAGGGGTACCATGCAATATGACTTCAAAGGGTCTTCATTTGCTCACCGAACCTCTCCAATCCTATCACTGCTGCCTTTTTGCCCCTGTACACACGCTTGATTATCTTTCGGAGACATAGCAATCCATAGGTTTTAAGATACTTACTTGTCAGATACATGCTTAGGCGTTTAATATGGGGTGTTGAGTCCATTTCGTTGAGCAAGGAGTAGCTCTTGTCTATTCCATATTTGGCTTAAGGAACTTTATCTGTGCTCATTTCAATCTCTGGTTTTATGCAGCACCCCAACTCACCTTTCCCCTTAAGCAAGCATGTTGGTTTTCTAAATTTGAGACCCTCTTCTATTTTGTAATCTAGTTCCTGTGTAGCCAAGTTTACATTCCGTGTATTAGTGATATCTTATGATGTTTCTTTTCCTGTGTGACTTAGTTAGAATCATCATACCTGAATCCACTCATTATGCTGCTACGGGCCTGATGACATAGATTTCATTGCTGAGTGATATTGCATTGTACGTAAGTACCACAACTTCTTTATCCATTTTTCACTTTCTGCGATATTGAACTTGTACCGTAAACGAGGTTCTTGTAAACAGAGCTGTCCCAAACTTTGGGGTGGCTGTGTCTTTTGATTTTAATTTCCCTAAGCTATAGGACCATAAGTGGAAGTGTCCTAGGCTCTGTTGCTTTGTTTTTTAGATGTTTCAGGAAACACCATACACTTCTCCCGAGTGGCTGTTGGCAATTTACATCCCGCCCATCAGCATAACAAGTCTCCCAGTTCTCCATGGCCTGTCCTGCCTTTCTGGATTTTACACTTTTTTCAGATGGCCCTTTTGACCGGGGGGAAGTGAGACTTCATTGTAGTGCAGATTTCCTTTCCAAGCTTGCTTGGTTGGCCAAAAAGGGCGTATGCGTTTTTTCCTGAATATATTCAGGAAAAAACGCATACGCCCTTTTTAGCCAAGTGCATCATTGTCGACGTTCTGCCTCTTTTCCTATGCTTTAAATGCAATTCCAGTCTACCTCCTGAAATCGGTTTCCTGCAATTCTGCCCCACTTTCAAGTCCTCTTGGCAGCCTTACTTCAGTACATTTTTGGACGATAGCTGTCATTTATAACTCTGCAGGTTTGTGAATTACAGTGCCCCTGAGCTCCTTTCTTCAACTCTCTTTCTTGTGAGCTGGCCGCAACACCGCAGGATTGCTTCAGGCCCTAATCTGGTTGCGGCACGGCACGCTGAGCCTTGGTTAATTCCTCTTCCTGTTGGGAAATTAGAGTTAAATTTGCCCGTCCAGACACCTCCAGCTAGTCTCTCATTGGTTCTCCCTATTCCTGTTCATCTTCCGCAGAATTTGCAAACTGGGCCAAACAGGAGGTTAAAGGCACTGACTCTCCAAGTCGGGAGAGTGTTAGTTAAGCATCTGGAATGTTGCACCCGAGTACCAGGGGACGAAAACTGAGACATATTTGAACACGTCTCCCGATCACACGGTTGATCATACTCTGGGTTCCACATGCATGTTTTAGCTGAAGGAAGAATCCCTTAAACCTGGAGAGTTGAGACCCGTGGAATGGGTACCATGCAATATGACTTCAAAGGGTCTTCATTTGCTCACCGAACCTCTCCAATCCTATCACTGCTGCGTTTATGCCCCTGTACACACGCTTGATTCTCTTTCGGAGACATAGCAATCCATAGGTTTTAAGATACTTACTAGTCAGGTACATTCTTAGGCGTTTAATATGGGCTGTTGAGTCCATTTCGTTGAGCAAGAAGTAGCTCTTGTCTATTCCATATTTGGCTTAAGGAACTTTATCTGTGCTCGTTTCAGTCTCTGGTTTTATGCAGCACCCCAACTCACCTTTCCCCTTAAGCAAGCATAAGTTGGTTTTCTACATTTGAGACCCTGTTCTGTTTTGTAATCCAGTTCCTGTGTAGCCAAGTTTACATTCCGTGTATTAGTGATGTCTTATGATGTTTCTATTTCTGTGTGACTTATTTCAGTTAGAATCATCATACCTGAGTCCACTCATTATGCTGCTACGGGCCTGATGACATAGATTTCATTGCTGAGTGATATTGCATTGTACGTAAGTACCACAACTTCTTTATCCATTTTTCACTTTCTGCGATATTGAACTTGTACCGTAAACGAGGTTCTTGTAAACAGAGCCGTCCCAAACATTTGGGTGGCTGTGTCTTTTTGATTTTAATTTCCCTAAGCTATAGGACCATAAGTGGAAGTGCCCTAGGCTCTGTTGCTTTGTTTTTTAGATGTTTCAGGAAACACCATACACTTCTCCCGAGTGGCTGTTGGCAATTTACATCCCGCCCATCAGCATAACAAGGCTCCCAGTTCTCCATGGCCTGTCCTGCCTTTCTGGATTTTACACTTTTCTCAGATGGCCCTTTTGACTGGGGGGAAGTGAGACTTCATTGTAGTGCAGATTTCCTTTGCAAGGTTGCTTGGTTGGCCAAAAAGGGCGTATGCGTTTTTTCCTGAATATATTCAGGAAAAAACGCATACGCCCTTTTTGGCCAAGTGCATCATTGTTGACGTTCTGCCTCTTTTCCTATGCTTTAAATGCAATTCCAGTCTACCTTCTGAAATCGGTTGCCTGCAATTCTGCCCCGCTTTCAAGTCCTCTTGGCAGCCTTACTTCAGTATATTTTTGGACGATAGCTGTCATTTATAACTCTGCAGGTTTGTGAATTACAGTGTCCCTGAGCTCCTTTCTTCAACTCGCTTTCTTGTGAGCTGGCCGCAACACAGCAGGATTGCTTCAGGCCCTAATCTGGTTCCGGCACGGCACGCTGAGCCTTTGGTTAATTCCTCTTCCTGGTGGGAAATGAGAGGTAAATTTCCCCGTCCAGACACCTCCAGTTACTCTCTCATTGGTTCTCCCTATTCCTGTTCATCTTTCGCAGAAATTGCAAACTGAGCCAAACAGGAGGTTAAAGGCACTGACTCTCCAAGTCGGGAGAGTGTTAGTAAAGCATCTGGAATGTTGCACCCGAGTACCAGGGGACGAAAACTGAGACATATTTGAACACGTCTCCCGATCACACGGTTGATCATACTCTGGGTTCCACATGCATGTTTTAGCTGAAGGAAGAATCCCTTAAACCTGGAGAGTTGAGACCCGTGGAATGGGTACCATGCAATATGACTTCAAAGGGTCTTCATTTGCTCACCGAACCTCTCCAATCCTATCACTGCTGCGTTTATGTCCCTGTACACACGCTTGATTCTCTTTCGGAGACATAGCAATCCATAGGTTTTAAGATACTTACTAGTCAGGTACATTCTTAGGCATTTAATATGGGGTGTTTAGTCCATTTCATTGAGCAAGGAGTAGCTCTTGTCTATTCCATATTTGGCTTAAGGAACTTTATCTGTGCTCATTTCAATCTCTGGTTTTATGCAGCACCCCAACTCACCTTTCCCCTTAAGCAAGCATAAGTTGGTTTTCTACATTTGAGACCCTGTTCTGTTTTGTAATCCAGTTCCTGTGTAGCCAAGTTTACATTCCGTGTATTAGTGATGTCTTATGATGTTTCTATTTCTGTGTGACTTATTTCAGTTAGAATCATCATACCTGAATCCACTGATTATGCTGCTACGGGCCTGATGACATAGATTTCATTGCTGAGTGATATTGCATTGTACGTAAGTACCACAACTTCTTTATCCATTTTTCACTTTCTGCGATATTGAACTTGTACTGTAAACGAGGTTCTTGTAAACAGAGCCGTCCCAAACATTTGGGTGGCTGTGTCTTTTTGATTTTAATTTTCCTAAGCTATAGGACCATAAGTGGAAGTGCCCTAGGCTCTGTTGCTTTCTTTTTTAGATGTTTCAGGAAACACCATACACTTCTCCCCTGTGGCTGTTGGCAATTTACATCCTGCCCATCAGCATAACAAGGCTCCCAGTTCTCCATGGCCTGTCCTGCCTTTCTGGATTTTACACTTTTTTCAGATGGCCCTTTTGACCGGGGGGAAGTGAGACTTCATTGTAGTGCAGATTTCCTTTGTAAACTTGCTTGGTTGGCCAAAAAGGGCGTATTGGTTTTCTCCTGAATATATTCAGGAGAAAACGCATACGCCCTTTTTGGCCAAGTGCATCATTGTCGACGTTCTGCCTCTTTTCCTATGCTTTAAATGCAATTCCAGTCTACCTCCTGAAATCGGTATCCTGCAATTCTGCCCCGCTTTCAAGTCCTCTTGGCAGCCTTACTTCAGTATATTTTTGGACGATAGCTGTCATTTATAACTCTGCAGGTTTGTGAATTACAGTGCCCCTGAGCTCCTTTCTTCAACTCGCTTTCTTGTGAGCTGGCCGTAACACCGCAGGATTGCTTCAGGCCCTAATCTGGTTCCGGCACGACACGCTGAGCGTTTGGTTAATTCCTCTTCCTGGTGGGAAATGAGAGTTAAATTTGCCCGTCCACACACCTCCAGCTAGTCTCTCATTGGTTCTCCCTATTCCTGTTCATCTTCCGCAGAAATTGCAAACTGGGCCAAACAGGAGGTTAAAGGCACTGACTCTCCAAGTCAGGAGAGTGTTAGTAAAGCATCTGGAATGTTGCACCCGAGTACCAGGGGACGAAAACTGAGACATATTTGAACACGTCTCCCGATCACACGGTTGATCATACTCTGGGTTCCACATGCATGTTTTAGCTGAAGGAAGAATCCCTTAAACCTGGAGAGTTGAGACCCGTGGAATGGGTACCATGCAATATGACTTCAAAGGGTCTTCATTTGCTCACCGAACCTCTCCAATCCTATCACTGCTGCGTTTATGCCCCTGTACACACGCTTGATTCTCTTTCGGAGACATAGCAATCCATAGGTTTTAAGATAATTACTAGTCAGGTACATTCTTAGGCGTTTAATATGGGGTGTTGAGTCCATTTCATTGAGCAAGGAGTAGCTCTTGTCTATTCCTTATTTGGCTTAAGGAACTTTATCTGTGCTCGTTTCAGTCTCTGGTTTTATGCAGCACCCCAACTCACCTTTCCCCTTAAACAAGCATAAGTTGGTTTTCTACATTTGAGACCCTGTTCTGTTTTGTAATCCAGTTCCTGTGTAGCCAAGTTTACATTCCGTATATTAGTGATGTCTTATGATGTTTCTATTTCTGTGTGACTTATTTCAGTTAGAATCATCATACCTGAATCCACTCATTATGCTGCTATGGGCCTGATGACATATATTTCATTGCTGAGTGATATTTCATTGTACATAAGTACCACAACTTCTTTATCCATTTTTCACTTTCTGCGATATTGAACTTGTACTGTAAACGAGGTTCTTGTAAACAGAGCCGTCCCAAACTTTGGGGTGGCTGTGTCTTTTTGATTTTAATTTCCCTAAGCTATAGGACCATAAGTGGAAGTGCCCTAGGCTCTCTTGCTTTGTTTTTTAGATGTTTCAGGATACACCATAGACTTCTCCTGAGTGGTTGTTGGCAATTTACATCCCGCCCATCAGCATAACAAGGCTCCCAGTTCTCCATGGCCTGTCCTGCCTTTCTGGATTTTACACTTTATTCAGATGGCCCTTTTGACCGGGGGGAAGTGAGACTTCATTGTAGTGCAGATTTCCTTTGCAAGCTTGCTTGGTTGGCCAAAAAGAGCGTATGCGTTTTTTCCTGAATATATTTAGGAAAAAACGCATACGCTCTTTTTGGCCAAGTACATCATTGTGGACGTTCTGCTTCTTTTCCTATGCTTTCAATGCAATTCCAGTCTACCTCCTGAAATCGGTTGCCTGCAATTCTGCTCCGCTTTCAAGTCCTCTTGGCAGCCTTACTTCAGTATATTTTTGGACGATAGCTGTCATTTATAACTCTGCAGGTTTGTGAATTACAGTGCCCCTGAGGTCCTTTCTTCAACTCGCTTTCTTGTGAGCTGGCCGCAACACCGCAGGATTGCTTCAGGCCCTAATCTGGTTCCGGCACGGCATGCTGAGCCTTTGGTTAATTCCTCATCCTGGTGGGAAATGAGAGGTAAATTTGCCCGTCCAGACACCTCCACCTAGTCTCTCATTAGTTCTCCCTATTCCTGTTCATCTTCCGCAGAAATTGCAAACTGGGCCAAACAGGAGGTTAAAGGCACTGACTCTCCAAGTCGGGAGAGTATTAGTTAAGCATCTGGAATGTTGCACCCGAGTACCAGGGGACGAAAACTGAGACATATTTGAACACGTCTCCCGATCACACGGTTGATCATACTCTGGGTTCCACATGCATGTTTTAGCTGAAGGAAGAATCCCTTAAACCTGGAGAGTTGAGACCTGTGGAATGGGTACCATGCAATATGACTTCAAAGGGTCTTCATTTGCTCACCGAACCTCTCCAATCCTATCACTGCTGCGTTTATGCCCCTGTACACACGCTTGATTCTCTTTCAGAGACATAGCAATCCATAGGTTTTAAGATACTTACTAGTCAGGTACATTCTTAGGCGTTTAATATGGGGTGTTGAGTCCATTTCGTTGAGCAAGGAGTAGCTCTTGTCTATTCCATATTTGGCTTAAGGAACTTTATCTGTGCTCATTTCAATCTCTGGTTTTATGCAGCACCCCAACTCACCTTTCCCCTTAAGCCAGCATAAGTTGGTTTTCTACATTTGAGACCCTGTTCTGTTTTGTAATCCAGTTCCTGTGTAGCCAAGTTTACATTCCGTGTATTAGTGATATCTTAAGATTTTTTTTTCTGTGTGACTTATTTTAGTTAGAAGCATCATACCTGAATCCACTCTTTATGCTGCTACGTGCCTGATGACATAGATTTCATTGCTGAGTGATATTGCATTGTACGTATGTACCACAACTTCTTTATCCATTTTTCACTTTCTGCGATATTGAACTTGTACCGTAAACGTGGTTCTTGCCAACAGAGCCGTCCCAAACTTTGGGGTGGCTGTGTCTTTTTGATTTTAATTTCCCTAAGCTATAGGACCATAAGTGGAAGTGCCCTAGGCTCTGTTGCTTTGTTTTTTAGATGTTTCAGGAAACACCATACACTTCTCCCGAGTGGCTGTTGGCAATTTACATCCCGCCCATCAGCATAACAAGGCTCCCAGTTCTCCATGGCCTGTCCTGCCTTTCTGGATTTTACACTTTTTTCAGATGGCCCTTTTGACCGGGGGGAAGTGAGACTTCATTGTAGTGCAGATTTCCTTTGCAAGCTTGCTTGGTTGGCCAAAAAGGGCGTATGCGTGTTTTCCTGAATATATTCAGGAAAAAACGCATACGCCCTTTTTGGCCAAGTGCATCATTTTCGACGTTCTGCCTCTTTTCCTATGCTTAAAATGTAATTCCAGTCTACCTCCTGAAATCGGTTTCCTGTAATTCTGCCCCGCTTTCAAGTCCTCTTGGCAGCCTTACTTCAGTATATTTTTGGACGATAGCTGTCATTTATAACTCTGCAGGTTTGTGAATTACAGTGCCCCTGAGCTCCTTTCTTCAACTCGCTTTCTTGTGAGCTGGCCGCAACACCGCAGGATTGCTTCAGGCCCTAATCTGTTTCCGGCACGGCACGCTGAGCCTTTGGTTAATTCCTCTTCCTGGTGGGAAATGAGAGTTAAATTTGCCCGTCCAGACACCTCCAGCTAGTCTCTCATTGGTTCTCCCTATTCCTGTTCATCTTCCGCAGACATTGCAAACTGGGCCAAACAAGAGGTTAAAGGCACTGACTCTCAAAGTCGGGAGAGCGTTAGTAAAGTGTCTGGAATGTTGCACCCGAGTACCAGGGGTCGAAAACTGAGACATATTTGAACACATCTCCCGATCACACGGTTGATCATACTCTGGGTTCCACATGCATGTTTTAGCTGAAGGAAGAATCCCTTAAACCTGGAGAGTTGAGACCCGTGGAAGGGGTACCATGCAATATGACTTCAAAGGGTCTTCATTTGCTCACCGAACCTCTCCAATCCTATCACTGCTGCCTTTTTGCCCCTGTACACACGCTTGATTATCTTTCGGAGACATAGCAATACATAGGTTTTAAGATACTTACTTGTCAGATACATGCTTAGGCGTTTAATATGGGGTGTTGAGTCCATTTCGTTGAGCAAGGAGTAGCTCTTGTCTATTCCATATTTGGCTTAAGGAACTTTATCTGTGCTCATTTCAATCTCTGGTTTTATGCAGCACCCCAACTCACCTTTCCCCTTAAGCAAGCATGTTGGTTTTCTAAATTTGAGACCCTCTTCTATTTTGTAATCTAGTTCCTGTGTAGCCAAGTTTACATTCCGTGTATTAGTGATGTCTTATGATGTTTCTATTTCTGTGTGACTTATTTCAGTTAGAATCATCATACCTGAGTCCACTCATTATGCTGCTACGGGCCTGATGACATAGATTTCATTGCTGAGTGATATTGCATTGTACGTAAGTACCACAACTTCTTTATCCATTTTTCACTTTCTGCGATATTGAACTTGTACCGTAAACGAGGTTCTTGTAAACAGAGCCGTCCCAAACATTTGGGTGGCTGTGTCTTTTTGATTTTAATTTCCCTAAGCTATAGGACCATAAGTGGAAGTGCCCTAGGCTCTGTTGCTTTGTTTTTTAGATGTTTCAGGAAACACCATACACTTCTCCCGAGTGGCTGTTGGCAATTTACATCCCGCCCATCAGCATAACAAGGCTCCCAGTTCTCCATGGCCTGTCCTGCCTTTCTGGATTTTACACTTTTTTCAGATGGCCCTTTTGACTGGGGGGAAGTGAGACTTCATTGTAGTGCAGATTTCCTTTGCAAGCTTGCTTGGTTGGCCAAAAAGGGCGTATGCGTTTTTTCCTGAATATATTCAGGAAAAAACGCATACGCCCTTTTTGGCCAAGTGCATCATTGTTGACGTTCTGCCTCTTTTCCTATGCTTTAAATGCAATTCCAGTCTACCTTCTGAAATCGGTTGCCTGCAATTCTGCCCCGCTTTCAAGTCCTCTTGGCAGCCTTACTTCAGTATATTTTTGGACGATAGCTGTCATTTATAACTCTGCAGGTTTGTGAATTACAGTGTCCCTGAGCTCCTTTCTTCAACTCGCTTTCTTGTGAGCTGGCCGCAACACAGCAGGATTGCTTCAGGCCCTAATCTGGTTCCGGCACGGCACGCTGAGCCTTTGGTTAATTCCTCTTCCTGGTGGGAAATGAGAGGTAAATTTCCCCGTCCAGACACCTCCAGTTACTCTCTCATTGGTTCTCCCTATTCCTGTTCATCTTTCGCAGAAATTGCAAACTGAGCCAAACAGGAGGTTAAAGGCACTGACTCTCCAAGTCGGGAGAGTGTTAGTAAAGCATCTGGAATGTTGCACCCGAGTACCAGGGGATGAAAACTGAGACATATTTGAACACGTCTCCCGATCACACGGTTGATCATACTCTGGGTTCCACATGCATGTTTTAGCTGAAGGAAGAATCCCTTAAACCTGGAGAGTTGAGACCCGTGGAATGGGTACCATGCAATATGACTTCAAAGGGTCTTCATTTGCTCACCGAACCTCTCCAATCCTATCACTGCTGCGTTTATGTCCCTGTACACACGCTTGATTCTCTTTCGGAGACATAGCAATCCATAGGTTTTAAGATACTTACTAGTCAGGTACATTCTTAGGCATTTAATATGGGGTGTTTAGTCCATTTCATTGAGCAAGGAGTAGCTCTTGTCTATTCCATATTTGGCTTAAGGAACTTTATCTGTGCTCATTTCAATCTCTGGTTTTATGCAGCACCCCAACTCACCTTTCCCCTTAAGCAAGCATAAGTTGGTTTTCTACATTTGAGACCCTGTTCTGTTTTGTAATCCAGTTCCTGTGTAGCCAAGTTTACATTCCGTGTATTAGTGATGTCTTATGATGTTTCTATTTCTGTGTGACTTATTTCAGTTAGAATCATCATACCTGAATCCACTGATTATGCTGCTACGGGCCTGATGACATAGATTTCATTGCTGAGTGATATTGCATTGTACGTAAGTACCACAACTTCTTTATCCATTTTTCACTTTCTGCGATATTGAACTTGTACTGTAAACGAGGTTCTTGTAAACAGAGCCGTCCCAAACATTTGGGTGGCTGTGTCTTTTCGATTTTAATTTCCCTAAGCTATAGGACCATAAGTGGAAGTGCCCTAGGCTCTGTTGCTTTGTTTTTTAGATGTTTCAGGATACACCATAGACTTCTCCTGAGTGGCTGTTGGCAATTTACATCCCGCCCATCAGCATAACAAGGCTCCCAGTTCTCCATGGCCTGTCCTGCCTTTCTGGATTTTACACTTTATTCAGATGGCCCTTTTGACCGGGGGGAAGTGAGACTTCATTGTAGTGCAGATTTCCTTTGCAAGCTTGCTTGGTTGGCCAAAAAGAGCGTATGCGTTTTTTCCTGAATATATTTAGGAAAAAACGCATACGCTCTTTTAGGCCAAGTACATCATTGTGGACGTTCTGCTTCTTTTCCTATGCTTTCAATGCAATTCCAGTCTACCTCCTGAAATCGGTTGCCTGCAATTCTGCCCCGCTTTCAAGTCCTCTTGGCAGCCTTACTTCAGTATATTTTTGGACGATAGCTGTCATTTATAACTCTGCAGGTTTGTGAATTACAGTGCCCCTGAGGTCCTTTCTTCAACTCGCTTTCTTGTGAGCTGGCCGCAACACCGCAGGATTGCTTCAGGCCCTAATCTGGTTCCGGCACGGCATGCTGAGCCTTTGGTTAATTCCTCATCCTGGTGGGAAATGAGAGGTAAATTTGCCCGTCCAGACACCTCCACCTAGTCTCTCATTAGTTCTCCCTATTCCTGTTCATCTTCCGCAGAAATTGCAAACTGGGCCAAACAGGAGGTTAAAGGCACTGACTCTCCAAGTCGGGAGAGTATTAGTTAAGCATCTGGAATGTTGCACCCGAGTACCAGGGGACGAAAACTGAGACATATTTGAACACGTCTCCCGATCACACGGTTGATCATACTCTGGGTTCCACATGCATGTTTTAGCTGAAGGAAGAATCCCTTAAACCTGGAGAGTTGAGACCTGTGGAATGGGTACCATGCAATATGACTTCAAAGGGTCTTCATTTGCTCACCGAACCTCTCCAATCCTATCACTGCTGCGTTTATGCCCCTGTACACACGCTTGATTCTCTTTCAGAGACATAGCAATCCATAGGTTTTAAGATACTTACTAGTCAGGTACATTCTTAGGCGTTTAATATGGGGTGTTGAGTCCATTTCGTTGAGCAAGGAGTAGCTCTTGTCTATTCCATATTTGGCTTAAGGAACTTTATCTGTGCTCATTTCAATCTCTGGTTTTATGCAGCACCCCAACTCACCTTTCCCCTTAAGCCAGCATAAGTTGGTTTTCTTCATTTGAGACCCTGTTCTGTTTTGTAATCCAGTTCCTGTGTAGCCAAGTTTACATTCCGTGTATTAGTGATATCTTAAGATTTTTTTTTCTGTGTGACTTATTTTAGTTAGAATCATCATACCTGAATCCACTCTTTATGCTGCTACGTGCCTGATGACATAGATTTCATTGCAGAGTGATATTGCCTTGTACGTATGTACCACAACTTCTTTATCCATTTTTCACTTTCTGCGATATTGAACTTGTACCGTAAACGTGGTTCTTGCCAACAGAGCCGTCCCAAACTTTGGGGTGGCTGTGTCTTTTTGATTTTAATTTCCCTAAGCTATAGGACCATAAGTGGAAGTGCCCTAGGCTCTGTTGCTTTGTTTTTTAGATGTTTCAGGAAACACCATACACTTCTCCCGAGTGGCTGTTGGCAATTTACATCCCGCCCATCAGCATAACAAGGCTCCCAGTTCTCCATGGCCTGTCCTGCCTTTCTGGATTTTACACTTTTTTCAGATGGCCCTTTTGACCGGGGGGAAGTGAGACTTCATTGTAGTGCAGATTTCCTTTGCAAGCTTGCTTGGTTGGCCAAAAAGGGCGTATGCGTGTTTTCCTGAATATATTCAGGAAAAAACGCATACGCCCTTTTTGGCCAAGTGCATCATTTTCGACGTTCTGCCTCTTTTCCTATGCTTAAAATGTAATTCCAGTCTACCTCCTGAAATCGGTTTCCTGTAATTCTGCCCCGCTTTCAAGTCCTCTTGGCAGCCTTACTTCAGTATATTTTTGGACGATAGCTGTCATTTATAACTCTGCAGGTTTGTGAATTACAGTGCCCCTGAGCTCCTTTCTTCAACTCGCTTTCTTGTGAGCTGGCCGCAACACCGCAGGATTGCTTCAGGCCCTAATCTCTTTCCGGCACGGCACGCTGAGCCTTTGGTTAATTCCTCTTCCTGGTGGGAAATGAGAGTTAAATTTGCCCGTCCAGACACCTCCAGCTAGTCTCTCATTGGTTCTCCCTATTCCTGTTCATCTTCCGCAGAAATTGCAAACTGGGCCAAACAAGAGGTTAAAGGCACTGACTCTCAAAGTCGGGAGAGCGTTAGTAAAGTGTCTGGAATGTTGCACCCGAGTACCAGGGGTCGAAAACTGAGACATTTTTGAACACATCTCCCGATCACAAGGTTGATCATACTCTGGGTTCCACATGCATGTTTTAGCTGAAGGAAGAATCCCTTAAACCTGGAGAGTTGAGACCCGTGGAAGGGGTACCATGCAATATGACTTCAAAGGGTCTTCATTTGCTCACCGAACCTCTCCAATCCTATCACTGCTGCCTTTTTGCCCCTGTACACACGCTTGATTATCTTTCGGAGACATAGCAATACATAGGTTTTAAGATACTTACTTGTCAGATACATGCTTAGGCGTTTAATATGGGGTGTTGAGTCCATTTCGTTGAGCAAGGAGTAGCTCTTGTCTATTCCATATTTGGCTTAAGGAACTTTATCTGTGCTCATTTCAATCTCTGGTTTTATGCAGCACCCCAACTCACCTTTCCCCTTAAGCAAGCATGTTGGTTTTCTAAATTTGAGACCCTCTTCTATTTTGTAATCTAGTTCCTGTGTAGCCAAGTTTACATTCCGTGTATTAGTGATATCTTATGATGTTTCTTTTCCTGTGTGACTTAGTTAGAATCATCATACCTGAATCCACTCATTATGCTGCTACTGGCCTGATGACATAGATTTCATTGCTGAGTGATATTGCATTGTACGTAAGTACCACAACTTCTTTATCCATTTTTCACTTTCTGCGATATTGAACTTGTACCGTAAACGTGGTTCTTGTAAACAGAGCTGTCCCAAACTTTGGGGTGGCTGTGTCTTTTGATTTTAATTTCCCTAAGCTATAGGACCATAAGTGGAAGTGTCCTAGGCTCTGTTGCTTTGTTTTTTAGATGTTTCAGGAAACACCATACACTTCTCCCGAGTGGCTGTTGGCAATTTACATCCCGCCCATCAGCATAACAAGTCTCCCAGTTCTCCATGGCCTGTCCTGCCTTTCTGGATTTTACACTTTTTTCAGATGGCCCTTTTGACCGGGGGGAAGTGAGACTTCATTGTAGTGCAGATTTCCTTTCCAAGCTTGCTTGGTTGGCCAAAAAGGGCGTATGCGTTTTTTCCTGAATATATTCAGGAAAAAACGCATACACCCTTTTTAGCCAAGTGCATCATTGTCGACGTTCTGCCTCTTTTCCTATGCTTTAAATGCAATTCCAGTCTACCTCCTGAAATCGGTTTCCTGCAATTCTGCCCCACTTTCAAGTCCTCTTGGCAGCCTTACTTCAGTACATTTTTGGACGATAGCTGTCATTTATAACTCTGCAGGTTTGTGAATTACAGTGCCCCTGAGCTCCTTTCTTCAACTCGCTTTCTTGTGAGCTGGCCGCAACACCGCAGGATTGCTTCAGGCCCTAATCTGGTTGCGGCACGGCACGCTGAGCCTTGGTTAATTCCTCTTCCTGTTGGGAAATAAGAGTTAAATTTGCCCGTCCAGACACCTCCAGCTAGTCTCTCATTGGTTCTCCCTATTCCTGTTCATCTTCCGCAGAAATTGCAAACTGGGCCAAACAGGAGGTTAAAGGCACTGACTCTCCAAGTCGGGAGAGTGTTAGTTAAGCATCTGGAATGTTGCACCCGAGTACCAGGGGACGAAAACTGAGACATATTTGAACACGTCTCCCGATCACACGGTTGATCATACTCTGGGTTCCACATGCATGTTTTAGCTGAAGGAAGAATCCCTTAAACCTGGAGAGTTGAGACCCGTGGAATGGGTACCATGCAATATGACTTCAAAGGGTCTTCATTTGCTCACCGAACTTCTCCAATCCTATCACTGCTGCGTTTATGCCCGTGTACACACGCTTGATTCTCTTTCAGAGAGATAGCAATCCATAGGTTTTAAGATACTTACTAGTCAGGTACATTCTTATGCGTTTAATATGGGGTGTTGAGTCCATTTCGTTGAGCAAGGAGTAGCTCTTGTCTATTCCATATTTGGCTTAAGGAACTTTATCTGTGCTTATTTCAATCTCTGGTTTTATGCAGCACCCCAACTCACCTTTCCCCTTAAGCAAGCATAAGTTTGTTTTCTAAATTTGAGACCCTCTTCTGTTTTGTAATCCAGTTCCTGTGTAGCCAAGTTTACATTCCGTGTATTAGTGATATCTTATGATGTTTCTTTTTCTGTGTGACTTAGTTAGAATCATCATACCTGAATCCACTCATTATGCTGCTATGGGCCTGATGACATAGATTTCATTGCTGAGTGATATTGCATTGTACGTAAGTACCACAACTTCTTTATCCATTTTTCACTTTCTGCGATATTGAACTTGTACCGTAAACGTGGTTCTTGTCAACAGAGACGTCCCAAACATTGGGGTGGCTGTGTCTTTTTGATTCTAATTTCCCTAAGCTATAGGACCATAAGTGGAAGTGCCCTAGGCTCTGTTGCTTTGTTTTTTAGATGTTTCAGGAAACACCATACACTTCTCCCGAGTGGCTGTTGGCAACTTACATCCCGCCCATCAGCATAACAAGGCTCCCAGTTCTCCATGGCCTGTCCTGCCTTTCTGGATATTACACTTTTTTCAGATGACCCTTTTGACCGGGGGGAAGTGAGAGTTCATTGTAGTGCAGATTTCCTTTGCAAGCTTGCTTGGTTGGCCAAAAAGTGCGTATGCGTTTTTTCCTGAATATATTCAGCAAAAAACGCATACGCCCTTTTTGGCCAAGTGCATCATTGTCGACGTTCTGCCTCTTTTCCTATGCTTTAAATGCAATTCCAGTCTACCTCCTGAAATTGGTTTCCTACAATTCTGCCCCGCTTTCAAGTCCTCTTGGCAGCCTTACTTCAGTATATTTTTGGACGATAGCTGTCATTTATAACTCTGCAGGTTTGTGAATTACAGTGCCCCTGAGCTCCTTTCTTCAACTCGCTTTCTTGTGAGCTGGCTGCAACACCGCAGGATTACTTCAGGCCCTAATCTGGTTCCGAAACGGCACGCTGAGCCTTTGGTTAATTCCTCTTCCTGGTGGGAAATGAGAGTTAAATTTGCCCGTCCAGACACCTCCAGCTAGTCTCTCATTGGTTCTCCCTATTCCTGTTCATCTTCCGCAGAAATTGCAAACTGGGCCAAACAGGAGGTTAAAGGCACTGACTCTCCAAGTCAGGAGAGCGTTAGTAAAGCGTCTGGAATGTTGCACCCGATTACCAGTGGTCAAAACCTGAGACATATTTGAACACGTCTCCCGATCACACCGTTGATCATACTCTGGGTTCCACATGCATGTTTTAGCTGAAGGAAGAATCCGTTAACCCTGGAGAGTTGAGACCCGTGGAATGGGTACCATGCAATATGACTTCAAAGCGTCTTCATTTGCTCACCGAACTTCTCCAATCCTATCACTGCTGCGTTTATGACCCTGTACACACGCTTGATTCTCTTTCGGAGTCATAGCAAACCATAGGTTTTAAGATACTTACTAGTCAGGTACATTCTTAGGCGTTTAATATGGGGTGTTGAGTCCACTTCGTTGAGCAAGGAGTAGCTCTTGTCTATTCCATATTTGGCTTAAGGATCTTTATCTGTGCTCATTTCAATCTCTGGTTTTATGCAGCACCCCAGCTCACCTTTCCCCTTAAGGAAGCATATGTTATTTTTCTACATTTGAGACCCTCTTCTGTTTTGTAATCCAGTTCCTGTGTAGCCAAGTTTACATTCCGTGTATTAGTGATAACTTATGATGTTTCTTTTTCTGTGTGATTTATTTCAGTTAGAATCTTCATACCTGAGTCCACTCATTATGCTGCTACGGGCCTGATGACATAGATTTCATTGCTGAGTGATATTGCATTGTACGTAAGTACAACAACTTCTTTATCCATTTTTCACTTTCTGCAATATTGAACTTGTACCGTAAACGAGGTTCTTGTAAACAGAGCCGTCCCAAACTTTGGGGTGGCTGTGTCTTTTTGATTTTAATTTCCCTAAGCTACAGGACCATAAGTGGAAGTGTCCTAGGCTCTGTTGCTTTGTATTTTAGATGTTTCAGGAAACACCATACACTTCTCCCGAGTGGCTGTTGGCAATTTACATCCCAGCCATCAGCATAACAAGGCTCCCAGTTCTCCATGGCCTGTCGTGCCTTTCTGGATTTTACACTTTTTTCAGATGGCCCTTTTGACCGGGGGGAAGTGAGACTTCATTGTAGTGCAGATTTCCTTTGCAAGCTTGCTTGGTTGTCCAAAAAGGGCGTATGCGTTTTTTCCTGAATATATTCAGGAAAAAACGCATACGCCCTTTTTGGCCAAGTGCATCATTGTCGACGTTCTGCCTCTTTTCCTATGCTTTAAATGCAATTCCAGTCTACCTCCTGAAATCGGTTTCCTGCAATTCTGCCCCACTTTCAAGTCCTCTTGTCAGCCTTACTTCAGTATATTTTTCGACGATAGCTGTCATTTATAACTCTGCATGTTTGTGAATTACAGTGCCCCTGAGCTCCTTTCTTCAACTCGCTTTCTTGTGAGCTGGCCGCAACACCGCAGCCTTGCTTCAGGCCCTAATCTGCTTCCGGCACGGCACGCTGAGCCTTTGGTTAATTCCTCTTCCTGGTGGGAAATGAGAGTTAAATTTGCCCGTCCAGACACCTCCAGCTAGTCTCTCATTGGTTCTCCCTATTCCTGTTCATCTTCCGCAGAATTTGCAAACTGGGCCAAAGAGGAGGTTAAAGGCACTGACTCTCCAAGTTGGGCGAGTGGTTGTAACGCGTCTGGAATGTTGCACCCGAGTACCAGTGGACGAAAACTGAGACATATTTGAACACGTCTCTCGATCACACGGTTGATCATACTCTGGGTCCAACATGCATGTTTCAGCTGAAGGAAGAATCCCTTAAAGCTGGAGAGTTGAGACCCGTGGAATGGGTACCATGCAATATGACTTCAAAGGGTCTTCATTTGCTCACCGAACCTCTCCAATCCTATCACTCCTGCGTTTATGCCCTGTACTCACGCTTGATTCTCTTTCAGAGACATAGCAATCCATAGGTTTTAAGATACTTACTAGTCAGGTCCATTCTTAGGCGTTTAATATGGGGTGTTGAGTCCATTTCGTTGAGCAAGGAGTAGCTCTTGTCTATTCCATATTTGGCTTAAGGAACTTTATCTGTGCTCATTTCAATCTCTGGTTTTATGCAGCACCCCAACTCACCTTTCCCCTTAAGCAAGCATAAGTTGGTTTTCTCAATTTGAGACCCTGTTCTGTTTTGTAATCCAGTTCCTGTGTAGCCAAGTTTACATTCCGTGTATTAGTGATATCTTCTGATGTTTCTTTTTCTGTGTGACTTATTTCAGTTAGAATCATCATACCTGAATCCACTCTATGCTGCTACGGGCCTGATGACATAGATTTCATTGCTGAGTGATATTGCATTGTACGTAAGTACCACAACTTCTTTATCCATTTTTCACTTTCTGTGATATTGAACTTGTACCATAAATGAGGTTCTTGTAAACAGAGCCGTCCCAAATTTTGGGTGGCTGTGTCTTTTTGATTTTAATTTCCCTAAGCTATAGGACCATAAGTGGAAGTGCCCTAGGCTCTGTTGCTTTGTTTTTTAGATGTTTCAGGAAACACCATACACTTCTCCCGAGTGGCTGTTGGCAATTTACATCCCGCCCATCAGCATAACAAGGCTCCCAGTTCTCCATGGCCTGTCCTGCCTTTCTGGATTTTACACTTTTTTCAGATGGCCCTTTTGACTGGGGGGATGTGAGACTTCATTGTAGTGCAGATTTCCTTTGCAAGCTTGCTTGGTTGGCCAAAAAGTGCGTATGCGTTTTTTCCAGAATATATTCAGGAAAAAACGCATACGCCCTTTTTGGCCAAGTGCATCATTGTCGACGTTCTGCCTCTTTTCCTATGGTTTAAATGCAATTCCAGTCTACCTCCTGAAATCGGTTTCCTGCAATTCTGCCCCGCTTTCAAGTCCTCTTGGCAGCCTTACTTCAGTATATTTTTGGACGATAGCTGTCATTTATAACTCTGCAGGTTTGTGAATTACAGTGCCCCTGAGCTCCTTTCTTCAACTCGCTTTCTTGTGAGCTGGCCGCAACACCGCAGGATTGTTTCAGGCCCTAATCTGGTTCCCGCAAGGCACGCTGAGCCTTTGGTTAATTCCTCTTCCTGATGGGAAGTGAGAGTTAAATTTGCCCGTCCAGACACCTCCAGCTAGTCTCTCATTGGTTCTCCCTATTCTTGTTCATCTTCCGCAGAAATTGCAAACTGGGCCAAACAGGAGGTTAAAGGCACTGACTCTCCAAGTCGGGCGAGTGGTAGTAAAGCGTCTGGAAGGTTGCACCCGAGTACCAGCGGACGAAAACTGAGACATATTTGAACACGTCTCCCGATCACACGGTTGATCATACTCTGGGTTCCACATGCATGTTTCAGCTGAAGGAAGAATCCCTTAAAGCTGGAGAGTTGAGACCCGTGGAATGGGTACCATGCAATATGACTTCAAAGGGTCTTCATTTGCTCACTGAACCCTTCCAATCCTATCACTGCTGCGTTTATGCCCCTGTACTCACGCTTGAATCTCTTTCAGAGACATAGCAATCCATAGGTTTTAAGATACTTACTAGCCAGGTAGATTATTAGGCGTTTAATATGGGGTTTTGAGTCCATTTCGTTGAGCAAGCAGTAGCTCTTGTCTATTCCATATTTGGCTTAAGGAACTTTATCTGTGCTCATTTCAATCTCTGGTTTTATGCAGCACCCCAACTCACCTTTCCCCTTAAGCAAGCATAAGTTGGTTTTCTGAATTTGAGACCCTGTTCTGTTTTGTAATCCAGTTACTGTGTAGCCAAGTTTACATTCCGTGTATTAGTGATATCTTATGATGTTTCTTTTTCTGTGTGACTTATTTCAGTTAGAATCATCATACCTGAATCCACTCATTATGCTGCTACGGGCCTGATGACATAGATTTCATTGCTGAGGGATATTGCATTATACGTAAGTACCACAACTTCTTTATCCATTTTTCACTTTCTGCGATGTTGAATTTGTACCGTAAACGAGGTTCTTGTAAACAGAGCCGTCCCAAATTTTGGGTGGCTGTGTCTTTTTGATTTTAATTTCCCTAAGCTATAGGACCATAAGTGGAAGTGCCCTAGGCTCTGTTGCTTTGTTTTTTAGATGTTTCAGGAAACACCATACACTTCTCCCGAGTGGCTGTTGGCAATTTACATCCCGCCCATCAGCATAACAAGGCTCCCAGTTCTCCATGGCCTGTCCTGCCTTTCTGGATTTTACACTTTTTTCACATGGCCCTTTTGACCGGGGGGAAGTGAGACTTCATTGTAGTGCAGATTTCCTTTGCAAGCTTGCTTGGTTGGCCAAAAAGGGCGTATGCGTTTTTCCCTGAATATATTCAGGAAAAAACGCATATGCCCTTTTTGGCCAAGTGCATCATTGTCGACATTCTGCCTCTTTTCCTATGCTTTAAATGCAATTCCAGTCTACCTCCTGAAATCGGTTTCCTGCAATTCTGCTCCGCTTTCAAGTCCTCTTGGCAGCCTTACTTCAGTATATTTTTGGACGATAGCTGTCATTTATAACTCTGCAGGTTTGTGAATTACAGTGCCCCTGAGCTCCTTTCTTCAACTCGCTTTCTTGTGAGCTGGCCGCAACACCGCAGGATTGCTTCAGGCCCTAATCTGGTTCCGGCACGGCACGCTGAGCCTTTGGTTAATTCCTCTTCCTGGTGGGAAATGAGAGTTAAATTTGCCCGTCCAGACACCTCCAGCTAGTCTCTCATTGGTCCTCCCTATCCCTGTACATCTTCCGCAGAAATTGCAAACTGGGCCAAACAGGAGGTTAAAGGCACTGACTCTCCAAGTCGTGCGAGTGGTAGTAAAGCGTCTGGAAGGTTGCACCCTAGTACCAGCGGACGAAAACTGAGACATATTGGAACACGTCTCCCAATCACACGGTTGATCATACTCTGGGTTCCACATGCATGTTTCAGCTGAAGGAAGAATCCCTTAAAGCTGGAGAGTTGAGACCCGTGGAATGGGTACCATGCAATATGACTTCAAAGGGTCTTCATTTGCTCACTGAACCTCTCCAATCCTATCACTGGTGCGTTTATGCCCCTGTACTCACGCTTGAATCTCTTTCACAGACATAGCAATCCATAGGTTTTAAGATACTTACTAGCCAGGTAGATTATTAGGCGTTTAATATGGGGTGTTGAGTCCATTTCGTTGAGCAAGGAGTAGCTCTTGTCTATTCCATATTTGGCTTAAGGAACTTTATCTGTGCTCATTTCAATCTCTGGTTTTATGCAGCACCCCAACTCACCTTTCCCCTTAAGCAAGCATAAGTTGGTTTTCTCAATTTGAGACCCTGTTCTGTTTTGTAATCCAGTTCCTGTGTAGCCAAGTTTACATTCCGTGTATTAGTGATATCTTATGATGTTTCTTTTTCTGTGTGACTTATTTCAGTTAGAATCATCATACCTGAATCCACTCTATGCTGCTACGGGCCTGATGACATAGATTTCATTGCTGAGTGATATTGCATTGTACGTAAGTACCACAACTTCTTTATCCATTTTTCAATTTCTGTGATATTGAACTTGTACCGTGAACGAGGTTCTTGTAAACAGAGCCGTCCCAAACTTTGGGGTGGCTGTGTCTTTTTGATTTTAATTTCCCTAAGCTATAGGACCATAAGTGGAAGTGCCCTAGGCTCTGTTGCTTTGTTTTTTAGATGTTTCAGGAAACACCATACACTTCTCCCTAGTGGCTGTTGGCAATTTACATCCCGCCCATCAGCATAACAAGGCTCCCAGTTCTCCATGGCCTGTCCTGCCTTTCTGGATTTTACACTTTTTTCACATGGCCCTTTTGACTGGGGGGAAGTGAGACTTCATTGTAGTGCAGATTTCCTTTGCAAGCTTGCTTGGTTGGCCAAAAAGGGCGTATGCTTTTTTTCCAGAATATATTCAGGAAAAGACGCATACGCCCTTTTTGGCCAAGGGCATCATTGTCGACGTTCTGCCTCTTTTCCTATGCTTTAAATGCAATTCCAGTCTACCTACTGAAATCGGTTTCCTGCAATTCTGCCCCACTTTCAAGTCCTCTTGGCAGCCTTACTTCAGTATATTTTTGGATGATAGCTGTCATTTATAACTCTGCAGGTTGTGAATTACAGTGCCCCTGAGCTCCTTTCTTCAACTCGCTTTCTTGTGAGCTGGCCGCAACACCGCAGGATTGCTTCAGGCCCTAATCTGGTTCCGGCACGGCACGCTGAGCCTTTGGTTAATTCCTCTTCCTGGTGGGAAATGAGAGTTAAACTTGCCCGTCCAGACACCTCCAGCTAGTCTCTCATTGGTCCTCCCTATTCCTGTTCATCTTCCGCAGAAATTGCAAACTGGGCCAAACAGGAGGTTAAAGGCACTGACTCTCCATGTCGGGAGAGTGTTAGTAAAGCGTCTGGAATGTTGCACCCGAGTACCAGGGGACGTGAACTGAGACATATTTCAACACGTCTCCCGATCACACGGTTGATCATACTCTGGGTTGCACATGCATGTTTTAGCTGAAGGAAGAATCACTTAAACCTGGAGAGTTGAGACCCGTGGAATGGGTACCATGCAATATGTCTTCAAAGGGTCTTCATTTGCTCACCGAACCTCTCCAATCCTATCACTCCTGCGTTTATGCCCCTGTACTCACGCTTGATTCTCTTTCACAGACATAGCAATCCATAGGTTTTAAGATACTTACTAGTCAGATACATTCTTAGGCGTTTAATATGGGGTGTTGAGCCCATTTCGTTGAGCAAGGAGTAGCTCTTGTCTATTCCATATTTGGCTTAAGGAACTTTATCTGTGCTCATTTCAATCTCTGGTTTTATGCAGCACCCCAGCTCACCTTTCCCCTTAAGCAAGCATAAGTGGGTTTTCTAAATTTGAGACCCTGTTCTGTTTTGTAATTCAGTTCCTGTGTAGCCAAGTTTACATTCCGTGTATTAGTGTTATCTTATCATGTTTCTTTTTCTGTGTATTTCAGTAGAATCATCATACCTGAATCCACTCATTATGCTGCTACAGGCCTGATGACATAGATTTCATTGCTGAGTGATATTGCATTGTATGTAAGTACCACAACTTCTTTATCCATTTTTCACTTTCTGCGAAATTGAACTTGTACCGTAAATGAGGTTCTTGTATACAGAGCCGTCCCGAACTTTGGGGTTGCTGTGTCTTTTTGATTTTAATTTCCCTAAGCTATAGGACCATAAGCGGAAGTGCCCTAGGCTCTGTTGCTTTGTTTTTTATATGTTTCAGGAAACACCATACACTTCTCCCAAGTGGCTGTTGGCAATTTACATCCCGCCCATCAGCATAACAAGGCTCCCAGTTCTCCATGGCCTGTCCTGCCTTTCTGGATTTTACACGTTGTTCAGATGGCCCTTTTGACCGGTGGGAAGTGAGACTTCACTGTAGTGCAGATTTCCTTTGCAAGCTTGCTTGGTTGGCCAAAAAGGGCGTATGCGGTTTTTCCTGAATATATTCAGGAAAAAACGCATACGCCCTTTTTGGCCAAGTGCATCATTGTGGACGTTCTGCCTCTTTTCCTATGCTTTAAATGCAATTCCAGTCTACCTCCTGAAATCGGTTTCCTGCAATTCTGGCCCGCTTTCAAGTCCTCTTGGCAGCCTTACTTCAGTATATTTTTGGACGATAGCTGTCATTTATAACTCTACATGGTTGTGAATTACAGTGCCCCTGAGCTCCTTTCTTCAACTCGCTTTCTTGTGAGCTGGCCGCAACACCGCAGGATTGCTTCAGGCCCTAATCTGGTTCCGGCACGGCACGCTGAGCCTTTGGTTAATTCCTCTTCCTGGTGGGAAATGAGAGTTAAATTTGCCCATCCAGACACCTCCAGCCAGTCTCTCATTGGTTCTCCCTATTCCTGTTCATCTTCCACAGAAATTGCAAACTGGGCCAAACAGGAGGTTAAAGGCACTGACTCTCCAAGTCGGGAGAGTGTTAGTAAAGCGTCTGGAATGTTGCACCCGAGTACCAGGAGACAAGAACTGAGACATATTGGAACACGTCTCCCGATCACACGGTTGATCATACTCTGGGTTCCACATGCATGCTTTAGCTGAAGGAAGAATCCCTTAAACGTGGAGAGTTGAGACCCGTGGAATGGGTACCATGCAATATGACTTCAAAGGGTCTTCATTTGCTCACCGAACCTCTCCAATCCTATCACTGCTGCGTTTATGCCCTTGTACACACGCTTGATTCTCTTTTGGAGACATAGCAATCCATAGGTTTTAAGATACTTACTAGTCAGGTACATTCTTAGGCTTTTAATATGGGGTGTTGAGTCCATTTCGTTGAGCAAGGAGTAGCTCTTGTCTATTACATATTTGGCTTAAGGAACTTTATCTGTGCTCATTTCAATCTCTGGTTTTATGCAGCACCCCAACTCACCTTTCCCCTTAAGCAAGCATAAGTTGGTTTTGTAAATTTGAGACCCTGTTCTGTTTTGTAATCCAGTTCCTGTGTAGCCAAGTTTACATTCCGTGTATTAATGATATCTTATGATGTTTCTTTTTCTTGTGACTTATTTCAGTTATAATCATCATACCTGAATCCACTCATTATGCTGCTACGGGCCTGATGACATAGATTTCATTGCTGAGAGATATTGCATTGTACGTAAGTACCAAAACTTCTTTATCCATTTTTCACTATCTGCGATATTGAACTTGCCCCGTAAACGAGGTTCTTGTAAACAGAGCCGTCCCAAAATTTGGGGTGGCTGTGTCTTTTTGATTTTAATTTCCCTAAGCTATAGGACTATAAGTGGAAGTGCCCTAGGCTCTGTTGCTTTGTTTTTTAGATGTTTCTGGAAACACCATACACTTCTCCCGAGTGTCTGTTGGCAATTTACATCCCGCCCATCAGCATAACAAGGCTCCCAGTTCTCCATGGCCTGTCCTGCCTTTCTGGATTTTACACTTTTTTCACATGGCCCTTTTGACCGGGGGGATGTGACACTTCATGGTAGTGCAGATTTCCTTTGCAAGCTTGCTTGGTTGGCCAAAAAGTGCGTATGCGTTTTTTCCTGAATATATTCAGGAAAAAACGCATATGCCCTTTTTGGCCAAGTGCATCATTGTCGACGTTCTGCCTCTTTTCCTATGCTTTAAATGCAATTCCAGTCTACCTCCTGAAATCGGTTTCCTGCAATTCTGCCCCGCTTTCAAGTCTTCTTGGCAGCCTTACTTCAGTATATTTTTGGACGATAGCTGTCATTTATAACTCTGCAGGTTTGTGAATTACAGTGCCCCTGAGCTCCTTTCTTCAACTCGCTTTCTTGTGAGCTGGCCGCAACACCGCAGGATTGCTTCAGGCCCTAATCTGGTTCTGGCACGGCACGCTGAGCCTTTGGTTAATTCCTCTTCCTGATGGGAAATGAGAGTTAAATTTTCCCGTCCAGAAACCTCCAGCTAGTGTCTCTTTGGTCCTCCCTATTCCTGTTCATCTACCACAGAAATTGCAAACTGGGCCAATCAGGAGGTTAAAGGCACTGACTCTCCAAGTCGGGAGAGTGTTAGTAAAGCGTCTGGAAGGTTGCACCCGAGTACCAGGGGACGAAAACTGAGACATATTTGAACACGTCTCCCGATCACACGGTTGATCATACTCTGGGTTCCACATGCATGTTTCAGCTGAAGGAAGAATCCCTTAAAGCTGGAGAGTTGAGACCCGTGGAATGGGTACCATGCAATATGACTTCAAAGGGTCTTCATTTGCTCACTGAACCCTTCCAATCCTATCACTGCTGCGTTTATGCCCCTGTACTCACGCTTGAATCTCTTTCAGAGACATAGCAATCCATAGGTTTTAAGATACTTACTAGCCAGGTAGATTATTAGGCGTTTAATATGGGGTTTTGAGTCCATTTCGTTGAGCAAGCAGTAGCTCTTGTCTATTCCATATTTGGCTTAAGGAACTTTATCTGTGCTCATTTCAATCTCTGGTTTTATGCAGCACCCCAACTCACCTTTCCCCTTAAGCAAGCATAAGTTGGTTTTCTGAATTTGAGACCCTGTTCTGTTTTGTAATCCAGTTACTGTGTAGCCAAGTTTACATCCCGTGTATTAGTGATATCTTATGATGTTTCTTTTTCTGTGTGACTTATTTCAGTTAGAATCATCATACCTGAATCCACTCATTATGCTGCTACGGGCCTGATGACATAGATGTCATTGCTGAGGGATATTGCATTGTACGTAAGTACCACAACTTCTTTATCCATTTTTCACTTTCTGTGATATTGAACTTGTACCATAAATGAGGTTCTTGTAAACAGAGCCGTCCCAAATTTTGGGTGGCTGTGTCTTTTTGATTTTAATTTCCCTAAGCTATAGGACCATAAGTGGAAGTGCCCTAGGCTCTGTTGCTTTGTTTTTTAGATGTTTCCGGAAACACCATACACTTCTCCCGAGTGGCTGTTGGCAATTTACATCCCGCCCATCAGCATAACAAGGCTCCCAGTTCTCCATGGCCTGTCCTGCCTTTCTGGATTTTACACTTTTTTCAGATGGCCCTTTTGACTGGGGGGATGTGAGACTTCATTGTAGTGCAGATTTCCTTTGCAAGCTTGCTTGGTTGGCCAAAAAGGGCATATGCGTTTTTTCCTGAATATATTCAGGAAAAAACGCATATGCCCTTTTTGGCCAAGTGCATCATTGTCGACGTTCTGCCTCTTTTCCTATGCTTTAAATGCAATTCCAGTCTACCTCCTGAAAGCGGTTTCCTGCAATTCTGCCCCGCTTTCAAGTCCTCTTGGCAGCCTTACTTCAGTATATTTTTGGACGATAGCTGTCATTTATAACTCTGCAGGATTGTGAATTACAGTGCCCCTGAGCTCCTTTCTTCAACTCGCTTTCTTGTGAGCTGGCCGCAACACCGCAGGATTGCTTCAGGCCCTAATCTGGTTCCGGCACGGCACGCTGAGCCTTTGGTTAATTCCTCTTCCTGGTGGGAAATGAGAGTTAAATTTCCCCATCCATACACCTCCAGCTAGTCTCTCATTGGTCCTCCCTATCCCTCTACATCTTCCGCAGAAATTGCAAACTGGGCCAAACAGGAGGTTAAAGGCACTGACTCTCCAAGTCATGCGAGTGGTAGTAAAGCGTCTGGAAGGTTGCACCCTAGTACCAGCGGACGAAAACTGAGACATATTGGAACACGTCTCCCGATCACACGGTTGATCATACTCTGGGTTCCACATGCATGTTTCAGCTGAAGGAAGAATCCCTTAAAGCTGGAGAGTTGAGACCCGTGGAATGGGTACCATGCAATATGACTTCAAAGGGTCTTCATTTGCTCACTGAACTTCTCCAATCCTATCACTGGTGCGTTTTTGCCCCTGTACTCACGCTTGAATCTCTTTCAGAGACATAGCAATCCATAGGTTTTAAGATACTTACTAGCCAGGTAGATTATTAGGCGTTTAATATGGGGTTTTGAGTCCATTTCGTTGAGCAAGCAGTAGCTCTTGTCTATTCCATATTTGGCTTAAGGAACTTTATCTGTGCTCATTTCAATCTCTGGTTTTATGCAGCACCCCAACTCACCTTTCCCCTTAAGCAAGCATAAGTTGGTTTTCTGAATTTGAGACCCTGTTCTGTTTTGTAATCCAGTTACTGTGTAGCCAAGTTTACATTCCGTGTATTAGTGATATCTTATGATGTTTCTTTTTCTGTGTGACTTATTTCAGTTAGAATCATCATACCTGAATCCACTCTATGCTGCTACGGGCCTGATGACATAGATTTCATTGCTGAGTGATATTGCATTGTACGTAAGTACCACAACTACTTTATCCATTTTTCACTTTCTGCGATATTGAACTTGTACCGTAAACGAGGTTCTTGTAAACAGAGCCGTCCCAAACTTTGCGGTGGCTGTGTCTTTTTGATTTTAATTTCCCTAAGCTATAGGACCATAAGTGGAAGTGCCCTAGGCTCTGTTGCTTTGTTTTTTAGATGTTTCCAGAAACACCATACACTTCTCCGGAGTGGCTGTTGGCAGTTTACATCCCGCCCATCAGCATAACAAGGCTCCCAGTTCTCCATGGCCTGTCCTGCCTTTCTGGATTTTACAATTTTTTCAGATGGCCCTTTTGACCAGGGGGAAGTGAGACTTCATTGTAGTGCAGATTTCCTTTGCAAGCTTGCTTGGTTGGCCAAAAAGGGCGTATGCGTTTTTTCTTGAATATATTCAGGAAAAAACACATACGCCCTTTTTGGCCAAGTGCATCATTGTCAACGTTCTGCCTCTTTTCCTATGCTTTAAATGCAATTCCACTCTACCTCCTGAAATCGGTTTCCTGCAATTCTGGCCCGCTTTCAAGTCCTCTTGGCAGCCTTACTTCAGTATATTTTTGGACGATAGCTGTCATTTATAACTCTACATGGTTGTGAATTACAGTGCCCCTGAGCTCCTTTCTTCAACTCGCTTTCTTGTGAGCTGGCCGCAACACCGCAGGATTGCTTCAGGCCCTAATCTGGTTCCGGCACGGCACGCTGAGCCTTTGGTTAATTCCTCTTCCTGGTGGGAAATGAGAGTTAAATTTGCCCATCCAGACACCTCCAGCCAGTCTCTCATTGGTTCTCCCTATTCCTGTTCATCTTCCACAGAAATTGCAAACTGGGCCAAACAGGAGGTTAAAGGCACTGACTCTCCAAGTCGGGAGAGTGTTAGTAAAGCATCTGGAATGTTGCACCCGAGTACCAGGAGACAAGAACTGAGACATATTGGAACACGTCTCCCGATCACACGGTTGATCATACTCTGGGTTCCACATGCATGCTTTAGCTGAAGGAAGAATCCCTTAAACGTGGAGAGTTGAGACCCGTGGAATGGGTACCATGCAATATGACTTCAAAGGGTCTTCATTTGCTCACCGAACCTCTCCAATCCTATCACTGCTGCGTTTATGCCCTTGTACACACGCTTGATTCTCTTTTGGAGACATAGCAATCCATAGGTTTTAAGATACTTACTAGTCAGGTACATTCTTAGGCTTTTAATATGGGGTGTTGAGTCCATTTCGTTGAGCAAGGAGTAGCTCTTGTCTATTACATATTTGGCTTAAGGAACTTTATCTGTGCTCATTTCAATCTCTGGTTTTATGCAGCACCCCAACTCACCTTTCCCCTTAAGCAAGCATAAGTTGGTTTTGTAAATTTGAGACCCTGTTCTGTTTTGTAATCCAGTTCCTGTGTAGCCAAGTTTACATTCCGTGTATTAATGATATCTTATGATGTTTCTTTTTCTTGTGACTTATTTCAGTTATAATCATCATACCTGAATCCACTCATTATGCTGCTACGGGCCTGATGACATAGATTTCATTGCTGAGAGATATTGCATTGTACGTAAGTACCAAAACTTCTTTATCCATTTTTCACTATCTGCGATATTGAACTTGCCCCGTAAACGAGGTTCTTGTAAACAGAGCCGTCCCAAAATTTGGGGTGGCTGTGTCTTTTTGATTTTAATTTCCCTAAGCTATAGGACTATAAGTGGAAGTGCCCTAGGCTCTGTTGCTTTGTTTTTTAGATGTTTCTGGAAACACCATACACTTCTCCCGAGTGTCTGTTGGCAATTTACATCCCGCCCATCAGCATAACAAGGCTCCCAGTTCTCCATGGCCTGTCCTGCCTTTCTGGATTTTACACTTTTTTCACATGGCCCTTTTGACCGGGGGGATGTGACACTTCATGGTAGTGCAGATTTCCTTTGCAAGCTTGCTTGGTTGGCCAAAAAGTGCGTATGCGTTTTTTCCTGAATATATTCAGGAAAAAACGCATATGCCCTTTTTGGCCAAGTGCATCATTGTCGACGTTCTGCCTCTTTTCCTATGCTTTAAATGCAATTCCAGTCTACCTCCTGAAATCGGTTTCCTGCAATTCTGCCCCGCTTTCAAGTCTTCTTGGCAGCCTTACTTCAGTATATTTTTGGACGATAGCTGTCATTTATAACTCTGCAGGTTTGTGAATTACAGTGCCCCTGAGCTCCTTTCTTCAACTCGCTTTCTTGTGAGCTGGCCGCAACACCGCAGGATTGCTTCAGGCCCTAATCTGGTTCTGGCACGGCACGCTGAGCCTTTGGTTAATTCCTCTTCCTGATGGGAAATGAGAGTTAAATTTTCCCGTCCAGAAACCTCCAGCTAGTGTCTCTTTGGTCCTCCCTATTCCTGTTCATCTACCACAGAAATTGCAAACTGGGCCAATCAGGAGGTTAAAGGCACTGACTCTCCAAGTCGGGAGAGTGTTAGTAAAGCGTCTGGAAGGTTGCACCCGAGTACCAGGGGACGAAAACTGAGACATATTTGAACACGTCTCCCGATCACACGGTTGATCATACTCTGGGTTCCACATGCATGTTTCAGCTGAAGGAAGAATCCCTTAAAGCTGGAGAGTTGAGACCCGTGGAATGGGTACCATGCAATATGACTTCAAAGGGTCTTCATTTGCTCACTGAACCCTTCCAATCCTATCACTGCTGCGTTTATGCCCCTGTACTCACGCTTGAATCTCTTTCAGAGACATAGCAATCCATAGGTTTTAAGATACTTACTAGCCAGGTAGATTATTAGGCGTTTAATATGGGGTTTTGAGTCCATTTCGTTGAGCAAGCAGTAGCTCTTGTCTATTCCATATTTGGCTTAAGGAACTTTATCTGTGCTCATTTCAATCTCTGGTTTTATGCAGCACCCCAACTCACCTTTCCCCTTAAGCAAGCATAAGTTGGTTTTCTGAATTTGAGACCCTGTTCTGTTTTGTAATCCAGTTACTGTGTAGCCAAGTTTACATCCCGTGTATTAGTGATATCTTATGATGTTTCTTTTTCTGTGTGACTTATTTCAGTTAGAATCATCATACCTGAATCCACTCATTATGCTGCTACGGGCCTGATGACATAGATGTCATTGCTGAGGGATATTGCATTGTACGTAAGTACCACAACTTCTTTATCCATTTTTCACTTTCTGTGATATTGAACTTGTACCATAAATGAGGTTCTTGTAAACAGAGCCGTCCCAAATTTTGGGTGGCTGTGTCTTTTTGATTTTAATTTCCCTAAGCTATAGGACCATAAGTGGAAGTGCCCTAGGCTCTGTTGCTTTGTTTTTTAGATGTTTCCGGAAACACCATACACTTCTCCCGAGTGGCTGTTGGCAATTTACATCCCGCCCATCAGCATAACAAGGCTCCCAGTTCTCCATGGCCTGTCCTGCCTTTCTGGATTTTACACTTTTTTCAGATGGCCCTTTTGACTGGGGGGATGTGAGACTTCATTGTAGTGCAGATTTCCTTTGCAAGCTTGCTTGGTTGGCCAAAAAGGGCATATGCGTTTTTTCCTGAATATATTCAGGAAAAAACGCATATGCCCTTTTTGGCCAAGTGCATCATTGTCGACGTTCTGCCTCTTTTCCTATGCTTTAAATGCAATTCCAGTCTACCTCCTGAAAGCGGTTTCCTGCAATTCTGCCCCGCTTTCAAGTCCTCTTGGCAGCCTTACTTCAGTATATTTTTGGACGATAGCTGTCATTTATAACTCTGCAGGATTGTGAATTACAGTGCCCCTGAGCTCCTTTCTTCAACTCGCTTTCTTGTGAGCTGGCCGCAACACCGCAGGATTGCTTCAGGCCCTAATCTGGTTCCGGCACGGCACGCTGAGCCTTTGGTTAATTCCTCTTCCTGGTGGGAAATGAGAGTTAAATTTCCCCATCCATACACCTCCAGCTAGTCTCTCATTGGTCCTCCCTATCCCTCTACATCTTCCGCAGAAATTGCAAACTGGGCCAAACAGGAGGTTAAAGGCACTGACTCTCCAAGTCATGCGAGTGGTAGTAAAGCGTCTGGAAGGTTGCACCCTAGTACCAGCGGACGAAAACTGAGACATATTGGAACACGTCTCCCGATCACACGGTTGATCATACTCTGGGTTCCACATGCATGTTTCAGCTGAAGGAAGAATCCCTTAAAGCTGGAGAGTTGAGACCCGTGGAATGGGTACCATGCAATATGACTTCAAAGGGTCTTCATTTGCTCACTGAACTTCTCCAATCCTATCACTGGTGCGTTTTTGCCCCTGTACTCACGCTTGAATCTCTTTCAGAGACATAGCAATCCATAGGTTTTAAGATACTTACTAGCCAGGTAGATTATTAGGCGTTTAATATGGGGTTTTGAGTCCATTTCGTTGAGCAAGCAGTAGCTCTTGTCTATTCCATATTTGGCTTAAGGAACTTTATCTGTGCTCATTTCAATCTCTGGTTTTATGCAGCACCCCAACTCACCTTTCCCCTTAAGCAAGCATAAGTTGGTTTTCTGAATTTGAGACCCTGTTCTGTTTTGTAATCCAGTTACTGTGTAGCCAAGTTTACATTCCGTGTATTAGTGATATCTTATGATGTTTCTTTTTCTGTGTGACTTATTTCAGTTAGAATCATCATACCTGAATCCACTCTATGCTGCTACGGGCCTGATGACATAGATTTCATTGCTGAGTGATATTGCATTGTACGTAAGTACCACAACTTCTTTATCCATTTTTCACTTTCTGCGATATTGAACTTGTACCGTAAACGAGGTTCTTGTAAACAGAGCCGTCCCAAACTTTGCGGTGGCTGTGTCTTTTTGATTTTAATTTCCCTAAGCTATAGGACCATAAGTGGAAGTGCCCTAGGCTCTGTTGCTTTGTTTTTTAGATGTTTCCAGAAACACCATACACTTCTCCGGAGTGGCTGTTGGCAGTTTACATCCCGCCCATCAGCATAACAAGGCTCCCAGTTCTCCATGGCCTGTCCTGCCTTTCTGGATTTTACAATTTTTTCAGATGGCCCTTTTGACCAGGGGGAAGTGAGACTTCATTGTAGTGCAGATTTCCTTTGCAAGCTTGCTTGGTTGGCCAAAAAGGGCGTATGCGTTTTTTCTTGAATATATTCAGGAAAAAACACATACGCCCTTTTTGGCCAAGTGCATCATTGTCAACGTTCTGCCTCTTTTCCTATGCTTTAAATGCAATTCCACTCTACCTCCTGAAATCGGTTACCTGCAATTCTGCCCCGCTTTCAAGTCCTCTTGGCAGCCTTACTTCAGTATATTTTTGGACGATAGCTGTCATTTATAACTCTGCAGGTTTGTGAATTACAGTGCCCCTGAGCTCCTTTCTTCAACTCGCTTTCTTGTGAGCTGGCCGTAACACCGCAGGATTGCTTCAGGCCCTAATCTGTTTCCAGCATGGCACGCTGAGCCTTTGGTTAATTCCTCTTCCTGGTGGGAAATGAGAGTTAAATTTGCCCGTCCAGACACCTCCAGCTAGTCTCTCATTGGTCCTCCCTATCCCTGTACATCTTCCACAGAAATTGCAAACTGGGCCAAACAGGAGGTTAAAGGCACTGACTCTCCAAGTTGGGCGAGTGGTTGTAACGCGTCTGGAATGTTGCACCCGAGTACCAGCGGACGAAAACTGAGACATATTTGAACACGTCTCCCGATCACACGGTTGATCATACTCTGGGTTCCACATGCATGTTTCAGCTGAAGGAAGAATCCCTTAAAGCTGGAGAGTTGAGACCCGTGGAATGGGTACCATGCAATATGACTTCAAAGGGTCTTCATTTGCTCACCGAACCTCTCCAATCCTATCACTCCTGCGTTTATGCCCTCTACTCACGCTTGATTCTCTTTCAGAGACATAGCAATCCATAGGTTTTAAGATACTTACTAGTCAGGTACATTCTTAGGCGTTTAATATGGGGTGTTGAGTCCATTTCGTTGAGCAAGGAGTAGCTCTTGTCTATTCCATATTTGGCTTAAGGAACATTATCTGTGCTCATTTCAATCTCTGGTTTTATGCAGCACCCCAACTCACCTTTCCCCTTAAGCAAGCATAAGTTGGTTTTCTCAATTTGAGACCCTGTTCTGTTTTGTAATCCAGTTACTGTGTAGCCAAGTTTACATTCCGTGTATTAGTGATATCTTATGATGTTTCTTTTTCTGTGTGACTTATTTCAGTTAGAATCATCATACCTGAATCCACTCTATGCTGCTACGGGCCTGATGACATAGATTTCATTGCTGAGTGATATTGCATTGTACGTAAGTACCACAACTTCTTTATCCATTTTTCACTTTCTGCGATATTGTACTTGTACCGTAAACGAGGTTCTTGTAAACAGAGCCGTCCCAAACTTTGGGGTGGCTGTGTCTTTTTGATTTTAATTTCCCTAAGCTATAGGACCATAAGTGGAAGTGCCCTAGGCTGTGTTGCTTTGTTTTTTATATGTTTCCGGAAACACCATACACTTCTCCCTAGTGGCTGTTCGCAATTTACATCCCGCCCATCAGCATAACAAGGCTCCCAGTTCTCCATGGCCTGTCCTGCCTTTCTGGATTTTACACTTTTTTCACATGGCCCTTTTGACTGGGGGGAAGTGAGACTTCATTGTAGTGCAGATTTCCTTTGCAAGCTTGCTTGGTTGGCCAAAAAGGGCGTATGCTTTTTTTCCAGAATATATTCAGGAAAAGACGCATACGCCCTTTTTGGCCAAGGGCATCATTGTCGACGTTCTGCCTCTTTTCCTATGCTTTCAATGCAATTCCAGTCTACCTCCTGAAATCGGTTTCCTGCAATTCTGCCCCACTTTCAAGTCCTCTTGGCAGCCTTACTTCAGTATATTTTTGGATGATAGCTGTCATTTATAACTCTGCAGGTTGTTAATTACAGTGCCCCTGAGCTCCTTTCTTCAACTCGCTTTCTTGTGAGCTGGCCGCAACACCGCAGGATTGCTTCAGGCCCTAATCTGGTTCCGGCACGGCACGCTGAGCCTTTGGTTAATTCCTCTTCCTGGTGGGAAATGAGAGTTAAATTTGCCCGTCCAGACACCTCCAGCTAGTGTCTCATTGGTCCTCCCTATTCCTGTTCATCTTCCGCAGAAATTGCAAACTGGGCCAATCAGGAGGTTAAAGGCACTGACTCTCCAAGTCGGGAGAGTGTTAGTAAAGCGTCTGGAATGTTGCACCCGAGTACCAGGGGACGTGAACTGAGACATATTTCAACACGTCTCCCAATCACACGGTTGATCATACTCTGGGTTGCACATGCATGTTTTAGCTGAAGGAAGAATCACTTAAACCTGGAGAGTTGAGACCCGTGGAATGGGTACCATGCAATATGACTTCAAAGGGTCTTCATTTGCTCACCGAACCTCTCCAATCCTATCACTCCTTCGTTTATGCCCCTGTACTCACGCTTGATTCTCTTTCACAGACATAGCAATCCATAGGTTTTAAGATACTTACTAGTCAGATACATTCTTAGGCGTTTAATATGGGGTGTTGAGCCCATTTCGTTGAGCAAGGAGTAGCTCTTGTCTATTCCATATTTGGCTTAAGGAACTTTATCTGTGCTCATTTCAATCTCTGGTTTTATGCAGCACCCCAGCTCACCTTTCCCCTTAAGCAAGCATAAGTGGGTTTTCTAAATTTGAGACCCTGTTCTGTTTTGTAATTCAGTTCCTGTGTAGCCAAGTTTACATTCCGTGTATTAGTGTTATCTTATCATGTTTCTTTTTCTGTGTATTTCAGTAGAATCATCATACCTGAATCCACTCATTATGCTGCTACAGGCCTGATGACATAGATTTCATTGCTGAGTGATATTGCATTGTATGTAAGTACCACAACTTCTTTATCCATTTTTCACTTTCTGCGAAATTGAACTTGTACCGTAAATGAGGTTCTTGTATACAGAGCCGTCCCGAACTTTGGGGTTGCTGTGTCTTTTTGATTTTAATTTCCCTAAGCTATAGGACCATAAGTGGAAGTGCCCTAGGCTCTGTTGCTTTGTTTTTTATATGTTTCAGGAAACACCATACACTTCTCCCAAGTGGCTGTTGGCAATTTACATCCCGCCCATCAGCATAACAAGGCTCCCAGTTCTCCATGGCCTGTCCTGCCTTTCTGGATTTTACACGTTGTTCAGATGGCCCTTTTGACCGGTGGGAAGTGAGACTTCACTGTAGTGCAGATTTCCTTTGCAAGCTTGCTTGGTTGGCCAAAAAGGGCGTATGCGTTTTTTCCTGAATATATTCAGGAAAAAACGCATACACCCTTTTTGGCCAAGTGCATCATTGTGGACGTTCTGCCTCTTTTCCTATGCTTTAAATGCAATTCCAGTCTACCTCCTGAAATCGGTTTCCTGCAATTCTGGCCCGCTTTCAAGTCCTCTTGGCAGCCTTACTTCAGTATATTTTTGGACGATAGCTGTCATTTATAACTCTACATGGTTGTGAATTACAGTGCCCCTGAGCTCCTTTCTTCAACTCGCTTTCTTGTGAGCTGGCCGCAACACCGCAGGATTGCTTCAGGCCCTAATCTGGTTCTGGCACGGCACGCTGAGCCTTTGGTTAATTCCTCTTCCTGGTGGGAAATGAGAGTTAAATTTGCCCATCCAGACACCTCCAGCCAGTCTCTCATTGGTTCTCCCTATTCCTGTTCATCTTCCACAGAAATTGCAAACTGGGCCAAACAGGAGGTTAAAGGCACTGACTCTCCAAGTCGGGAGAGTGTTAGTAAAGCATCTGGAATGTTGCACCCGAGTACCAGGAGACAAGAACTGAGACATATTGGAACACGTCTCCCGATCACACGGTTGATCATACTCTGGGTTCCACATGCATGCTTTAGCTGAAGGAAGAATCCCTTAAACCTGGAGAGTTGAGACCCGTGGAATGGGTACCATGCAATATGACTTCAAAGGGTCTTCATTTGCTCACCGAACCTCTCCAATCCTATCACTGCTGCGTTTATACCCTTGTACACACGCTTGATTCTCTTTTGGAGACATAGCAATCCATAGGTTTTAAGATACTTACTAGTCAGGTACATTCTTAGGCATTTAATATGGGGTGTTGAGTCCATTTCGTTGAGCAAGGAGTAGCTCTTGTCTATTACATATTTGGCTTAAGGAACTTTATCTGTGCTCATTTCAATCTCTGGTTTTATGCAGCACCCCAACTCACCTTTCCCCTTAAGCAAGCATAAGTTGGTTTTGTAAATTTGAGACCCTGTTCTCTTTTGTAATAAAGTTCCTGTGTAGCCAAGTTTACATTCCATGTATTAGTGATATCTTATGATGTTTCTTTTTCTGTG